>NC_063259.1:5235529-5593301 GCF_019578655.1 Ricinus communis
AAAATATTGAGATTTGATTTTAAGATAATTTTCTTGACATTAGTTAGATTTTAAAAGTTTAAAATTACCTTTTGATTTATTTATTTTAAAAATAATAATAATTATCTAAAACCCTTATCCTTGATCCTAGGGTTTTCTCTCTTCTCTATAAATAGAAAAGGAGACCTCAGGCATAAAGGGCTAAAAAATTTTTATAAGTTTTCTTTTTTTTTGGCAAAAACACTTGATTTTACTGAGATTCAAAATACATCTAATAGAAACTCATATCCAGTCTTTGAACTGAAAAATTCGAGAGTCTACATAATACCGTGAAAATCTAAAGGTTTCTCTATCAACATCTTCATTTTATGTCTATTTGTTTAATGTATCTTTCGTTGATTTTATTATCTGTTTTTGATATGCATGCTTAGATATGTTATGTTCTTCACTTGATTAGGGTTTTTCTTTTAAATCTCAATATTATTAGATTTAGATCTGTTGGATTTTTGCCATGATTATGAATATTTAAGCTTTATTTTGATAAATCTACATGATTAGGGTAATTAATCAATAAATGGGTATATGCCATGATTAAAGCTGAATGTTTTAGGATAATAAGTAATTGAGAAATATTTAGGTTAGATTTGATTTTTTTGTGTCAGTTTATTCTTCTAAGACGTGTTTATCTACTTTGAATCGGCCTTTCTAATGCATTCTAAGATAATTTCCTTATTTGATTTGTTATTTATCAGATCTACATATTTTCATAGTTTGTATCAAAATTGATATGTTTAGGAATATGTCCACCTTCTTTATTTCCTTAAGGTGATGATTAATTAAATGGCATGATACCAAAAAAATTAGATTTAATCTTATGTTTGGCTAATCACTGCATGTTTGCCTTTGCTGCTAATCTATTCTCACATGCTAGAGTCTAATTTATTTGTTTTGATTGTATCTTACTTTATTTTATATGATTATAATATTTTTAATTATTTTTATATTTTTATGCAGATTTTATGTTTCTAAGTATTCTGGAGCTTAAAAATATTAAAATTAGATAAAACTGTCCAGATTTGAACTACTGAGTTGCCCAGAGCCTTACACAGCAAATCTATTGTGCTCTACAGCCGATCGGCTTTGCGTACAACCAAATGGCGATTCAACTGCCTAGATTGCCCGATTTTGCTGTCTTTTATATTTTTTAGTTTGTTTTAGCTTTTTTACCAGTTGTAAAAGGCTGTTTTAGCTTTGTTACCAATAGTTGTAGAAGGATTGTAATTTTTATTTCTACTTTTTCTTATTTTTTTCATTTATTGTACTCCATGATAATTAGTAGAAAATATGTCATTGTTGTGTGATTGCTAACTAAATTCAACCCATATAGACAGTTGGCTTAAAAATCTAACTATTGCATGCAGATGGCAGTCCATTAGGCTAAATAATGGTAAATTTAGGCTAAACTAATAAAATTATATTAGATCTAAGTGGATTTTACCATGCTAATTAAAATTTAACCCATCTAGACTAAGTACAAAAACAGGACTCTTGTATACAAAAAGTAGCTCAATTTGGTTAAGAAATGGTAACTTAGGCTAAAACCAATAAAATTGGATACCACTAAGTGGGCCAATTGCTTAAAACATGGCAATGCATTAGATTAATAAATGGTAAGGATTGGGTTGAACTCGATAAAAAAACTAGGCTAGAATTAAGTAGACCTTTGTCATTCAGTAATGTTTATGTATATGTTTATGTATAGTATATATTTTGTTGCATTTATAGAGAATGAATTATTAACTAATAAAATCAAAGGTAAAAATACAGAATTAAAAATGTTGGATTTTGAATTCATCTCCACGGTGGCAATACTTTTCTAAGAAATCTAATTATGCCAAAAATAGGAAAAATATCTTGGTGAGTACCCAGCGGCTCCCTTCTCTGCACTGACAATTAGGTTGTGAAGCCTTACAGTATCGTGATCGCTAGTACACTTGGTGCGTCTATACCTAGCTTTCCGAAGTCACAACAGAATAGAGATTGCTGCAATCATACCACTGCCTGAGGGATCCCGTAAGTTCAAATATGAGCTAATGGTCTTCCAACAAACGCCAAAGTCATCATCTTAAAAGGAGGCAGTATTCAAATCCAAAGGGAAAATTCTCCATACTGATTGGGCAAGTAGCCAATCTAGAAATAGATGTTTAATAGATTCCTTAGCATCACATGTAGGACAATCCTCAGAGAAGTTTAGTTTGTTTTTTAGCAAGGCCCCCGCAGGAAGAATCACGCGTAGAATTTTCCATAGAAAGATCTTTAGTTTGATAAGGATTTTGAGTTTCCATAGATGCTTCCAGTGTGTAGCATGAGCAGTAGAAAGATTCAAATTATCATTCTGGCACAAGTTTAACCATACTAATTTCCTAATTTAACTGTATAACAGCCTGATTTATGGAAAGACTAGATTTTTAAGGATACTATCAGCCTGGAATTGATCATAAGCATTTCTCACCTTAGAGACGTTTCAAGTCCTAGTATCCTGGTCAATGAAATCAGCCACTAGAAAATCTTCCTTATTCCAAGAAGGGTTAAAAATAGGATTTGTATGGAAATTGTGTTAATCCGGGCATCCTCTGCAACTCTAATAGAAAGGCCATTTTTGACTTGTCAGCGAGTCCCTTTATTATGATATCCTTTGTAGAGAAAACGCTACTCCAAGCTTGTGAAGGATGAGAGACTCTTCTAGCTGAGAGGTGATCTGAGTGGGGAAAATACTTGTCTTTCAAAACCTCAGTGAGGAGAGAGTTAGGCTTAGTCAGAATCCTCCAAAGTGTTTTACAAGCAGGGCCATGTTAAGACCCTGAAGGTCTTTAAACCCGAGACCCCGATAAATTTACTCTTACAGAGCTTTTTCCAAGTTGTCCAATGTATTTTCCTATCGCCATCCTTCTAATCCCACCAAACACTTGACATCAAGCTATTGATTTCATTGCAAACTGAGCAGGGATTTTGAAGCAAATCATGGTGAAGATCGGGATCGCAATGTGTGAGATATTCATCAGATCACAAGCCTTGTTTTAACATTCTGAGGAGTGTTACTAAAACAGACAGCTGATTTATCAAAATTTATTTCCTGTCCACTAGCTGCATAATACACTGATAGAATGTTCATAAGATTGTTGATAGCTGACCCAGTTGTAAGACGAAAGAAGAGTGAATCATCAACAAAGAGCATATCATTAATCAGAGGCGATCTCCTTGCAATCCTTACACCAAGTAAAGAGCCATCCATCAATTCTCTATTACATAGGTGGCCTAAACCCTTTGAACAGATAACAAACAGAAATGGGAATAAGGGATCACAATGTCTTAGACCTCTGGAAGGATGAAAATACCCTCTAGGAACCCCATTAACATTGATTGAGAAAGATACCGATGTAACTCAGGACATAATCCACTTTTCCTAGGTGTCAATGAATCCCAAGTGATCAACATATGTTGAACAAAATCTCATTCCAAACGGTCATAAGCCTTGGCCATGTCAAGTTTCAAAGCTAATTCCTTCCTCTGATTTTTAGACTTCGACTTAAAAGAGTGCATGGTTTCATGACTGATAATTATATTATCGGTAATAAATCTGTCCTTTATGAATGCATTTTAAGAGCCACCAATGACTAAAGGCATGTAAGTTTGCAATCTAAGAGTCAGGATTTTGGATATTACCTTATAGAATATAGTGCATAAGCTGATGGGCCTTAACTCCTTCATAGTCTATATTTAAAGATTTCTATAACACCGCTATAAACATAAGATTTTAGGTTATTCCAATTTGAAAGAAACCAACCGTGAGCCCCTCACCGCAAAAGGCTTTGTCGGGATTCATAGAAAAAACAGCTGCGTGGACCCATCCCAGCAAGGGGCTTTTTCGGGATTCATAGAGAAAACAGAGCCCCTTGTCGGAATTCATAAAGAAAACAGTTGCCTGAATTTCATCAACCGTAACATCTCTGGTAAGATCCTCATTCATGCTTGAAGTAATTCAGGGTGAAAAACCATCAATTACCCTCGGTATGCCACACTCCAAAGGAATCTCTTAATCCCCATATTCTATTTCTGGACCTCTTTGCACAGTTTTAGCATGGGAAAAGGCGGTGTTATTATCTCCCAATCTCAATTTGTCTCAGCTAAATGAGACGAGATTTTTGAGCCCAAAAACATTCTCTTTAATCATCTCATTTTGAGTTCACCTGAAAATTTCTCTCTATTTTACCCTATTGTGTGGCCGGAAACCATAATCTGACCTCAAAGTTGAGTTCCATAGACACTATTAGAAATTAATGAAATACATTTTGAAATAATGATATTTTCAGTCAATTCCAGCCATCAAGCCATTGGGTAAAAAACAAAAGTAAAATTTAACAAAATTTCAAGATAATTCTGACACTGAAAATAACATAAAATTGTTAAAATAAAGTACATTTATGTAGACACCTTCATGTTACATGTTACAGAGAAGCAGGCAGAAATTTTTCCTCAATATCATCATATCTTTCTCTACAAACTACCAACCGGACTGTTATAGCCTACCTCTGTTCTAGCTAAATACTCAAGATACAGCCACTTAGAAGAAGCAATATAAAAAACAGGAACATTTATATATGTGTATACAGTGTTATGGAGCAGAAACTTTAAACTTATGAGTTGCAATTCTGAGTTGGCAGTGGAGCACACCTATCTTCAATGGCCTGGGCGCCCAAAATTTTTCTAAGAGAGCGATATTGCAGCCGAACATTCTCGCCACTCCCAATGATTTTAAGCAAGTACCTGCAAAGGCAAATATACTCTATAATTTCACAAGTAATGTACAAAATTTTGATAAAACACTTGCTAGATACATGATACTCGTCATTTTTCACATGTGCATCAATTGATAACTTCAAGTACTGCAGAAAGCAAAGCTCATTATCCACCCAAATGTAGAAATCTCCTTATTAGTTCAATGGTTTATTACTTAGTTAGCTCGTCTGTATACAGAATTCTGGTAATATCAATATATACCCCCAGCATTGCAATATTAAGATTATCTTGGATTAAAACACTAGTCTACATAATGATGTAATTATTTAAGGTGTGTAAGCAAGCACCCTACACTTACCAGCCATTGAGACATTGTGAGGTAATAATTGCTTCCTTCCCAACAAATTTTTCTGGTGTCCTCCTATTTCCCTGTACAATTTAGCACGCTCTTAATTTCCAACCTAATCAAGTAGCAACAGCAATAATGAATGTAATATAGCAAAAAGAATCTAAGATGACCTTAATTACTACTTTCTCATTCACAGAGAATGGATATTGCACCCCCTTATGCAAACCATCATCAGCAGCTATACTTCCATTCTCCTAAAAACAAAAAGAAAAAGGGAAAATAAAAACAAACAAACAAACAAAAGGATGAAGTCAGTTTTTTCTATCAGTCAGTAGAACGTGCATTAGTCTAGTCACCAAATGAGACCCAACACAAGTACGATTTGAATTCAAGGATTTCACAATACTTGTACTATTCTTTGAATTGAATTTAAAGCATAAAGTTGCTCTATTTTGTTCTCCTTTCAGCTGTTTCCTTCTTTAACAAGAGTAACATCTCACAGTTAAATAGATGTATGAAGCCTGTTTAACAGCCTGTATTAAGAACACAAATTTTATAATAAACAGGAATAATCCCAGACCCTCTTTGTATGCAATGAGTCCAATGACTAATGAAATTCTTCAAAAAAGGGCACCATGTACAACATGCAATTGCAGAACATGTAAATTGCACTCATGAACATTCACAAAGTTCTTCTGATGATTCTCACCATCTCATCGAAAAGAGACATTAAACTGGATGAACATCCAACCACCTTTGGTTACTATAAAAGAGAGTGCCCTTTGCTAGATGGTAGAAGCCAGTTTTCCAGGAATCCAATCACAAGGATGCTATTAAAAAGTCATAAAAAATTGAAGAGACCAAATGTTTTCAGTATATTTTCTTAATAAAAGCATTACAAGACAACTCGAAAGAGAAAGGTGCCTTGGCAGTTTTACAGAATGGGTCTCAAGAAAAAGCATACAGCTCTTACCAAATGCCATTCGCTGTTTTTGCTAAGTTTTGAATTTGTGGTCTTTCTACTTTGAGATTAGAAAATTCAGACAGAAAAGTAGCATAGTAAAATAATAGGAAAAGTTTTGGAACTTTTAGTAATAGTTAAATACATTCTTTTATTTTTTGAATGAAGATTATCAAATTCACTAGAAGCGTTATAATTTTTACTCAAATGGTGGAATATCTGAGCATTAGGTATAGAAAGAAAAAAAACTACTATTCTCGGAGCTGAGGTATATGAAGAATGGCTTAAGTAAGAATATATGTAAAATACGAAATGTTCATGTCTGAGATAGTCCTAACCATTAGTCAATACTCATGGGAGGCTTGGCAGCCATTTACAATATACTGAAAAAACTGAAAACTTCATAATACCAAAATAGATTTTTTGAACATAAGATGCATTAGCTACAGTTACCAATGTCTATAAAATTGGACTAACGCTTCATTTTTGCAATCAGTCTCAATGCTTCATTTCTATCAGTTACATCATGTATCCAAGAGTTCCTCGTATCCACATCCAAAAAAAGTAATAAAACAATTAAGGAGCTTGTAGGGGTGCATGCTTGGACAAAATATGAAACATTTCAAATAGCAAGGCACTAATTTCAGCATACCCTGCATGGCCGTCTTATAGAATCTGTTTGATCACCCATATCTTTCCGACGCTTGCGGAGAGCTGCATTATGAAACAGCCTCCGATCATCCTCCTGCCTTACAGCTGCAGCTGCAGCTCTGAGAGCTGTAAACAAATCAAAGTATAAGAACAAAAAAAAAAAAACAATGTCTTAATAGAAGATAAAAATATGTATGTAGCCACTATAAAAAATAAATAAATAACACTAGATGTAGGCAATGCAGTAGATAGTGCAAGTTAAATAGTTCCAAGATAAATAATCCTCACACACAAACATATTAATAGTTAGATAAGTCAAATGAAACCTACCAAAATTAGGAACCGGAGACCCAGCCTCAATTTCTGCATTGCAAAGGGTACATCTTGACTGTGATAGCAAACAATAACTTCAATCCATAAGTATGACTATTCAGAAGCACACGAAGGGGGTCCCATGCATGTAATTTAGAAGTATAATATGTCTTTGCAAAAGGAGCTCTCAACAAAATTTACAGTATTAAACAACCAAAACAAAAAAATTCAGCCACCTAAAACCAAAGAAGATGCAACTCTTCTTTTAGTAGTGTTCAGAATGTTCACAATTTAATGTTGATCTACATGATAATCCATCCAAGCTTTAAGCTTGATCTCTATATTTTCTACACAAACTCAATTAACCCCTGAAGAAACAAACACCAAACATCAAAGACATGATCTGGTATGTGCCCTGGCTTTGGATCAGGTAATGGGACCTTGAAGTGTAAAATCCTCTCCTAACTTTATAGAAGGAGATTTATTAGGACTCTTCCCTCCTCTGCCTATATTGACTGATTACTAATAGTATGAGAGCTCAATTAGGGAGAGAACTCACTGATCTCACAATATTTAGATGAAAGTTTGCTTGCCTCTTCATTAACAATATGGTCCTTAAATACACAGCCTAGTTACTATAACTCTCTACTTCTAAGGAGTGATAAGTACAAAACTCATCCTGAATTATCTCAATAACAATAGAAATATTATCCTAAATTATCAGCATCTAAATAACAACTAATAACAACCAATAATAAATAATAACTAAGAATCTAATTAGCAGAATATCTTCTCACTATTGTGCTACATGGAGCGTTGTACTCTACTTCTTTCCTTTTATTTCTGTATCATCACTCTCTCCCTCCAAAGTGCGCTTGACCTCGATTGTGAATGCTGAATGTTTCTCTATAAGTTGGCTGGCACTCTCCCCAAGAAACATCTATAGGAGATAAACCATCTTAACAATTGAGACAACCAATGTTGCTGAGGTGCAGTGGTAATACACTGGTCCAAGAGAAACTTAACAAAACATTCTAATCAAGAATTTTCTGCCCGATAAAAATAATCTCCAATGACGAACAACTTTTGTGAGACCAGTCAGTTCCTTCTCATACGCTAGTAAGTGAAGATGGCATTGTACCAATGGTCTACTGAAAATGCTACAGGTTTGCCTTCTTGTTGTAAAACTGCTCCCACGTCACTATCAGATGCATCACACTCTACCAAAAAGCTATTGCTGAAATCTGGCAGTGATGGTTGAATTTTTCTAATCCTTAATGCCATTTAGTTGTATTGGGGTATTCTACCATTGAAAAGCCATATTCATTGTGGCAAAATCCCATTGAATGGGCATAAGAGTTCTGAGCCAATTAACCCCTACCACTGCACCAAAACCACATAATGGAAGGAAGAACAAATCAAATTGAAATGTTTGTCTACCCAATTTAATAGGTAATATTTGGCAAACTCCAGAACACTTAAGCTTTTTGCCGTTTGCCACGACAACCCTTAGATTTTCTTTGGTTTCTGCTGGAATCTGAAGATGTCCCACAAAGGATTCATCCACCAAACTATGCATGCTTCCTGAGTCAGTAAGGATCAGTATTGGTCTTCCATGGATTTTCCCTTTGTTTGAGAAGATTGGGTACCTATTATAGCATGCAACGAAATTTCAGGTTCTAGTACGTCGCTATCAGTGGTTGCTGTCTCTTCAATCCCTTCTAACCGAAATAGTTTCTTGCATCTGTGTCCCAGAACAAAACATTCATCACAGTTGAAACAGAGACCTTTCGCCTTTCTATCTTCCATTTCAGTTCGTGCAAGTCATCGGATATAAGGAGAATTTTGAGTACCAGCCTCCTTTGGTATATGAATGGAGTTCCCTTCACCTCTATGAAAGATTGTGCTGCACCTTTTTCAGCTGAGATTCGCCGCCCGTGGAGTCGTGCAAGACTCATGGTTGTTGATAAGTCAAGTGGGTTGTGGAGTTCCACTTCAACAGCTATATCTTCTTGTAGTCCACTGATTAAAATCTGCATCTCTTGCTCCGAGATTAAGGACGTGGTCTGGGCAGATAACTTTTCAAATTGGCATTGAAATTGTTCCACCGATCCTATTTGTTTTAATTTGGACAACTCACCTAACTTATTGCTTGTTGGGGGACCAAACCTTAAGTTACAGTGATGCTTAAATTCATCCATGTCAATTGTAGCTTGTCCCTTGCTAATTTTAAGTACCATACTTGGGCATTTTCTTCTAAATGTAACAAGGCTAAAGATACTCTTTCTTCTTCAGGCGTTCGTTGATGGTGGAAGAAATTCCCACTACGATTCAACCATACCAAAGGATCAGTATTTCCATCAAAACAAAGGAAATCAATCTTTGTATAACGAGGGAAGACTTGGCGATCCTCAGTGCGATCTATCCCCTTGAAGTTTCTAGGCTCATGAGGTTCACGATTGATCTGTCCCATTGAAGTTTCTAGTCTTCGGACTCGAATCTCTGTTTGCTAGGTGTTTAGAGTTTGCGTGAGTTGTTCCAGTTGTGTTGCCATGGTTCATTATCTTGCACAGGTTGCAGCTTGCTCAGCTTTATAGATTGTTAAGAATTCATTAAATTGCTCCTATACGGTTTGCAAATCTCCCATTACTTTTGGCTCTAATACCAAATTTGTATTAAAGCCCTGACTTTGGATCAGGTAATGGGACCTTGAAGTGCATAATCCTCTCCTAACTTTATTGGAGAAGGAGACTTACAAAGCTTTTTCCTTCCTCTGCCTATCTTGACTGACTGATAATAGTATGAGAGCTTAATTAGAGAGAGAGCTCACTGATCTCACAATATTTAGATGAAAGTTTGTTTGCCTCTTCATTAACAATCTAATCTTCAAACACACAGCCAAGGTACCATAACTCCCTACTTGTAAGGAGTGATAAGTACAAAACTCATCCTAAATTATCTCAATAAAAATAGAAATATTATCCTAAATTATCAACAACTAAATGACAACTAATAGTAAATAATAACTAGTAATAAATAACAACTAAGAAACTAATTAGCAGAATATCTTCCCACTATTGTGCCACATGGAGTGTTGTACTCCACTACTTTCTTTTTATTTATGTATCATGGTCACACAAAAGGAATCATTTTTGCTCCCCTAACACACAAAAGGATCATTTTTGCTCCCCTAACATATAATCAATACGTTCATCCATTATGCTAAACAACAGAGCCACTAGATCTTGCAAAGAAACAGCATCAAATTTGGCCAAAACGCTTTGCCAATCACATGAAACATAAACATGCTACACATGTATTGTTTAATTAAAAGCAACAACTACCAGACATTTTGAAAGCATGCACCCTTTGCCTAATCTTTTGTACCACTTGATAGAACATTGCTTCCAGAAACCCTACATGCAAAGAATGCCTAATTGAGCTGAAAAATAAAACGTTGCTCAAATTACAATGACTTGCTATAATCTATAAATTGTTTGGGTTATATGAATAGTTGGCAAAAGAAACATTACAAAAGACAATAACTAGCAAAAGAAAGAGCACCACTTGTTATCATGAAATCGCCTTTATTCTTTGCACTCATGTGAAAACTATAATAGCTGGCCCAAAGGCAAAATTAATAGAATTTCTTTTCGGCCTAATTACCAAATAATTCATGGACTTATAACTTTTTTTCATTTTTAACTAATTGTTACAAGAGTTGCATTTAAACTCCCAAGCTTGTAATTATTTTCTATTTCACTACTCCAGCAGTTTTTTCCAAATTGGAATAATTACAAAAATAGTGTGTAGACTTGTTAAGATTTGACAATCAAGTATTTAAACTATTAAAAGTTACAATTTAGTGTGCAAAACCGGAATTATTAACATTTAAGTGTACGGAACTGGTAACCTATATATAAGAAGCTGGATAAATACAAAAATGGTATGTTAACTTATTAAAATTTGACATCAAAAATTTAAACTCTTAAAAGTTACAATTTGGAATGTGAACTTAGTAAATATTTATAATTGAGTGTATTTAGCAAATCAATAGCAGTTACGGACTTGTAATCTTAAAATACATATTATCGGTTTAAGTAGATAAAAAAAATAATATGGCAAAAAATCTTTAAAATATATTTATTCTTAATAGATTAATACATTGCTCTCATTATCAACATCATTACACTGTTATATTTTCAACAATTTTTCTAAAGAAACCTCTATCCAACTTTGAGCAACACATTGTTTTCTTCGACCCATCACTACAAACAGCTAAAACAAAATTAGTTATTATTGAGGACAATAATCTTGACTACAATGTTAATAATTAATACATCTTCTTATGAAATATATAATATTTATTTATACATTTTTTATCTATCTTTGTAATTCTTATTGTTTACATTAAAAAAATTTTCCTCCTTCATATAAATATTATCTTTTATTATGAAAATATAATAGTTTGATTTGTCTAGTTTAGATTTTCTTTATATATATAATAATTGGTTTCACATATTCAAATATTAATAATTTTTAATTTAACACACTAAATTTTTAAAAGATTAAACACTTGATTATTAAATTTTAATAAGTAGGCACACCAATTTATAAGAATTTGATATGAATAACCTGTAATTTGCTGTTAACCTGCTATATACACTCAATCATAAATATTTACTAAGTTTATATAACAAGTTATAACTTGTAAAGTTTAGACATTTAATTGTTAAATCTTAACAAGTTCAACCACTATGTTTATAATTATTCCTTCCAGATTCACCGACGAGAGTTGCTTATGTGGCAATCGGACTCCAAAATAAAATAAAAAATTGACTTGCTTGTGGCGACGACGATATTTTTGATTTTGAATTTTTAGAGAACTCAAAGTTGTTGCCATGTCCGGATAAAGATACAGAACTCAAAAATCCTCTCACCTCTCTTGCTAAGAAGTTGCCTTCCATGTTTTCACCTCTTTTGCTCCTCACCATTACAGAGGCTGTAAATGTTGGTGACATCCTTCTTGGTGCCGCCGCGAAATACCCACGTGGACCGTCCATTAGAATCACATCCCAAGCAACTTCATGAATATGATTTGGCATGTTGTTTATGCCTAGCTTGCAATCTGAGAAGAGTAAATTTTGTACTGGTTTACACCCATCTTTGGCTTGTGCTTGTGCTACTGATAAAAGATCATTCATTTCGCTTACTTTGGTCCTTTACTCTATGTCATAAGCTTCGATTTCTAGGTGAATCGTTTCAAAATTCGACACATAGTACTCACTTCCATCAAGAAAGATTGGTACGGCCATGGAAATTAAGTGATTTTCACAAAAAGGTTTCATGGGTTAAGCCAAAAACTAGGAAATTGCAAGGGGGTGGGCAGCAGTGGAGAGTGGATGGCGATGGTGGAGAGTTTAGTGGATGACATGTGTGCAATGGTGGTGTTGGAAGTTGAAGCATAGTGGAGTAAGGCTGTAGTGACAGAGACTGGAAGAGAAGTGGGGAAGTGGGGGAGGAAGTGTTGGTTGTAACGTGGGGATGGTGGAGGAGAAAAGAGTGAGAGTAAAAGCCAATGTAAAGAAATTAACTACAAAGAGTAAAGAAAGCCAATGTGTTTTCTGTTATGTAATTGAGCAAAACACACCGTTTTAACGAGTCAGTTTAGTTATTTGCTTACTCATCAAGTCAATTCTTTTTTTTTTATTTTGGGGTCCGATTGCCACATAAGCAACTACAACCGGTGAATTTTAAAAATACTGTCGGAATAGTGAAACAGAAAAAATTTTACAAGCTTCGGAGTTTAAATGCAACTTATGAAACAATTAGTTAAAAATGAAAAAAAATGTTGAAAGTTCAGGAATTATTTGGTAATTAGGCCTTTCTTTTAAGTTTTATGGAGATAGAAAACAATATAAATCCTACTCACCATTTCAAGGACTCTTCTTAGCATGAGACCTCCAAAAGAATGTCCACATGAGACAAACATGGCATCTTCAAGAAATGCACCGCTAGAACAAAAAAAAAAAAAATCAGCAAGGTGAAAAGAAAATATCCATTTAGCATACATATAGAGCACACATTTATAGCAGTTCATATTTTTGCCTATGCATTTTTTATTAAAAAAAGATGAAATCAACAAATGACTTGGAAAGAGCAACCTTAGAAAGAATATTTGAATTAATGAAAAAGCAACAAAACAATAAATTGAGTTAATTTGCAATTGGAGTACAAATGTAATTTAGTAATTAAAAAAAATTAATCACAATATTTGTTGACAACTATGATTTTAGGGCACGTTTTAAGGAATTAATTATGTAAATTTCTGTAATTAGTTATTAGCTATTATTTCCTATTTAGTAAGTATAATTATATAATTATATGCATCTTAAGTTTACTATAAATAATAACTCTCAGCCATAGGGTAAAGATACAACCCTATTTCATTCAAATCTCTCTGCATCCGAAACCTACAATATTCAGCCTTCTAACTTTTCTACCATCTAATACAACTATAGCATGTGGCCGACACAGCTTAGAGTAGAGCATTATAATATAAGATCTCAGCAATTGAAACAGTTGTTGCATAAAATCCAAGACATTCGAAGTGGGTTTTGAACATTAGTAGTAGGAATAATCACAACACTCAAATGCACATATGTACATATCACCAAAAGGGGCAGAACTAGAATAGCAAGTATAGATAAATAATATAATCCATGATGTCTATTATCTACCATCATAATGCCAAAAAGCATTTAGACGCTGCCATCAAGAGAATTTTTATCTAGGGACTCAGATAAACAAATAAACTCTAGGCCAAGTGAAGCTCAAATCAAGAATTGCAGTTAAAAAACATGACAGATATTTCATCCTGAGAGCCAAGTTATTCTCTAGTTCAATGAACAAACAAAAAGACCAATACAGTGAATTTTCATAAAAAGAGGAAGTCAACATACATTATAGATTAGCATATCATGTTATGTGGTCTAGTAGAGAAGTAATTGGTATATAATCAATAGCCAAAGAAATTAGAGGTGATACTTATTTTCCATGTGATGAATTAGACAATATGGCACTACATTGAATGAGTGCCTTTTCGGCATTAATGTTGAAATTTATTTTCCCTAAGCACCTTTTTGACATAGTTAGACTTACAAAAAGTCAATTTATAACTATTGGTTAGCTATTTCACAATATTCATGACCGAAACATGTTAGATCTACCTTGAAAACAAAATGTCATTTAGTCATTGTATTCGAGATGGCACCCTTCTCAATAGCATCATCTATGCTAGTAAACAAAACATGCTAAAAATCTCATCATTGCATTGAGTTAGCAATAGCTCAATTGATCGCAAATCTTAATAGTAATACAAACTTAAGCATCATTACAGCCAAGTCAATAAGCCAAAAAGAAAAGCAAATCAAACACAAGAACAACTTACGATAATGGATCTGAAAGAACACTTCTTAATGATGGTTCTTTGGTCAAGTTACATCGAATAACCTGTAAATTTAAAATTCACTATCATATTTCATATGATAGATAGTCGAAATGAAAGTTCAGTTCATATATTAAAACAGGGAAAAAAATTTTAAAAACAAAGGTATCAAAATTGATAATGAGAAAAGAAATAAGGATATTATGATAAAGATAAAGATACGGAGGCCACCATGTCTTCTAACAAGGTTTGCCTGAAACATTATTGCATCTTTGGACATTTTCAACATTTTCCTTTTATCCTCAGTTCCAAAACTAGAACTTCACTCAATTACAAAGTGAGCAACGAAGCTAAAGAAAAAGAAAGGAGTTTTTTTCATTAAAGACCTAACTGTTTTCCACTTATAGCTTCTATTCTATTAATTTCTTATTTTGGATTTTCATATCTAGGAAAGGTATTTTTGTCTAGGAGTCTTGTCATTGATTATGGAATTCCTTTCTTACTAAGGGAAGTTCACTATGGAATTTCTTATTTACTATCGTTCATTTCAGAAATGTTCTTTCCGAGAACATTATTTTATTTGCATGTATGGAGTTCACTAGGAAATGTTCTTATTTAGAAGTTTTTAGTGCTAATAGCACTTAAGATCAGTAAACTTATCACTGAGTTTCTGTATTGTCACTAAATTTTAACCTATTGATAAATTTTGGTAGAGTTCTAGAGTCGTGGATAATATAGATGAAGCTTTCTTATACAATTCTACAACTAAAACTTGCTCACAAACATTCTGGCTTATTTAGCACATAAATAATTTTCTTCATGTTTATATATATTTTACCATTTAACAACAATGAATTTATTAAAAAGAAGTAACAAAGTTTTCGTTTTACTTTACAAAATAACTTTTGATCACCATATTAAAATATGACAAATGCAATGAATGTTAGTGAAAATAACCCGAGTTTTTTTAATTTGCTTTGTGCATGGTGAAAGTAATATTCCACTTTAGAAGTTTTTCCTATTTGTTTCATGTACAGTGTTAACAAGGAATTCTCTCATTTACTAATATGATAGGACTAATTGAAAGGTTTTATAAGCATAGTAGTGTTATGCATTAGGGAAAATTATTAAATTTATATTTGCTTTCTTTTTTCCTTGTCTTTCTTTTACCTAGTCTTCTTTGTTACTGCAATTACGTTCATTCTCATTCTTAATGGTCTATGATAGCTCCACTCTGTGAAACTTGAAATTATATTGCTTGTTTGATGAGGTCATTGACATGGTTGTTGCACTGTAGGTGTGTAAGTGCATTGAATTATGTAGTACATGCAAGAAGGAACTTTCTTCCGTCAGCTCCTAAAATCACATCCTCACCCTATAAAGTTGTCAACATTAAATTTTTACTGCACTGGGAAAAGAGGTTATGGCCATTCTCCATGGTTGAGGCTTGGTGGACGCACCCGTGAGAGGCTGCCTCAGCTAGGGGAATTTATCATTTCATAGACAGTGAAAGAGAGAAGAATTTGAGATTTTTTTTTTTCATTCCATTTCCTTGTCGCAATCCCATTCTACAACTATTTCATAAACTGCATCTAAATAAACTCTTACGTAGAATTACTAATCCAGCTAGGAGCCTGGGACAATAACGAGCTAAAAGGTCTCTTTTAATACTTATGAAATCTAGTATTTTCTTGAACTTTTGATATTTAAAATATTAAAACAACTCAATTTCAAAGGAAACATGAAGAATGGATGTGATCTCTTTTTCAATCTTACTTCTACCATACTGCAATATCATTTCTTCTTCATTCTCAGGGATCTTCCAGCCTGCTAACCTTCTCATATCAACTTGGACAAGAGATTTATTTTTTATGTTTCGCCCCTAATCCTACTACCATATGCTGGAAAGTTTATTTTTATCATTACATTGTCACAAAAGACTAATTTCCACCAAATATTCAGGTTTTTCCCAGTACAAAAAGCTTTGCAGGCAGATTGAAAATATGTCCTAATTCCATGAGTTAACAAGTTCTATAGTCACTGCTCAACAAAACATTTTGAGAGCCAAATGTCAAAAGAAACATCTTAATCATGGTAATCAAGCCAAGCAGGCCACTAAATATTAGGGCATAGGAAAGAGGAATCTTAAATGGATAGTTAAACTACGAACTACTTTGGCAGAACCAAAGTATAGCATGAGGGAGAGGAAATGAGAAGGAAAACAAAAAGAAAAAGTTTCAAGGGAAAAAAGAGAACAAAATCTACTTACATAGTTGTTATCGAGCCGATTGCTCATAACATCCTCCTCAGCAGAAAGGTCATCCATAAACTGGCTCACAGATATTGGCACATAGCTTTGGGGAATGACATGACCAGCTGCTGCAATTGGAGAACAATCTAATATAGCATTGCCCTGTGGCATTAGCCTAAATGCCAAAGCCATCCTGTATCACGAAGTTTGATAAGTTGAAGGTTAAATTGAATTGCAATAGCTGATATTCTTTCTCAAAACAGGAAAAGAATTGATTAAACTGAATTACCTCCCACCATTATTAGTGCCTGATGGGTAATCAGGAGCAGCTCTATATGAAGCAGCAGGACGAAGACCTGCAGTAGCATGACTAAGTGCCTTGCCTGTTATCAGTAAAAGATCCCCAGGCCCTATGCCAGACTCAGCAAGGTACCATCGACCATTGGGGTCACAAACCTATGGGAACAAAGTACTTTAAATATGGGGAGAAGGAGAAAGAGTGGGGGGGGTGGGGGGTGGTGTGTGGGGGGGTTATGAGTGTACAAAAAATCATTTATCAAAATAAAATATATCACCTTGCAACAAATGAAAACATTATTTATTGACTGGAATGATTACAGATTTATCTAGAAAACCACAAAATGGAAGTGACAAAGAACTTTGAAAAAAGCATTTGGAAAGAACAAGACTGTACCAGTTGCATAATACTGTAGCATTAGAACATAGCGGTTTAGATGTCATACACATTTTACAAAAAAGATAGACAGATACCTGGAGACCAGGATTATCTGAAGAAATCAGAGTCAACAATCCTTTTTCAATTTCACCGTTAACTGCTGACTTCCCTCCTCCAATAGCCCCCTTTCCATTCTGCAAGGACACAAGGGAATAGGTGGCAAGAAGCACAGATGAGGATACCTCATTAGCAGGCAAGGGGGTGTCGTCAAGTAAATGGTTGAAAACACTGCATCCAAGATAGAATGTAACTGAACAATGTGAAAGTATTAAGCATATGAAGAGCAGATGCTGAAACAAATATCCACCATCTCCATCCTTACTCGCTTCGCAACCGAAGATGCCTTGCAATTGCACATAGAGCAGCACGAGCTGCCTTACCCATGCACCTGAAAGTTTCAGCCATACATGGAGGAGACGAGTCCCAGTCTTCCAAAGCCCTAACACCAGATAGTATTATAACATCAGAGACCTACAACTACAGCAGTGATGCAGACATGCACAATTATAACCAGAAATGCCATCAACTTGACGAGAAAAGACAATCTATCAATTCAACAATATTTAGTGAAGCATAACAGGGTCTTAAAAAATGCTACTCTAAGCTACATATCATATATTCCCAAACGATAGTGCTGTTGATAATTTGGGTCCGCGTCAATCATCCAACAGCCCCCCAAGATAACAACACTCAGAATACGGGGATAAAACACTCATGTGGCTGGACATACACGGTTGCAGTGTATAAACCTGGAGTAGACAAGTATTACCTTAACAGAAACCAGCAATGCTAGAATTGATGTAACAAGTAGAATGATTACCTTCCAGCCCTGTACGTATAGACCCCACGGCCACCTATTTTGGACGGAGCACGAGTCCTAAAAAACAAGCGAGAGGATTCCAAGGCACACTTGATGAGAGAAGCATCCTCACTCCCTACTTCAATAACCGCTGCGTTATGCCTCATCAAAGAACCTGACAGTGTATCCACAGCCCTCATGTAGGCCCCACCTGGTGCCCCATCAAAGGGTGATATGTCTGATAGCCTCACCCTGGCCAGCATCACCGGTGGTGGTGGTGGAGGCGGGGGCGGTGGCGGTTCCACCACATGATCCACTGGTTGGCGATGAGAAGTAGACAGAGAAAGAGGAGAGGGAGTTGGGGATCTAAGAGTTGATGAATTTGGCTGAGAGGGAACTGCAGAAGAGTTCTGCTGTGGCTGTATCATCATCACAACCATTAATCATTCTTCCTTCTATATACTTATACAAAATTCGTTACTAGGGCTTTACGCTGACCTCTTAATTCATTTCTTCTCTTAGGATAAAGAAAAACCCAGTTGCTAATGCTGTTATTATTACTGGTTTTTTTGCTACTCTGTCTGTCTGAAGAGTGAAGACATCGATACTTCCATATCGCGTTTAAAATTGGAGTACTGGAAAATTATTTATTTCTTATGAACAAGTTTCTTTTTAGCCTACTGTAGTTGAAGAGCTAAATACCCCTCCACGGAAAATAGAGTGCACGAGCTACTCAGAGCCTTTCCAACTAGCTAGAGCTGGGCTTCATAGAAGCTCAAAATCAAAATGGAACTCCATGATCTCATGGGGTTGGATTCAAATTTATGGATTTTTTAGGGCATTAGCCTAATTGTTAATTAAATTTTATATTTTTAATAATTTTATTTAATTGTTTCATAGTTTTAAAATAAAAACTCATACTTTTTATTTATTTTCACAAATACTAGTTAGTAATAATTTTTAAAATTATATAATAAAAGATTTTATATGTAAAGTCGATTGTACTTATTAAAAAGGCTAATAATTTTAAATTAATATAAATAATTTATTTTAACCTTAATAATATGGTCATTAAAAATTGTATATATGTGTATTTTTTCACACATTTTAATTTAAACGCAACAATTCTTTTAAGTCAATAATTTTTATTTTAGAAAGTAGAATTGATTTGTCAAGTAATTTTTTTTAATTATAAAAATTTTAATAATATTATCAAAAAATATTTTTAAAAATAAATTAGAAATATGGGTATTTGTTTTAAAATTTTGAAACAATTAGCTAAAATTATTTTTAAAATAGGATAAAATTTAAAATTTAATTAGTAATTAGGTCTTTTACTTATATACAATTTCTTCTATTTTTTTCTAATTTAAAAAAAAAACAAATTTTATAGAAAATTTATAAAATATATAAAAGCACGTTTACTTGCTATTATATAAAAAAATTCTATTTGGATAATGTTATAAGATTAAAGAGTAAACTTGGAATAAATAGAGTGATAATTATTTTCATTTGAAAATAAGTGACTTATTATATAAGAAAAAATATTAAAACTTATTTTTTGAAGTTTAGTTATAATTTAAATAATATAAAAAGCAATTATTTTCTTATTTTAAAAATTATAGCACGAATAAACACAAAATTATTTTTTTATTTTTATTTGAAAATTTCTCTAGAGAATTAACTTAGTTTTCTATAAGTAAACACCATTAAAGTTAGAAAAATGTTTTGAAACCTTCAATTAATTTTATTTTTTGAATTATAAAAATTATTTATATAAAAGATAGATAAAATGATGATTTTTTCAGAAAAAACGTATAGAAAGAATAGTTTATAAAATATTTAAAAAATTAATAACATTAAATTAAAAAGAAATTTAAACTTACTTTTTCAGCGACCAACAAAAATTCTAAATATAATTTTAATAAAGTTTCATTTATGAATAATAATAAATTAATCTCTTAATTTTTTTATTTTTTATATTTTAGTATGTTGGTTGTAAATTGCAATTGGACCTGCCACGTGTGTGGTACACGAACCCGTTGTAGATTAAATGCACTCTGGCTTTTTGTCAAACAACTATGGGTTTCATAAGTCTTTGCCACAATTTATGTGATGCTTTACTAAATGACTATACTATAAATATGTTGTAATAATATTGCTTTGAAAAGTCTTAACAGCTATAGATCTAGAATTTTCAGCAAAATCCATATTTTTGGTTTTAACAGTTAAAATCAAAGTGTCTAAAATATTTGAATCAAATAATGAAATTGAAAAATTTGGATAACAATTAAAATATACAGGACTATTGGCTAAATTTGATTCAGCCATAGCCAAAAGTGAATTTGAAAAATTCAAATGTCTTGCATCTCTTAAACAAAGGAAAATAGGTATGTCCAATCCAATTCTAAATAAAGGTTTAACAGCAATTTGAACCATGCCTATATGTAAAAATTTAAATTTCTTTTTAATATGTTCATGCAATGCAGAAGACGAAAGTAAATGTAAATTTTCATAAGATTTATTTAAAGCAATAGTTTGTTTAGTTTGTTTAATAGAATAATTTTGTGCAAAATCAAAAGTTCCAATTCGATAAATACTATTAACATTTTGTTTAGGGATGGACCAATTATGTAACTGATTTTCTATTTCTGAGATATTAGACCCTTGAACAGTAAATTCTTCAGAATTTAAATCAGAAAGAGTAGAAGAAGAAGAAGGAGAAACAATTTCTCGACTACTAAAACTGCGAAACAACGATGTCATTACCAAAGACAATAAACAAGTAAATAATGTTTAGGATAGTGGGACCACCTACCGGGACTGCCTTGATCGATAATTGGGAAGACGGGCTGACCAACGGAAAACCAGGCTGACCAACGCTACCTTAAACAATATTACGATTTACGGGAAAAAATCCCATGATATCTGGCACGAGCCAATCTATGGGACAATTTAACTTTTTATCAGATAAAAGCAAAATTTTAGCAAAATTATCTGGAAATACAACAAAGAAGGAATTCAAAGCAGCTTTGGAACAAGCTTTGTCACAAGTCTCTGGAGATAGTGACAATGAGGACTCTGGAAGCACTAGTGGACCTAGCTTTACTCCTCAAAATGAAGATGATTGCTATGGACTCGACAATTATGACATTATTTTTGACTAAATAAGCAAGGAATCTTTCCTTTTTCACAAGTGGACAAAGAAAGACAAAACAAAGTTGATAAGAATGAACAAGTGGCGAACAAAGAATCTTCTCTTTTTGACAAAATGGACAAGATGGCAAGAAGATAAACAAGCATCTTTTGAAGAATGGACAAGGACAAAACAAAGTTGATAAAAATGAACAAGTGGCGGACAAAGAATCTTCTCTTTTTGACAAAATGGACAAAATGGCGAACAACTACTGTTTTCTTTTGACAAATTAATTCAATAATGTAACGGACTCAAAAATGTTTGAAGTCCGAATAGTATAGTTTTTCTTATTATAAATAGATGTACATTAGAAGGAAGAAGGCATCACTTGAATGCTTGAACTATCTTCCCTACTATCTCTCTTTGTAAAATCTTCTTTATTCAATAAAAGTTTATACTATTTACTTACTTCTTCTCTTTTCTCTTCTTCTATTATTAACTATTTCTCTATTATTTCGATCCTGCTCCGCAAATGGTATCAGAGCCTAGATATTAAACTCGTAATATTGTTTAAGGTAGCGTTGGTCAGCCTGGTTTTCCGTTGGTCAGCCCGTCTTCCCAATTATCGGTCAAGGGGCCCGTGAGGTGGTCCCACTATCCTAAACATTATTTACTTGTTTATTGTCTTTGGTAATGACATCGTTGTTTCGCAGTTTTAGTAGTCGAGAAATAGTTTCTCCTTCTTCTTCTTCTACTCTTTCTGATTTAAATTCTGAAGAATTTACTATTCAAGGGTCTAATATCTCAGAAATAGAAAATCAGTTACATAATTGGTCCATCCCTAAACAAAATGTTAATAGTATTTATCGAATTGGAACTTTTGATTTTGCACAAAATTATTCTATTAAACAAACTGAACAAACTATTGCTTTAAATAAATCTCATGAAAATTTACATTTACTTTCGTCTTCTGCATTGCATGAACATATTAAAAAGAAATTTAAATTTTTACATATAGGCATGGTTCAAATTGTTGTTAAACCTTTATTTAGAATTGGATTGGACATACCTATTTTCCTTTGAGAGATGCAAGACATTTGAATTTTTCAAATTCACTTTTGGCTATGGCTGAATCAAATTTAGCCAATGGTCCTGTCTATTTTAATTGTTATCCAAATTTTTCAATTTCATTATTTGATTCAAATATTTTAGACACTTTGATTTTAACTCGCTAAAACCAAAAATATGGATTTTACTTTGAAAATTCTAGATCTATACTGTCATTTATAGGATCTACTATAAAGTAATGACAACAACTATAGATCCTAGAGCAAGACATTCTTTAACAAGAAATGAAACGATTTTATTTGAAGCTAATCCTTTACATTCTAAAATACAAGTCCCCAAAAGACTAAAATGGAATGAGTTGTCGTCGGAACTTGGGATTTACAAGAGATTAATAAGCGTCAATCTATAGAAAATAATTTTAGAGTTTCACAAATTTTAGAGCAATCAAATGGTTCTGTTCAAATAAGTTTTTCACCAACTTTTTTACCTTCATCTAGATTGTCTACTTTTGAAAATTCTAGACCTTCCACACACACAGCACGTTTTCCAAATTCTAATACAAATTTACAAGGGGTTGATTTTGAAAATAGGATTCCTCAACCTTTTTACACTGATTCTGTTAATATAGAACAAGATAAAAATTCTGATGAACCTGTTTTGTCACCTTCTAGATCAACTATGGAAAATTTTTCAACTTTAAATATGATTTTTACACCTTTTTAAATAAATAAACCTTTTTTACGATCTGATTATTACCATATAAGAAATCGTGAAAAAGTTTTATGGTTTCAAAATCATTTTTCAAAGGGGGAGAGAGAGACTATTCAAGAAAAATTTTATGAATATTTAAATTCTGTTAAGGTAAATGTTCCATTTTTTATCTGGTTTGAAATTTATTGTAACAATAATGATATAGAATTTCCTTTTAAAAATATTTTTACAAATGATAGAGTTTCTAAAACTTGGAATACAACCGTAGGAAATAAACAAATTATTTCTGTTCATCCACCTTTAGAAGAAGTTAAAATAAATGTTCATAATCAGGAAATAATTGCTTCACCCTTTAAAAGGATAAGCTCTGAGAATGACGACAAACTCCCTTTATTAAAAGATATTAGAAATGTTCAAAATCAAAATAATTATACAAATCAAATTCTTTTTACAATTGCTTCACAACTTGATAGGATAGAGACATCTAGCCTAAATAATCAAGCACCTAGGCCAGGTGGTATACCTATGAAACCTATTTTTCAACCCCATGAGATTCCTGAACAACAATTAATTAAATTAAATGATAAAGATGATATTTTGAACCAAATAAATTTAAAATTAGCTAGTCTGTCCTTGAAAGATAAATCTTCTGTTAGTGTACTTAATTCTGATAATCCTGAACAAAATGAAGTTAAAAATTTAGAGAGTCAATTTATTAACGATAAATTTGAAATAAATAAAATATACCATAATAGAGGTTTTGACAAACCTAGGACTAGACATTATTATCCTAGACCTACTCCTCCAGATGTCTTGTTTGAGGAAAGAGTTAGCTTTACTCAAGCAAAATATGATGGAGATTCACATTTATGAATGGAACTTAGATGGTCTGTCTGAATATCAGATTTTAAATATGTTACAAGAAATGACCATGGCCTGTACTTCGTACAGAGCCAGATCTGTAAATAATACTGATAAAAAAATAGCTTAGATGTTAATATCTGGCTTCACTGGTCAATTAAAAGGATGGTGGGATAATTACACCTCCTTAGAAGATAAATCAAGGATTTTAAATGCTAGAAAAATAGTTATAAAAACTGAAAATCAAACATCTATTCAAACTGAAGAAGAAGATGCTGTAGCAACTTTACTTTTTGCTATTACAAAATGTTTTGTTGGTGAACCTAATCAATATCAAATTCGATCTTCTGAAATTCTTTCAAATCTAACTTGTCCTAAACTTCAAGATTTTCGTTGGTACAAAGATGTCTTTTTAACAAAAGTATTCTCTAGAACTGATTGTAACCATAGTTTTTGGAAAGAAAGATTTATTGCTGGTTTACCTAAATTATTTGCTGAAAAAGTTAGAACAAGGATTAGAGATTTTTATGGAAATACTATTCCTTATGATACTTTAACCTATGGAGAAATTATTAATTTTATTAATAATGAAGGCTTAGCTTTGTGTACTGATTTGAAATTAAAAGCTAAAATTAAAAATGAATTTTCACAATCTAAAAAGGAGTTAGGAGATTTCTGTTTTCAATATGGCTATGAACGTATTCAAGCCCCATCCTCAAAAACTAAAAAATATTTGAAAAGAAAATCTTCTAATAGAAATTATAGAAAAAATACTTCGAATTTTCAAAAACCTTCTTCATCCAAAAATGTTTCTCAAAATAAAAATAAAAATAATAAAAAGAAAGGTCCTCCTGTCTGTTACAAATGTGGTCGTGTTGGTCATTTTAAATCCCAATGTAGGATGAAGGAAAAAATCAATAATTTAGACATTTATGATAAACTTAAAGATCAAATGTTTAATCTTTTACTATCTGATACAGATTCT
Source organism: Ricinus communis (assembly GCF_019578655.1). Classification (NCBI taxonomy): domain Eukaryota; kingdom Viridiplantae; phylum Streptophyta; class Magnoliopsida; order Malpighiales; family Euphorbiaceae; genus Ricinus; species Ricinus communis. The sequence goes on from NC_063259.1 coordinate 5,260,573, forward strand.
GAAAATTCTGATTTAAGTGATTTTGAAGAAAATGATTTAAATATTTTAAGTGATTCATCTTCTACAAATACTGATTTTGAAACATGTGAAGGTCCTGGAATTTGTACAGGTCTTTGTTGTAATTCAACTTTAAATGTTTTAACAAAAGAAACCCTTTCTGATCTTTTTGAATTAGTTGACAAAATTAATGACCCTTCTGATAGAGAAAAATACTTTTTAAAATTAAGAGATATTGTTTTACATAACGAAACCCAAAAATCTGAACCTATTCCTTATAACTTAAAAGAAATTTTTCAAAGATTTGACTCAAAATCTTCTAGAAATTCTACACCTAATATTCAAGATTTACAAGAAGAAATTAAAAATATAAAACAAGAAATTAATAATTTGAAAAATGAAAATTTAGATTTCAAAGAAAGAATTTTAAAATTAGAACTAAATAGGAAAAATAAAGATATTGCTAAGTCCTCTGAAAATACGAATGATTCTCATATTAATGAATTTTTAGCTCATATTACCAGAGTAAATTTTCATAAATGGTTTATTTTTGTTAGAATTCTTATAAATGATTTTAAAATTGAGACAATTGCTTTAGTAGATTCTGGAGCAGATCAAAACTGTATACAAGAAGGAATTGTACCTACACAGTTTTTTGAAAAAACAACTGAAAAATTACATACTGCTGATGGTTCAAGAATGCAAATAAATTATAAGCTCTCTAAAGTTAAAATTTGTAATGATGGACTATGTTTTTACACTTCTTTTATTCTAATAAAAAATCTATCTGCTACTGTTATTCTTGGAACTCCGTTTTTAGCATTACTTTATCCTTTCACAGTTGACACACACGGTATCAAAACTAGATTATTAGGAAAAGAAATTTGTTTTAAATTCATCTTCTCTGAGCAAGAAAAAGACATAAATGTTTTAAAGAAAAATTGCGTTTTTAATGATCTTATTAGTCAAAAGAAAAAATAAATTGCTTTTTTAAACAAAGAAATCTTATCTTTAAAGATTAAAGAAGAGTTAGACCTTGATGTAGCCAAAATAAAAGATATTGAGAATCTCTTTACTAAAGACTTATGTGCACCTGTCCCAAATGCCTTTCGGAATAGGAAAAAACATGTGATTTCTTTACCTTATGTTAAAGATTTTTCTGAAAATGACATACCAACAAAATCACATGCTATACATATGAATACAGAACTTGAAAATTATTGTAAAAAGGAAATTGATGAATTATTACAAAAAGGATTAATTCGTAATTCTAGTTCTCCTTGGAGCTGCTCTGCTTTCTATGTTTATAATGCAGCTGAGAGAGAACGTGGTGTACCCAGACTTGTCATAAATTATAAACCTTTAAATAAAGTTTTAGAATGGATTAGATACCCTTTACCTAACAAAAGAGATTTGTTGAAAAAATTTTATGATTCAAAAATTTATTCTAAGTTTGACATGAAATCTGGTTTTTGGCAAATCCAAATTGATGAAAAGGATCGTTACAAAACTGGTTTTAATGTTCCTTTTGGTCATTATAAATGGAATGTCATGCCATTTGGATTGAAAAATGCACCATCGGAATTTCAAAGAATTATGAATGACATTTTTCGTGATCATCAATCATTCACCATCGTTTACATAGATGATGTCTTAGTCTTTTCAAATTCATTAGCACAACATTTCTCTCATTTGCATAAATTTTACAATATAATTAAGCAAAATGGTTTAGTTGTTTCTGCACCTAAAATGAAATTATGTCAGACAAAAATTAGATTTCTTGGATATGAAATTTTTGAAAATAATGTTTCACCAATTGCAAGAGTTTTAGAATTTACTTCCAAATTTCCTGATGAAATTAAGGACAAAAATCAACTTCAAAGATTTTTGGGATGCCTCAATTATGTGTCTGATTTTTTCAAAGATATTAGAATTCTTTGCAAACCTTTATTCAATCGTCTTAGAAAAAATCCAAAACCCTGGACCCATGAACACACTCGAGTCGTACAAACTATTAAACAGAAAATTCGTCATTTACCTTGTCTATCCATACCACATCCAAATGCCTTTCTCATAGTAGAAACATATGCCTCTGATTTAGGTTTTGGGGGTATTCTCAAACAGAAGTTACCTGGTCAAAATACAGAGTCTTTGGTTAGATTTCACTCTGGAGCATGGAATGAAACCCAATCTAAATACTCTACTATTAAAAAAGAGCTTTTATCAATTGTTTTGTGTATTACAAAATTTGAAGATGATTTAGTTGGAAAATATTTTTTACTACGTATTGATTGTAGTCGCAAAAAATATTTTGGAAAAGATGTTAAAAATTTTATTTCGAAACAAGTTTTTGCCAGATGGCAAGCACTTTTAGGAATATTTGATTTTGATATTGAGTATATTAAAAGTTCTTCAAATTCTTTGCCTGATTTTTTGACAAGAGAATTTTTACAGGGAAATAAATCAAGCTAGTTCTTATGGGCACTCCCATTAAGAAAAAATTATCTCCAGCCGATTTTGCGGCTAAAAAGTCTGGACAATCTTCGTTTGTTTCTACCAACAGATTTGAAATACTTGACAAAACTCCTTCTACCCCACCTAAACCATCCAACTTTTTACAAGCTGTTACAAAACCAGGTCCTTCTAAAACCGAACCACCCAAATATTTCATAAAACCTCAACACCAAATTGTAACTATTCTTGAAAGCGAAATATTCAATGGGAATTTGGAAAATCCCAATTACCAACAATTATTCCAACATATTTTTCCCTCTGGACAATTTTTCATTCCTGAAAGTTCGTACAAACTAAAAAAATTTTACGAACTTATCCTTTTGGACACTCACTTAATAGAAATTGAACATTCCTTTGATAAAGACGTTCCTGAAAAGATCTCCTATTCAAAATACAGAATATTGAAAGTCCTTACCTTAACCGACTGGAACCAAAATCCTTATACTGCCAAAAAATTTTCTGTTACCTTTACACCTCCTTGTTTCAATTATTTTGATTATAAGAAAGCCTGGTACTATACTTTTTATCTTCGAAATTGGAACCATTCCTGGTTCTTTATGTTTCACAAAACCAACTCAAAAACCTTTCCCAATTGGTTTTCTGATTGGTGGACCTATTTTGGACTTTGCCCAGAAATTCTACCTACTAAAATTATGGAAGGAATTACCATCTTTAAAGAAAAATTACCCATTCTTAAACATGACAAATTGATCATTTTTTCTGAAACTTTTAACCTACCTTGGATATTTTCTTGGCAATTCAAGGTGAAACCCTATAAACCCTCTCCAAATGTAAATTCTATTGCCTGTTTAGTTCGAGAATATAGTGTCAAATGGTGGACAAATTGCAAAGACATTCAAGCTAATAAAGAAACTGTTTTGAAACATTTTGCGGGAAAAAATCCCATGATATCTGGCACGAGCCAATCTATGGGACAATTTAACTTTTTATCAAATAAAAGCAAAATTTTAGCAAAATTATCTAGAAATACAACAAAGAAGGAATTCAAAGCAGCTTTGGAACAAGCTTTGTCACAAGTCTCTGGAGATAGTGACAATGAGGACTCTGGAAACACTAGTGGACCTAGCTATACTCCTCAAAATGAAGATGATTGCTATGGACTCGACAATTATGACATTATTTTTGACTAAATAAGCAAGGAATCTTTCCTTTTTCACAAGTGGACAAAGAAAGACAAAACAAAGTTGATAAGAATGAACAAGTGGCGAACAAAGAATCTTCTCTTTTTGACAAAATGGACAAGATGGCAAGAAGATAAACAAGCATCTTTTGAAGAATGGACAAGGAAAAAACAAAGTTGATAAAAATGAACAAGTGGCGGACAAAGAATCTTCTCTTTTTGACAAAATGGACAAAATGGCGAACAACTACTGTTTTCTTTTGACAAATTAATTCAATAATGTAACGGACTCAAAAATGTTTGAAGTCCTAATAGTATAGTTTTTCTTATTATAAATAGATGTACATTAGAAGGAAGAAGGCATCACTTGAATGCTTGAACTATCTTCCCTACTATCTCTCTTTGTAAAATCTTCTTTATTCAATAAAAGTTTATACTATTTACTTACTTCTTCTCTTTTCTCTTCTTCTATTATTAACTATTTCTCTATTATTTCGATCCTGCTCCGCAAAACTTACTTTTTCAGCGACCAACAAAAATTCTAAATACAATTTTAATAGAGTTTCATTTATGAATAATAATAAATTAATCTCTTAATTTTTTTATTTTTTATATTTTAGTATGTTGGTTGTAAATTGCAATTGGACCTGCCACGTGTGTGGTACACGAACCCGTTGTAGATTAAATGCACTCTGGCTTTTTGTCAAACAACTATGGGTTTCATAAGTCTTTGCCACAATTTATGTGATGCTTTACTAAATGACTATACTATAAATATGTTGTAATAATATTGCTTTGAAAAGTCTTAGTACAAAGAAAGATTAGTTCAAAAGAAAATAGAGAGAATTTGGTTTTATAAATTTTGTTTGAGTGTTGTCTATGTTTTATTGTATTTCCATGTTAGTCTATTCTTTCTCTTTTTGTTCTTTATGCTTGCCCTAAACACTGGACAACTGCTGAGATGCTTAACCATTGAAAATAAATAATCATAAAGCACTAGCCAAAATTGAATTAGTAACTATACACCCTTGCAAGCATAAGCCAAAATTGAGCCGAGCTTAGTAACTGTTAGTAATATGCAATAGAATTAATTATGTATTAGTTAAAGGGTTAAATTAAATAATTAATATATATTTAATAAAATGAGGTAAAAGTAAAAATTAAAAGAAGCCTTTTATGTATATTAATTAATTAAATAATAAGAATATTATTTAATAATTAATATTAGAGTTTTCTTTTAATACTTATATATAGAATAAGATTAAGTTATTATCTCTACTGACAACACAACATGATCTTTTAAAAATAGAATACTGTGAAGATTTTGGTGACTTAGAAAGTAAATTTAAGATTTGTTTTTTAGCTTTGGCAAAAAACAATATTAGATCTCTACAATACTGCTCCTACTTTCTGTGTGTGGATAGAATAAAGGCTCTATAGTTGGAGAGCTAGAAAGTTAGGAAAGTCAAAACATCAAATGCGCTGGATTTATACACTGCAACAGGTAATCTTAATATTTTTAAGATAGATCTAAGAGTGTGCATCAGTCGGTTCAATTTAAAAATCAAACCGAATCAAAAAAGACTAAACTTAATATATATGAAAATTACAAACTAAAACCGAACTGAAATTGTACAAAATCAAACCCAAATATTTCAGTTCGATTTGATGATTGGTTCTTATATGTTAATTTTGAATTCCTTACATGGCTTAGTTAGGTGAATGATATTTATAACTTCTACCCATAGACCAAGGTTCAATACCCATCATTGTACATTTCAAATGATTTTGTATTCTAAATTGAATAATAATAATTTATTTATTTTTTATATACCAAATTAACTCAATAGACCAATTAGAAATTTACCATGTCATATAATTTATTTAATATTTTGATAGTATTATTAATACGTGTTATCTGCACACGGTAAAACACACCGATTGTATCAAGTAATAAAGTGATGAGTAAGAGTATCGTTCCACCAAAAACTAATTATGAGTACTATTTTTAAACATTTACTAATTTTTAGCAAACAAGATGATGGTTGTTTATAGTGAAATTTAAAAGTAAACTAAGTTAAAAGCAATAATTTAATCAATTGGAATATTTATCAAGGACAAAGTATTCAGGTAATGATTCTCTCTAATAAGTTAAGTACTTCATGAATCAATTAACAATTAAATCAAATCGAAAAGTTGAATTGGCATTCCATAAAATTAGGTAAAAATCTTTCTCAACTAATTAAACCCCTATAATTCCTAAGAGGAGGAAAACGAATCTCTTCTCAAACCCACTTATTTATATAATGCATTAAGATTAAAGAACTACTAAACCAGAAGACCTTGTAGATCTATCTCTAGTATCCCAATGAATCCTCAATCTATAAGATGTGATCAATTCATAGATAGTTATATCTAATCAATTTATGAATATAAATCTCAACCAATACATCGATTTATTAATTGAAATAGATGATTAAGCAATCAAAGGAATAAGACAACTCATAGTAAAGATTTAATTGCATAAACTTGAATTATTCTAGCAATACAAATTAGAGTTCATCAAAATCCAAATAGTAAGAAAATTAGTTTCAACACACCGCAATAAAGAAATAAAAAATAAGAAAAGAAGATCTCAAACTATTCATAGATGATAAGTAATAAAAGTCTTCTAATTCGAATCTTGAAATCTTAGAAACAAAGGTAGAATTGATGTTCTTCCTTGAATAGTAACAAACAAAATCATAAGAAATGAAAGAAAAATGAGTATAAGAGTTTTTCTCTCCAGAAATGAAGTAATGACAAAATACCCTTCAAATAAACATAAAAGATCCTTAAATAGTGAAATTTTATAATCCACACGGGTAGCCATACGACCGTGTGGCGTCTTTGACTTTTCGTAACTAGAATTCTCTTTCTAGGTCACACAGGCAAGTCACATGGGTGAGTGGGCTTTCCGTGTGAATCCTCCTGAGCTTTGACTAATGTGGACTGGGTGACATGAGAAGGCACACGGGTATGCCATCTTCCTGTGTTAAGCTTTCTTCAAATTTGCTAGCTTTACCAACTTATACGGACGTGTGCCTTCCCATGTCAATCTAAAAAGTTTTTGCCCTTTTGATTTAATTCACTCCAAAATATGACACGGGAGTGTAGCTTTCCATATCATGCCCATGTGGAACTTAATCTTGTATAGAAGTGTCTTTTCCTTGCTTGATTCTCATGCTTTTCGGTTCCAATCACCTCTGTGACATGTATTATCCTCAAAGTGCCTAAAAGAACTAAAAACCAAGTTTAAACAAACAAATCAAACTCAATTTAAGGTAAAGTCAATATAGAATATAGCTCAATTATAAGTGCTTTTAGCACTTATCAAATTCTCCCACGTTTGAGCAATTGTTTGTCCTTAAGCAAATTGAATAATATCAAGAAGTTGAAATGATAAACCCGCTTCTTAACAAACAGACATCAAATGATTTATAAGTTAATTATTTATATTACCACAACCTAGAATCATTAGCCAAAATGAAAAACTGCAAACTAGGATAATCTTATAATAGGAAGTAAAGAAAATTAAAGACTTGACAAATAAAGTTAAGGGAATGAACATTCTTTCTAAACAACTTAAAACTTTAAAGAGATAGAAATAAGAATTTTCCCCTTAAGCACAAAACAGATCCTTCATCATGCACAATTACTTATGTCTTTCTATAATTATTTTTTGAGAGGTTTGAGAATATATGAAATTATCATTCTAGTCTTTTAAAGCGAGTGTAGACATTGGTGATGCTGACTCCCGATTACTCAACTAGAGTCATAAACCCAAAACACTATTCATATTCTCGAGTTTTTCTTTAATTTTTTTATTTTTTTATTTTGGATCATTTTTGAGAATAGAGGAATAGAGCGCAAACCTCTTGATATTGTATATCTTTTTCAATACTTTTATATATCTTTTAAACATCACAAAAGAATAAGAAAGTGCAAAGAGGTAATAGATGTGTCTACTCAACAAAATTAAGAGAAATTTAAAAAATAATGCTCATAAACATAACTAAAGTTTCAAGATGTAAAATAACTATACAACAACTATCAATTAAAAATCCTAGAAAGAGAATTAAGTTTAATTCACAAATTAAAGCCAACTCAACTAAATTACAATTCGATGAACGGTTACCCATATTATTTTTAACCTATACATTCAAGAGACATAAATCATAACAAAATATTAGTAAGACTCAATAGGCTTGCGAAGAAAATCAGTCGTTAAAAGATAAAAAGAGATAATAAACCCTTCTCCCATACTTATTGGAAATATTGTCCTCAATATGTTTGCAAATACCATTAAAAAAAGGGACTTCCCTGAAATCAAATGATTTTCATAGTTTTGAGTCCCAATTCAATTCATGAGTCATCTATTAAACTATTAAAAAGAGAAAATATGGACAAAGGTAAAAGCATATTATATTCACCCAAACATCATAAAAAATAAAATAAAACAAGACATCCAAAATAAAACAAAACCAATTATGTAATTAAGTACAGTAATTCAGAATTTAAAGAAAATCCTAAAAATAAAACCAAATTAAATTAAAGTGTTCAAAAGATGATAAGAAAATGAAGGTTCAATCCTCCATGCCACCATCATCCTCATCGGTGTCATCCTCATTTCCATCACTATCTTCGGAATCAACATTGTGTACACCAGCTCCATCATCCGGCTGTACTTGATGTGCTTGATAAAAACTCGATGGAGGCCTTGGTGGGGTGTACCCTTGAGATTGCTAATAATGCATCATCAAGTTTTGAAGCCAATCCATGCTTATCTATTGTCAATGCATCATCTCTTGTTGGTTCCCAACATCCCCATCATTTGAGTTTGATTATGGAGCAGCTTGTTGTATTGACATTAAAGCTCATGCATTTGCATTTCAAGCCTGCAAATCTATTGCTCAAAATCTATGGGTTTTTTATCCTCATCCATCCGAACATAGTTATAAGCTATCCAATCCTTATATAGTTCACCTCTACTAAGTGGAGGATAAAAATATAAAGAAGAAGGTGTAGCTGCCGAGGGGTCAATCGATGCACCTAAAGTACCCTTAGTGAAAATCGACGAGTCTGTTGGTAAGTTAAATTGGAACTTGTCCTATTGAGGGAGTACGACATGCAATATCCACTTATCCTTGTCCATCAATTGCAAAATTTCTAGGCCCATTAATTTTGGCAAACCATCCTAGGTCATTGCGGACAATCCATAAAAAATACTCTAATTCTTTACTAACCTAGTGACGTACATTGCCCCTATACAAATATCCCCTATCCAACTCCTTTTCCTGCTCATTCAAATATACCAACAAATACAAAGCTACATTGCACCAAATACCCTCATCAAAACACATCAAATAAAATAAATCTCACTAGGTGCAATGTTCGCCGATCTCACCTCTACTCGTAATAATTGTAGTTAACAAGAAATGCAAAAATAGCAAAGGGAATGACACAAAAGCAGAAGCTTTAGACTTACCATGATTGAGATCTATTGATATTCTTATCTATTATTTTTAATGAAAACTATTGTTATGTTATGTCTTAGGATAATTTCCTTATTTGCATATGCCATCTGATAAGTTTGCCTGTTTTAGCTAATTTGTACATTTAATTATCAGTATATTTAGAATCTACTATTTTCCTTATTATTGGTATTCATATGAGTATTAGTTGTTTTGGCATGATGATAAATGATTAATCTTATATCTATTTCTATTCGGCTAAGTCACTGCCTATTTGACTTGCTACTGTATGTTCTCACATGTTAGGATTTAGTCATTCTATTTTAATTGTTTCTTGCTTTATTTTATTTGATTTTAAAATTTTGCTAATCTTTTTTATTTTTATTTTTAATGTATGTTTATGTTTCCGGGTGTTCAACCCTTAGATCGCTAATTTTGACCAATTTGTTTTGCCTGTTTTCACCTATTTTTGTTTATTTTAAGTCAGTAGTTGTAGGAAGGATGTAATTTTAATATTTTCTTAATTTTTTTTTGCTTTTATTTCTTTATTTTTTTACTCTGCAAATAGTGGACAATATCTTATTAATGTGTGATTGCCAATTAAAGTCAACCCACATTAGATATGCGCTTAACATTGGATTTTGTCATGTAATCAATAGTCCATTAGGTTAAAGAAATGGTAACTTGGGCTTGATCATAAAATATAATTAGACTTAGATGGGTTTTCCATGTTAAATTTAATGAACTAATCCACTTAGACTAGGAAAACTAAAACAGGCCTTAGCATGAAAAATATAGCTCATTTAGGATTAATACTAGGTAAGTGGAGCATAATTTGTAATTAGACTAAACTAAATGGACTCTTTTACATAATTGAATAGTAAATAGGCTAATCTAATAGGGATTTGGGTTAAATCTAAAATATGCTAGAATTAGGCAGACTGCACATGTTGTATTGTTTGGTGTGTGATATTACTATAAACATTTATATGGAATGGGCTATTAACTAATAAATTTGAAAGTAGAGATGCATAAATAAGAAAGTTGACTTCTAGATCCATCTCTAGATGTGGTGAAGCTTCCTTAGGAAATCTAGTATATTAGTCAATTAGAATAAGTGTCATGGTGAATTACCCGGGTGGCGACTCCCTTTTTTCGCTAGTCTTCATGATTAATTAGCATGTTGCCAATTAGATTGAAAAGTCTTGCAGTGCCATAGTTGCTAGGCACTCAGGTTTGGGGCCATAAAGGCTGCCCATAGTGGCAACTCCACTGTGGATAAGAGAAGTTGATTCCAGTGTATCCTTACTTTCAATTTTATCACATAATAGTCTATTCTTGCATCACTTACACGATTTTCACACACTATGCACTTTTGTCCTTATAGCCCATCGGCTAGTAGTTCCTTGGCTCCATTTGAACCTTGGAATTACGACACTAATTAACCATCATTCATAAATATAAGTAAATTTCCTTCATCGCATGGACCCTTGAGTAGGGAGACGAGCAAAAGGAAGGACATTTGACTTGTGGGAGGCTTTATCCTTACTCGAGACTCAACCCACTGTAATGACAGTATGAATTTCTTCTAGGTTCCCAATTGCTTACTTTTTGAGATATTTTCCCTTACAAGAGTTTGAAGCCTACATCTTAAAAGGCCTTGGCCTAAAACATATAGGCTTTACTCATATTTTAGAAAATATCATGTTGTTTGTTTAAATTACTTTAAGAGTTATTGGCATGCGCATCGGTACTTACTATCACCTATTGATAGTAAGCACATACCAAAAATCCTAGAAAATAGAAACTCACCTTGAACCATGTGTGCGAGTAATAAGATTGAAAGGATGGTTGTATTATACCTTCTATATTCTTTATCTTTGATGTATCTGCTAACCTTTTATCTTTGTGGATTTCATGTGCATCAGACATCACTCTAACCCTTTATTTTGAAGCCATATAGATTCATCACCTTTGGTTTGGAAGAGACAAAAGGGTGGCAAGCTAGAATGGATATTAAGAGGACCCATTTCACCAACAATCAAGTCAAGAGCCTAAGAAATAGCACTTTAGAAGTTGAAACAAAGATGGCCTACGCAGAAGACATTGATGCTATTAAGGCTGCAATTATGGTTGACCTAAGGATTATGATCCGAGAGGAACTCCAATAAGCTTTGACTGAGATTCTTAAGAAATAGATTATCCAAAAGACTACTACACATGCTAAAAGAAGCTAAGAAAGAGACTACTCATATTGTTACGGAATTTGAGATTGTGCATAATCTGATTAAAAGGCTCAATAAGATGTAAGATATGCTGAAAGATCCAGCTTTAGATTCAACCTATGATTTTGATGAACTGCTATTAATTGGAGAAGACGAGTTTCCTCTTAAATTTCATGTGCCTAAAATGCAAATGCTTAATAGAACTATAGATCCAAAAGTACACTTGAAGCAATATACTACTATCACGAGTACTACTTATTTGGCTAGGATCCAAACTATTAAGCTGTGTGTACTTCCATTAGAAGGGCTAGCTGTGAACTAGTACTATGGGTTGGAAAGGCCCATCAAGTCTTATTGGAAAAAGCTTTGTGATGATTTTATGTATCAATATGACTATAATGCTCACTTAGATGTCTTTATAAGGGATTTAGAATTGACAAAGCAAAACTCTAATAGGTCCTTCTATAAATTTTTGACTAGATAGATAAACAAAGCAAGATTAATGAAGAACAAGCTTTTGAAAAGGATCAAGTTTGAATTGTAATTCGAGATATTCTCCCATCTTGAGTGAAAAAGCTACAAATGATTGAATCCTAAGATCTTTGCGGACTTGTGTAATGATGGTTTACAAGTAGAGGAGATTGAAAATGCTAGAGCTGGAGGATATATAGAAAACTATCAAACTAGAGAGATCCAAGACCTACCATCTGAAGATGATAAAGCTTCATAAGATTCAAATGTTGATTTAAAATAATGATATGATTTAGCTTTTAGCTAGAATCAATTATATAACTTTGATTTTTGCTTATTTTAATTGATGTTTATCTTAATGGTATTTTGCATAACGATAATTATTATATGAGCATATTTGACATCAATTCTATTGGAATTAATTTACTTAATCTTGGCATAATAATAATTCTAGGTATATTTCTAATACATATAATATAATTCTTGAAGAGAGAAAAAAGTGAAAGAAAAATAAAAAGAGAAAAAGATAGTATTTGATACGCACGACTGAATTCAAGGTAATAGAATTATTCAACATACTGGGGGCAAGAAGGCAGAGTTCATCTCTCATCACATAACAACTTTAACAATAACAAGGACCCCCGAAGATAGAGGAGATTAAAGACTAGTGCTCAAATCCTGAAAACATGCAAGACTTATTACATTTGACTTCAAAATAAAAAATCTAGATCGAGTTAGAAATATTCATATCAAAGAAAGCAAAGATTATGCTTGAAGATGTTGGAAGGAGTTTAAATCTCGAGGGCAATAAGTTTACAAGTTAATATGCACCGTTACAAGTACTATCTTTGAAGAAAAAGAAAAGAAGGAAGATAGAAAAACATTTTTGCTGACTAGATGACTTATATAGTCTGGTTAGGCAAAAGTTAAGGAAATAAGGTAAGAAAAAAAATAGTCGACTTAAAAATTTAAAAGGACTAGTTGATAACAAGAGTGCTATTATGTGAAATAGAAAATATGCCAATTTGTGCCCTTATTAAATAGACAAAATTTGATTAGAGTTTTTGTTAAATTTACACATAAGTTTTCATCATTTATGCACTACTAGAAGGAAGAAAAAAAGAAGCGAAATCTATGAGACCTGAATAGAAGCAAGATCATTTTCTTCAACTCTCTTGCAGGAAAAACTTAAGAATTTATAGCACTCAAGTCTCCATCACTCTTGAAATCATGCATAATGAATCAATAAAGTGTTAGCGCGGCTTTTTCAGGCCCCCCCAAGCGAATGCGACTACGTCACCGTGTCGAAGGTTGTCTTGTCTGTACTAGGCTAGATTCGAAAGTGAGCCGTCTGGAAAGAGGTTTCAAGGGATCAGAACAACCACGGTGATTGCAAATTATTAGAGAAGACTAGGAGTCGCCACCCAAGTAAGATAATCGGGACAAATAGAAAGGGGTGAAGGATGACGGCTTAGATTTCTCATGAAGAGCCTAACTTTCTCCCTCTCCGAATCAGAGATTTGGGTTCAAAAAAATAAGTACATACTAGCAAGGGGTTAAGAACCCCAACACACCTGGAAATAAAGTCCGGCCTTCACTAGACTCTAAGACTTTTAGTTTCCTTAATCACACTAACCTAGCTTGATTGCTACCCATTTTATTACAATGACATTTTATTATCTAATCAAACATACATCTATTTAAGTAGGGAAGGCACATTATAGTCCTGTTTAGATTTTATTTGACATGTGAAGGCGATCAAACAATAATCAGTTTTTTTAAGCATGTGAGTGCTATCAGCACTATTTTCTAGATCTAAATATCGAGAGAACTACGAACAATCCTATGATGAAAGTTACTGCCTTTCTTGAGTCTCAGGAGATTGAGGATTGGCAAATCCAAGTTAGGTTTGGGAATAATTGATTTAAAATTATTTTTCTAGAATTAATCTCGATCCAATTATTAGAAAAAATTAAGTTTAAAGGATGAAACAACAGTTTTTACAAGTTCAAGGATTAAAATGTAAACTTTTTTAGAACTTTTTTACCCCCTAAGTCAATTGGCTTAGCATAAAGCTGAATCGGCTCTATGCAGAGTCGATCGACTCTACACAATGTCATTGGCTTATTTCCCGATTTTGACATCGTTTTATATATATTTTAACTTAAAAATACTAAAATTAATAAAAAAGGATTCTGGAAAGAATATTTGGTGATAATTATTTGATTATATTGATAGTTATTTAAATTTAATTGAATTTTAAATGGATTTTTATTTAATTGAATATATGATAATATCAAGAGATTTAATTAATTATTGATAATTATTTAATACATCTAGAGTTTTCTAAAAACCTACCTCTATAAATAGAAAAGAATGACCTAGGTTTAGGGTGGCTACATTGATTAGTTACTAGAGCTACGTTAATGAATAAAACATAGAGTTTAAAAAACAAAGAGAGAAGTCACTAAGAAAGAGCTTTGAATTAGGAAAGTTTTTCTTTAGAACGATAGAAGATTTTACCAACTGTAGAAAATATTGGATTCTTATCCGATCTTCAATTCAACCGCCTCATCATCTCTAGGGACTTGCAGATCAACAATCTACGATGACAACCTGAGGATTCTCCACATCCAGCATCATCAACATCTCTTTCTTCTTTACTAGTTCTTTTATTTTTATGATTCTAGAAACATGTTAAGATTGATTTCAAATGGTTTATATCCCCTTATGTGATCAAATCTTGGATTTTTAATAGTTTTATATGTCTTTGTGATGCTTATGTATGTTTGAATTTGGATTTGATAATATGAATGTCCTATGTTTTGAATATGATAATATGAATGTATTGGATTATGGATATGATAATTGGAATAGTTAGAGTAGCATGTTAGATTTATGGCTTTTCTTTAATAATTATATGATTGCATCAAGTTTTTGGGGCTGCATGATTAAAATCTAGAATCTGCCATATGAAGTTTTGTTTACCTTCTGTCAATTTTTACTTTCTAGGGTTTGTATTATTTTATATTTTATGATTTAATTTTGTAATACCCGTGAATTTAAATTTTAATTGTTTAAATTTTTATCAGGGGTAATTTGATAAATTTTTAAATTTATATTATATTAATTGTTGATGAGTCAACATTTTACATTTATAAATAAATAAGTAGATAATAATAATAATAATAATAATAATAATAATCATCATCATCATCATAATACTATTAATAATAAAAATAATAAGGTCAAGAGTATCATTGTAGCAACTTCTTGTGGGGGGACTCTTTTGTATTTTTTTCATCTTTTATTATTAAAAAAAACATAACAAATTTTTTCCCTTCCCCTCCTTTTTCTCTCTTCCCTTAACCCTTTCTTCTTCCTTCTACCTCACCTCCTTTTTTTGCCGCCGCCTTTAGCCGCCGCAGCCTCCTCACTTTTCCCCTTCCTCATCGGCGACGTCACCTTCTCCTTCTTCTTTACTGCCATCGATGATTTTGGAGGAAGGAAACCCTCCTCCTTGCCTCGTGAATCTGATGCCAGAAACGAGCTCCCGGCCGTCGTAAACCCCCAAGCCAAGCTTCCCCACTGTTTCTCCTCCGCCTATAGTAGTGTGTGAGCCTCGCTAAGTCAAAACTTTATGGTCTCAATCTGGTCACTTCCAGCAGAAACATTTGTGTATTCAGACTCCGTACAACTCAAGCTTTACATAAGCGCTTCCGGATTTGAAACTCGACACCGTTGGCTTTACCGGCTTTCAGACTGCGGTGTTTTCTGGACGCGCAGAAGTTTAGGTTTCAGCTCGGTATAATTTTATTTAAACTTTAAAAATTATTTTGAAATTATTAGAAAATAATTAGTGTATAAATCGTTAGTTATAATCAATTTATCAAATTATTTAATTAATTAGTAGCTTGATTTTAGAATTACTGCAAATTAATTTCAGAAGGAGTTAATATGCTATTATGTAAATTTAGGCTGTGATTAATTGAATTGAATGGGAGGAATATTGTGTGATTGTATTGGAAATAATATTATTATTTTTGTCAGACTTTTTCTTTTTGAATTGTGATTTGGGCTGTGTTGCAGAGTCGAAAAATAATGCAGTTTTGGTGACCCAACTCCCATTAAATAAATGTGAAATATTTGAAGTGTCTCTAGCAGGCTTGGACCCGTTATACGGGGAGTAAACGTCTATATTTTAGGAGAGGTTCTATCGAAGTTTCAGTAGAATTTGTGTCAGAATTTCTTAGGCAGTCTAATTTAGGAGTCTAGGCCTAGAAAAAATTAAGAATATCTTATTAATTGACTTGGGATGAGGCGGCAGCAGAACATGCCAATTGATGGGTTGCATAAGGACTCTGTGCGCGCTGGTATTAATTAGAAACAGGTAATAAGAGAATATTTTTGGGAATTGCCTGGTCGAGTTCAACTCTCTAGGCTGTGAGGATTTAATTGTTGAAGAAAAGGTCCCTGGTCGAGCGTTGCTCTCTAGGCGCTGGCTAAATTGGGAATCAAGTGACCAAGCTGGATTTAAGGACCCTAGTTGTGCTTTGCTATCTAGGCGCCAGTCTTATTAGAGTAAGAGAGCCGAAAGACTACTAGTATTGGGGTTAGGGTTCTACTGAGGTACTCATCCCATAGCATTTAAATTGTATTTTTTTGTGTCATGGCATGACACGCATTTTAATATATGATATAATATTTTATTCTGATAAAATAAATATTTTATTGAGATGGTTGTATTTATTTTTGGATTATATGATTTTAACTCACTATCGAGACTGATAGTCTCAAATTTTATTTTTCATGTGTCTGTTAGGTTTCTCGTAGTTCTTCTCCTTTGACAGCTCGACTTTCTTCAATTCTGGGTTTAGTGTAACTAATTTTATTTGTATGTTTGATTATTAGAATTTTAGATTCTCCGTAATAGTGATTCTAAAACTTATTATTTTATTTTGGCATGTTAAACCAACCAAGGAGGTACTGCCCAATTGTGCTGACAGACTGATTTAAATATATAATATTTGATTGGTTGAAAATTAGTAATAAAATAGTGTTATAATGGATAAATTTATACTTTGATTGAGTTAGTGATTAGTCAGGCTTGCTACGGGCTTTGGTGGCCTTACGCATACCCATTATCTAGCGTCGGTTATGGGCCCACAAATCAGGTCGTGACAAATTTAATCTATTATTTTATGATCTTGGCCTTATTCTTTCATGTTTTAATCATCCAATCGTCAAAATCAATAAAAAGGCAGCAGCAGCTCCCGCCAAAGCTATTGTAGTAGCTTCCACATGGATTGATTTAACACCTAAGAACGAAGAGCCTATTGCGCGTCTTTTTTGTTTGGCCGGATTCAATCCACTCCCAAGCGTACTTAGGGCAGGTAACCTTAAGGAGTGGCAACAAAGATCTTAATTGATCAACGCGAGTAAACATTTTTATCTCTGGTGCATGTTCAATAAGCTTCTAGGCGGGAGGAATCGAGGAAAATGTAAAATCGGCTTTGCAGTACTTTTGGCCTTATTTTCGAGTTTTTATGCAAATTTTAGCAATATTTGTACACTACTTAGTTTATACGTTTTCTTTATTTTTTAGTTATAAGAAGGGTTGTAATAGTTAGACTTACTGCTTTTGTCTATTTTGTTTTATTTTAATAATGACAAATAACTATTATGTGATGTTAATTAAAATTGGACCTCTAGACTTAGGCTCTAAAACTTAGATTTTGGCATGCAATTTGTAGTCTATTAGGTTAATATATTGGTAAGTTTGGGCTTAAATTAAAATCTAATTACACTTAGTGGATTTTTTCATATTTAATTAATTAATCAACTCACTCAGAAAAGAATCACTGAATCAAATCTTGCCATGTAAGATATATCCCGTTTAGGTTAAAAGCTTGGTATTTAAAGTATAAGTAAATGGACTAGACTATGTGGGCCTTTATACATAATTGGATAGACAATCATGTTAATTATTTGATTGGAAATTAGGCTTAAAATGGGTTAGACCTAAGTGTACCTCACATGCTGTAGTGCTTTATGAAAAATACAACTGTTGCATTTATAGGGAATACCCCATTAAACAATAAAATTAAAGATAGATATATAAAAATAAAAGATTTGGCTTCTAGATCCATCTCTAGATGTGGCGAAGCTTCTTTATGGAATCAAGAAACGCCACTCAGCTAGAAAAAGTGGTTTGGAGAATTACGCGAGTGGCGACTCCCATCTACGCGCTAGTATATGTGATTAATTAGTGTGTTCCTATCAGATTAAAAAGCCTTACAGTGTCTTAGTCACTAGAGACACGTGGATGCGTGCCTGAAACTGCCGCTCGCAGGTGCTGAGTTCATTTTACCTTGGATTGATTAAGTGAATTAAATATGGAAGGCACAGAACTCACATTGGTGAGTTGATGCATCTTAGTTTAGCATGTAAGGTAATCAATCAACCCAAATCCAATTTGCCTTAACATGTGAGGTGAAAATAAAGAATTAACAGGGATACAAAACAGATTGACAATTATAAAAGGGCGGAGACTAACATTTTAAATAATCCTAATCATGCTTAGGGACATAAACACTTAATCATACAATTAATCATAAATTTAACCTAAAATAAAGGAATCCTCATTAGGGAGGACTAAGCCCATTTAGGCTAAATAAACCTGCACTATGAAAATAATAAGTTAGTTTAGGCACTCAAAATATCAATTAAGGTAATAAGCACACAATATGAGAGATTCAAGTTTTAAGCTAACTTAAAATCATGGTAAAAATGCTAACTTAATACATATGATCTAAACTAAATTATTTTTAAATGAAACAGAAAACAAACACAAGCATTTAACCATAAAAATCTTGTTAATCACATATACTAAGCATAATTAAGCATAGTAAAGCACATAAGCATGTATTAGCTAAAAAAACAACCTAAAGCATCCCAAATAACTTTAAATCTACTCTAAAACATGTTAGGCAAGAGCTAAACATACTGGAAAAAGTATCATGAATATACAAACACGTTACAAAAGACCCTAAACATTGAAAGGCTAAAAAGATAGAAGTTTGAAAGCATTTGTAGGCTTACCTCGCATGGGGTAAGCCTTAGCCCACATGGGGTAAGCTTATAGGAGCTCCAAATAAGGCAAAAATGACACTTTTTAACCTAAAACTCGAATAGAAAATAAAAAAAATCAACAAGAGATATTAAAAAAACTAAAAATATATGGAATATGAAGTTAGACTCTAAATTTTAGGCCCTCAAGGTATACCTATTTGGAAAATCCAAAGGAAGACGGAAATTGAGAGACACTTTGGGTAGTTAATGGATCATTTAGCTTCTAGGCCCCAAATGGATTTTGAAAACCTTCCAAACACTTGAGATAACCTACAAAACAATAAACTTTAATGGGCAAAATCAATGGCTTTTGTGTTTGATGAGATTTGTTTATGTATTAGAGATGTAAGTTAGTGGAAGATGGTTTTGGGTGTTTTGAGAAAGAAAGGAGAAGTCTTAGGGGTTTGTGAGAAGTTGTGAGTTACGGCTAGGGTTTCAGGGTGTTGAAAAGATTGTATATATATATATATGTATATAGGAAAATGAGTGTTTTTAGTGTATTTGAGGGAGACATTTGATTGGTTGAAGAAATAGAGGATCAATGATGTATTTTTAGGGTTTAGGGAATGTCTCTAATGGTGGCGTGTCACCCTAAGTTTTCTCCAGCATCAAAGGTATACAATTTGAGGTAGATAGCATTCTAGAGGCTACCCATATGGGCTTATCGCTTGGGCTTAGCTAAGCCCACGTGGCCTTAGCTTTACCCTATGTGGGTTTAGGCTAGTCCATTAAGGTTTTGAGCCTTGTGATGTTTTTGGGTTCCAGTTTTATGTTTTTGAAGGTTTCTAAGGGTTTATAGGGATTCTTTCCATTTCATCAGTTCATTCCAAAGGATTCTAGTGTCTTTATGTGCCTTTTGGAGCTTTCTTCGCTTCACTACTCATAGATCACTCTATCAAACTTTTCCTAGTCTCGTCATTAGGTTTACATACTAGAGGAGCAAAAGTTAAGTAATAAAATTTTTTGCCCTCTATTTTAGAAAATGAGTTCTTTAAAAATTGATTTTGCATGTAAAATCAATTTTTAGGGAATGAGTTTGAATCAAACTAATAATGAATTAGATATTACCAGATAATGAGGTTTGGATTTGAAGTTCCATTTGTTGAGGTAAGAAGCACCACTTCACTGTTGCGATGAACATTGTTCTATGGAGAAGACACCATATTGCCCCTAGGATAGGAGGCACCACCTTACTATCTTGTGCATGTTGTAGAAATTAGCACTTTTTTGTGAAAGACACCATCTTCCCACTTTGATTGATTGGTAGGACAATAAGCACCACCTCACTACCTAAAGACATTCCGAGAGAGACCATCTTACCATTTGTTGAAGTTGGAGGAGACACCGTCTCACTAATTTGATTAAATAGTAGGATAGCAAGCACCACCTCAATGCCTAAAAGAGTGTCTATTTGTTGAAGTTATAGAAGACACCACCTCGCTACTTTGATTGAAGTAGGAAGCATCATTTTGCTGTTGATAAATGAGCCCTTGTAGGGAAGACATAATCTTGCCCCTAGGATAGGAGGCACCACCTCATTATTTACTCAGATTATAGGAGACACCATCTAGCTACTTTAATTGAGGCAAGAAGCACCACTTCACTACGTTGATAAACAAGCCCCTATAGAGAAGACACCATCTTGCTCCTAGAATAGGAGGCACCACCTTACTGTCTGCACTTTATTGCGAGAGACACCATCTTGTCGTTATTGAAGTTGTTTCTGGATGATGAATTTGTAGGTAGCATGGCCAGCTTTGCCCCCTTCCTTTGGAGAATGAACGAAGTGAAGTTGAACAAGTAATTGTCTATAAAGAAAACTTGGCCTTAAGAGTGGTATCCTAGGCTTGGGTTATTTGGCAAGAGTTAATAATGTAAATTTAGCATGGGAAGTGATGATTTAATTACTTGAAAGGCACTAGGCAGTTTAAGTTGTTCCTATGAGGTATTTCGTATCAAGTCCTGTTTATTCATGAATGCATGTATGTATGATGTGCAATGATATCGTAGTATATATATGCATGTGTGTGCTTGCTTGGTCAGGTGGCAAGAAGAACTGCTCGATAATGGTAGTGTCATTGTTGTTCGATCTTTCTATTATTGTTTTTATCCACTGGGTGCTTGGTTCTTTGTTGCCTTAAATGGATACCCTTAATTTTGGATTATCGCTTACTTAATGGCAACGAAGCATATGTCATGCACAAATGCATCTGAGGAAAAGTCATTTTAAACATATATTATTATCAAAAATACTTTTATGATCGACAGTCTAAATACGAGATATAGCCTCTCTATGCGAGCAAGTTAAGCTCAAAAGATATGCTAGGATTCTTTAAGCATGTGCGATGTCAGATCCTTCTACTATTGCCCTTTTAATTTCAGCTAGGAGAGAGTTATTGTCTCTAATGCAGATTGCTCATTCTGTCAAGTGTTTATTGCTCTCACATCCTTCATTTCTCTTCTTTCTTTTCCTTTATTAATTTTATTTTTCTTTATTTTTCATGTTCTAATTTTTACATATATTGCCCTTTTCGAGTTATCAATTTAGCAAGCTACTGTTGCCTTTATTTTTGCACAGATCGCCCTTTGGCGACTTTTTGACCTAGCAAGCCAGCCTTAACTTTTGCCTAAGTTTTCCCTTTAGAGGTTTTCGACTTAGCAAGCTTCTTTTTTGTGATTTTCTCTTTATGTTATTACTTCCTTTTTTTTATAGGATAAGTACATAAAAGTGCCTTGTGGTTTCATTATTTTACAACTTTTAGTATGTGGTTTTTTTCAGATAAAAAGTTGAACGTGGTTGCAAATCGTGACAAAGAAAGGTATCTCACTGTTAAAAAGTCTCAATTTGTAAGGATTCAGCCACCTTTACACTGATCGGTTGTCATTATCATGTTGTCTATGTTTGATATCGTGAGTTTTGGAGCTTAACAACTCACAATTCTAATATTTAACAGTTAAATCACGATTTACGAAATCACTAATCCAATAATATTGATTTAACGGTCAAATAATGACGTTATGAGTTGTTAAGCTCTAAACCTATATTATCAAACACGAGAAATATGATAATGATGGCTGATCGGAGTGAAGATGGCTAAATCCTTGCAAATCGATAATTTTTAACAGTAATGTTGACCTAAGGTGCATTTAATCTCTATTTTGATCTTAACACCTAAATTGAACATTGCTAATATCATGTCTAAGTGTCTATATGATAGAGCACCAAAGGAACAAAGCATAGACTAAACATTCTTAAGCTTTGAAGCAAGTATTATAAAAAGAACTAGAAAGCACAATGACCCTTTTCATATGACCAAAAGTTTACAAGACATTGGAAAGTCCACCTGACTTCTTGCCATTCACATCGTGACATCTGGCAGTCAAAGTGTCAAAGATTCAAGAAGCACGAAGGCGCTTCATATTTGAGCTTGAGATTGAAAATGGCAGACGATAGAGCAATGAGAAGCGTGAGGGCACTTCTGGGCATGAACAAGGCAAGTGCGAGGGCATTGTTGTGGCATGGGAGCTTTTTCATAGCTAATACAATGTCAGTAATTGTTGAGATATCAACCATCCATCAGTGCCATATGCCTGGAGCCATTGGAGCCCTAACATCTCTTTTAAGAAAGCACGAGATCGCTTTTCAGGACTTTAGGCAATTTCTTGCCAGGTCATCAATCTTGTAATTAATGATTTTTGGACCCATTGTAACGTCTCCAAGGGGTTGGTTATGTATAAATACCCCTCTTAAAGACTCTATAACTAAGTGTGTAATTTAGGTATACCAAAACTCTTGCAAATTTATTTCTTAACTTTCTATAATCGATTTCTTTCTTTGTAAAGTGTATTAGGTTGAAACTCTTTCTTCAACTAAAAGTCTATAGGGTTGTTGTGTGAGCCTAGGTATTAAAAACACAAGGAATTAGTCATTGAGTAACCATTAATACTCAAGGGTTAAGGGACTTAGTAAGAGATTAGTTCACTAAGGGAAAAAGTTTAGTATGAGCCTTGAAAACACTAAGTTATTAGGTGAACTTATAAAACCTAAAGATTATAATCTTAGTGATTATAGTGGAATACTCAAGTGTGATCTTGAGAAGTAGATATAGGGAGAATTGTTCCCGAACCACTATTAACCCTTGTCATCTTCTCTACCCTTACTCTCCTTATATTATCCTTAATCTCTTGTGTTTTTACCTAAACCTATTAACTTCCACAATTTGAGGTCACCAATTCAACCCCTCTTCTTAATCTCAAGGGACAACATGTGAGATACCTTTTTTTGTCAAGATTTGTAACCACATGCCTTTTTTTGTCTAAAAAAATCACATACTGAAAGTTGTAAAATGATGAAATCACAATGTAGTTTTATGTACTTATCCCTTTTTTTTTATTTAAGAGTATGGTGGAAAAGGAGTGGGAGCTATTTACCCCCTGATCGCCTTTGACAATGATGACTTCTTAATCAATGGTTGTGGTTTCTTGCTGCACTTGCTTGCAGGATATTTTGTACTTTTATTAATTGAACATTCTAAAAGATCATCGAGAAAGCATGTTGCTATTCAATGCGATTGTCAGCATCCATTTTCTAAATTTAGATTTCGAGGGAATTACGAAAAATTCAATGATGAAAGTTACTGACAATTAGGTTCAAATTGATTTCAAAAAGCTAATTCCAACTGAATTAACCTCGACTTTAGCCTCGGATTTTCCTGTCCTTCGGTTCCCGAGACTTGAGAAAGCAGTAACTCTCATCATAGGGTTTTCTGTCTTTTCCTTAATATTTATATCTGGAAAAGGGGTGCTGACGCCATTAGATCAAGAACCACACACGTGCCTAATTCCAATAAGCAACCCATATTATGCGTATAACTCATCAAATCAATAGTTGATTTCTATGTTGTGTGCATATATGTTGTTTATGAAGATCAAACCTTAAATTTTTAGAAATCTAAAGGTTCATTATTCATCTTCTAAATCATATTCATTGCTGTCCAAAATTAAATTAAATTAAATCAAATCAAAACCTAAACATATATGCACATGCCAAACTCTTAGGATGAATAGTATGTGAATAATTTTTCTTTGATCATCGGGAATCCAATTTCATATTATCTTGAACGAATTTTGAACATCAAATATTTAAGAAAAAATGTTCTAACAATTACCCATGCAATTATTTTCAATTAATTTGCGCATCCAAATTTGATTAGAGATTGTATGTTATTGATCACATCAAAAGTTATCTATGTAGATAGCATAGATTTCAGATACCCAAACTCTAATCAAATGAGATCCAAAAATTCTAAAAATCTCCAAATCATAAGTTCTATCCTTTAGGGCTCATATGCAATAAGAATCACCCAAGAAGGTGAAGTATAGCTATGGCAATCAACGAAAATACTAAAACAGCCTAGAAATTTCAGATTTGCATGCTTATGATCAATTAACAATTATGCAACCATTATGATTAAATTAATCGATAGAGACTCTGATACCACCGTTGATAATTAAAAATAAAATACAAGGAAAGGCACAATGGAAGTAATTCAAAAATTTTCTTAATTCCCACCAAGGATCTCATTGATTTAGATAGTCATAACACACAAAACAAGTAAAAGATGGAGAATGCTTGCAACGGGTGTGCCGCCTATTCTAAGGAGTGCTCCTTGCTTTGTTGATTCTTAATTCTTGATTCTTCAAGGATGATTGTTGTACTTTAAAGCTACTCAAATGACCAGCCTCTAATGGTAATCCACACAAACTTTAAAGTTGGAATCTCCTATGAACAATCTTTCACAAGAGAGAGAGTGGAGATGATAAGGAGTGAATATAGTTCTAAGCTAGGTTGAATCTTAATTAATCTAATTAATTAAGTGTTGATTGCCTCATTCTTCTTCACACACATATACTAGCTGCCCATCATACTCTATATATATACATGGGATTTAATATAGTCTTACAATAAGTAAGGCCTTATTTACTCTTAAGTTGGGCCTTATTGGGCTTGTTTAAACTAAGTTAAATTTATTGATGTTGTAGGGTCCTTATAGCCGAATATCATAGCCCAATATATATTAAACTAATTAACTTTTAATTAGGCATAAAGTATATAAGCTTAAGTCTAATCTTAAGCCTCATTTCAATCTCAACTTTAATGCTATTTATATTTGGCCTAAAAGGTTCCTGACATGTTGGCATCAAATAATGAATTGTGAATTAAACCCTTTTAATCCAATGTTAATTCTCTAATTAGCTTAATTCATATTTCATAGATCAAGATTGGCATCTAATAATGCATTATGACCACCTAATTGTGAGGAAGGATTAAAGTGCTTTAATCAACCTTTATAGTGAACAATCTCCCAATGTAATTCAATCCTTTCATTGTACTTTTATCCCAATTGATTCATAGAGCATGGATGCAAGTGTCAACTCTATAATTGAATCAATCATATTTGTTCTTGATAATTGTATATAACATCTTGAATAAGATCTATGAAACACTTTTCATAATCTTCATTCAAACAACCTTAGCCAAGGATTTTCATGTTAAAGCATATCAAGAATCATTAAGATAAGGTCCCATGACATATTTATTACCTTGGGCAATGAATTCTTTACTAATAATTTATTATCTTCATATGACTCTTAGTATTTCCAATGACTATCCCTTGAGTGCTCCATGGATAGGAGAACATAAGATAAAGTATAATAATTCTCATATAAGATAATATATTGTTATATTAAGTCTAAGGATCACATCTTACATGATTGTCACAAGACTATTGCCCATAGACACTTGGGGTAAATTCCATATAGACTACTCAGTAGGGTCATGTTCAATGTACTTGTTCTTGTAACAAGCACCCATATGCTTATCTTAGAATCCATATTCCTCAACCTTATGAGACAGGTTACTTACTTCACAAGTAAGTGATAACACATTATGGTAGTCTCGAGCATTTGATTAATATCCAATAGTCAATATCTAATTCTTGATCAAACATCGATTATGAATAAAGTTTAGGAATATATGTAATGAGAACCTTATCATTATAAACTCGCTTTATAATTTCTCTTACATTTATGTTTACATTCCATGGTGTTCATCTCTGACGGTTTGGGTTATTCCTTAATAATACCCGACTACTCGTACCATTAGAATCGAACAATGCCTTTATTATAATTGTATAAATTAACACAGATCTTTTGACAACTCTTTGTCATTAGGGAATACTCTAACACGGGTGTGGTTCCCAAATCATCAGGCGTAGTTCCCTAATCAATGGACACAGTTCCCAAATCACCAATTGTTGTCCTCAAAATTCAAGCAGGCGAAGTCCTCAACTTAAGTAGGCCTAGACCTTGACTCAATCAGGCATGGTCCTTCAATCAATCAGGCATGGTCCTTTAATCAAGCGGGCGTGGCCTTTACATCAAAGTCAAAAATTTACATTAGGTCGGGCTTATGAAGCATGGCTTCTATGGCTCAAAATCATGTCCTTTATGTCATATCCTTGATATTTATGCTTTATCTTAATTTATTTAAAGTTCATTTGCATAAATATCGACAAACTGGTGCAACTGTCAGCACCTATTTTTTCAGATCTAGATATCAAGGAAATTACAGAAAATCCTATAATGAAAGTACTGTTTTTCTCTCAAGTTTTTGGAGATTGAGGACGGGCAAATCCAAGTCAGAATTAGAATAATTAAATTAAAATTAATTTTCTAGAATCAAATTTCAATCAATTGTTAGAAAAAAATTAACTTTAAGGGGTAAAGCGGCAATTTTCATAAGTTCAGAGACTAAATTGGCAAAATTTCCTAAACTTTTATCCCACAAAGCCAATTGGCTCTGTGTACAGCTGAGTTGGCTTTACACAAAGCTGATCCGCTTAGCATAGAGCCGAATCGGCTCTATGTAGAGCAAGTCGACTCTACACAGTGCCGATTAGCTAATTTTTAAAAATTCGATGCTGTCTTAAGCTTGCTTTTGACTTAAAACGCTAAAATTCATAAAAAGAAGTTTCTAGAAGTGATTTGTGATAATTATTAAATATTTTTAGTGATAATTATTTGAATAAAAAAGATTTTATTTTATTTTATTAGATAAAAGAAAAAGATAATTAATGATTTTTATTTTAAATTATTAACACTTATCTAGTACATCTAAGGTTTCCTAACCCTACTGCTATAAATAGAGTAATATGCTCTAGGTTTAGGGTTAGCTGCATTCCTCAAGGTTTTCTTATAGAGATACATCGACATATGCAGAGAGTTAGGAAGCTACTAAGAAAGAATTCTAAATTAGGAAACCCATTCAAGAACGATAGAAGCTTTTTTGAAATCCCAAAACAATACTGAATTCTCATCCAATCTTTGATTCAACCACCTCATCATCTCTAGAGACTCACAGATCAGCAAACTACAGTGACAACCTGAGGGTTCCAAAATCCAGCATCATTCACATCTTCTTCGCTTTTCTTTAATGTTATAATTTTAGAAACATGTTAGGATTGATTTCAAAGGTTTTATATGATTTATGTGATCAAATCTAGTGTTATTAATACTTATATATGTTTCTATAATGTGTATGCATGCTGAATTTTGGATATGATAATATAAACAATATTAGATTTTGAATTTGGTAATATGTTTTCTATTTGGTTTTGAATCTAATATTTTGGGATAGTTAGGGTGATATGTTAGTTTTATTCTTTTGATTATATGATCATATTGAATTTTTAGGATTACGTGATTGAAGTCTAAGATCTGCCATGTGAATTTTTATTTGCCTTCTATCAGTTTTTTTTTTGTTTCCTAGGATTTATATTATTTTTATGATTTCTCGCTTAAATTCATTTGTTCTATTATGGTTTTTTACTTCATATTTTAAAGTTTTAATCATGCTTTTATCTCTTGTGCATGTTAAATCAATTTATAGGTGAGGGAGGATCGAAAAAATTAGAAAACTGACCATAATCAAGCCTTAGAGCCGATCAGCTCCATGTAGAGCCAATTCGGCTCTGTGATGTCACCAATCGGCTGTGCGCTAAGCTGAATCGGCTCTGTGATGTCATTAATCAGTTGTTCATCCCAAATTGCCCTAATTCGTAGAGCTTTTTAGCCCTTGTATCGATTTTTGCCAATTTTAACTTATTTTAGTCATTTTTCTTAAGTTTATTAGTTGTAGGAAACGTTATAATAGTTAGATTTACTGCTTTCTTTATTTGGTTTTATTTGTTTTTGCTTTATTTTGATAATGGAAAATAAGTGTTACGTGATTGTTAACTAAAATTGGACATCTAGACTTAGGTCCTTAAACTTGGACTTTGGAATGGAATTTGTAGTCCATTAGGTTAATATATTGGAAAGTGTGGGCTTAAATTAAAATCTAATTAGACTTAGTGGACTTTGCCATTTTTAGTAATTAATCAACCCACTTCCAATAGGATTAAATTGTAGTGCTTAATATGTAGAAATATAACTGGTGCATTTAAAGAGAATAACTTGTTAAATAATAAAATTAAAGACAAAGATATAAAAATAGGAAGTTGGCTTCCAGATCCATCTCAGGATTTATGGTGTAAGCTTCCTTATGGAATCCAGAAACATCACTCATTAGTAAAAGTGTCCCGAAGAATTACCCAGGTGACGACTCTCATCTCCGCACTAGTCTCTATGACTAGTTATCATGTTCTAAATTAGCTTGAAAAGTCTTGCAGTGCAAGTATTACTATGCTCAGTGTCGACTTCATGGCGTGTGGGATCTTTGAAGGTCCCAAGACCATTATCGCGGGCTTAAATGAGGCCACGCTTTTGGTCTTCGACGATTACACCAAGAAGATTAAAGGTAATAAGCAAAAAACCTTAAAAGAATTTCACTTTTAAAATTCCCTGCCTTGGTCACTAAAGACACTTGAATGTGCGCCCAAAATGGCCACCCATAGGTTGGAATGTGGTGCTCACCTATCTCTCTATCTAACCCTGGCATATCGTCATAAAACCAAGCAAATACCTCTTTTATTTTTTTCATTATTTTCTTCAATTCTCTTCTCTCCTCATGAGTTATATCATGAGCTATAATAATGTTCCTTGGATTTTCATTTGTGCATAAATTAAATGAATCAATCTGTATAGAATTAATCAAACATGAACATGTCATTATTATCAAAATGCACACTACCATCAAGAAAAAAATGCACAAGTAAGCAAAATCATTGTCCATATCATTGATCTTCAAAACGAAACAAACATCATCCTCATAAAAAATCAAATGTTATTACATCATCATAAAATACATCAATGATATACTCCTCTATCAGGGCAGCTAACTCTTGTTAACTTATCTTTTCAGGTAGAGCAATGAACTCTTCCAACTTTAGCTCCTCAACTTTGGTGGTGACCTTCTCACAGACTTCTTGGATGCTCAACTTGACCATCCCTTTGATGATCAAATTCTAAAATATCTCAAATCTCGGCACCTTAGTACCAACTACTATAACAGGTTCGGGCTCCCCAGAGTAGGGTTTCTACTTTTAGACTAATACATCTTTTAGAGACTTACCCTTTTGTTTGCCCTCATTTTCATCCTCATGATAACCCAACCCATGTCAAGTCTTCTAACCTTTGAAGTCTGGCAACTCTGTGATACCATGCTAGCTACTTTAGGGTCCATGCAGTCCTCGTAGAGAACAACTTAGAACCCAGTAGGGGCTTCTAGCTCTTTCACAACTTCTTGAATAATTGAGACAACCTTACCACCTTCGGCGTCAGTGGTTACTATTTCGCCTTCATGAGGGAAAATGGTCAAGGAAGTCCTTATAAGGCATGGAACCATGGCCTTCCTAACAACAGTGAAAAAGTTATTGGGATGTCCAAGATAGTGAACTACACCCAGGATTTGATAGGGCCTATTTTTATCAGTGCTGAGAACGTTCCTTCCATATCTCTCTTTTCGTTTCATTATAGACTCTTATGACCATATCATATGGCTTTAGATCTTTCACAATCATCCCCAACTTAGGGAGTATGCGAGAAGGATACACATTGATGGCTGACCTATCATCTACCATCACATATGGAGTCCTTTTCCTCTTGACCTATGTTGCTATATAGAGAGCCTTGTTGTGGTCTCTTCCCTCAAATGGTAAGTTCTCATCCGAGAAACTGATAATCTCGGTGGTCTTATCAGTTATTATTTTAATTATTTCCTCATGAGTAGCTGTCATGCTTGGATTAGAGCCTTTCTATGACTTGATGAATGCATTAACAACTCCTAGATGTTAGTTGTCTTCTTCTCTTTCTTCAACTACTCTAGTATCCTATTATCCCCTTCAGAATCTTTTTCAGCCTACTTTAGTTCTTAAACCCCCATATCTTGACTCTTACCTGTACACTCGGCTTCTATGTTAGAGTCGTTGCCTGCCTAAATGTCCTTGCCCTAGCGTCTTAGACTTCACACTCATCCCTAGAGCTACACCAGATGTCAATGGCATGACTGACTTCTTTTCTCCTTCCTTCCGAACCTCCAGAAGACAAGGCTCACAAGCCACCTAATCATCATCCAACCCCCAACTGCTTGGCATAATATCCTCAACTCGTATATCAGCCGAAGGAGGCCTCGAATAGCAGACTTTGAAATTAAACTTGCCTGATGACTGTCGTAACAAGTCTTCACATTCGTATTGAGGGAGTTGCCTAACTTTCCATTCCCCATAATCAATCAAGTTTTGAATCTCATGCTTAAGATGGTTGCATTGGTTCGTCACACGCCTGAAAGCATGGTGATACTCATAATACTAACTATTGTGAAGTTTAGGATTATTCTTTAATGATGGGGGCTTGAGTTTCCCGCTCCATTTTAGGTGACAGAATACCACGGATAATGATGCCCCACCTCGGTGAATGTTCTTTGTGGGCTATTTATTTCGCTCTCTAGTTTTGGCTTAGGTCAGGATACATCTTTGAAAGAGTTCATGACCTCCTTTTCACTGAATTTAGGTATGATCATGGACACTTAGCTTTGTTGTTTTAATTTAGTAAAGGGTTTCTTATAATATTGGGTTGGTTTGGCTCAGTTAGTTTTCCGGCATCGATGAGGTCTTAAATTTAATGTTTCAGTCAGATATAGTTTTTTGTGTGTGGCCAGGTGCTTGATGAAACTTGCAATAAGTGTTGAGTTTATAGCCGAGGGCATATAGGTAGGTGGATTTTTTAGGGTGGTTGATTGGGGCATGCCATTCTACACTAGCCTCTTAAAGATCTTTTAAAAAGGTTGCCTAAAGTTGGAGAACTTTCTCGTTTGCTGGATAACATTTATGTCTAAATTCCTTCTCCCTCTAGCTTGATAATTTGGCCTTCCGCTGATTCGCACGATCTTCCTTTTGTCATTTTCGATTTCTTCGACATGAAGTCCATTATCATACAGGTCCATGAAGGTCTTCGAGTTCACCATTTGAAGCCTTTTGACCAACTAGGAAGAACATTTCAAACCACCATATGAACTTGGTCCTCTTTAGGGGGCTTGTTCTTCATCAACCCAACCTTGTTTCTCTACTTGGTCAAGAAATCGGAGAAGGACTCATTCGGTTTCTGCTTAGTGGACTCAATCTCTAATTGAGACTTCCAATTGAGTATTATAATAATATTGTTTAACAAAAGAATTAGATAGATCTTGCCATTCTACTTTGGTATATTTCTCAAACCATGATACTAGTTTATAGCAAGTCCTTCTAGTGACAATACAAATAGCTTGACAATTTCGGTCCTAATCAACTGTGTATTTCTTGTGATAGTTACATATTTCTTTAGTTGAACTTTCAGATCACTAGTCCTATTGAGCTTGTTCATCTCGAGCACCCTGAACTTTGTGGGCAACTTCTTTTCGAAATCCTAGGTCAACTCCAATCCTTTGATTTTCAGCATGCCTTGCATCTTGTCATGCCTGATGCTTAAGCCACTTACAGCTTCATTGGTGGCAAAGGCAGTCTCCCTTTTAGCTTGGTCCAATATATACTCATCAAGATCCCAAAAGTTCTAGGGCACTCCCCTTCTAGCAAGATGTTTGGTATTGGCATTGACGACAGTAACAGTTTTAGTGGCAACCGCACCTGGGTCAATAATGGTAAGCGGATTAGCTGGTGTAATTGGAGAGTAAGTGGGGCTTGATTTGCAGCCATCCAATCAAGAGTTGTTAGAGTACCTCCCGGATCACACCTGTTAAATCGTTAATGACAACATTTTTTAGGATCTCAACATCTTGCTCTTTAGCTCTTTCACTGGCCATTTCAAATGTAGTTTCAGTGTCACTTGTGGAAGCTTGATGTCTTGGCTTTTCAAGGTGCTTTACTATAGTCTGGATTCTCAGTGAGCTTGGTATTCTCTCCAACCTTCCATTATCTTGTCTCCTCCAACCTAAAGGAGTGTCTATATGGCTAAAAAATAAAAGGTTAGTATGATGCGTGTAATGCATGAGATATTAGAATACATCCTAAAGACAAAGATTTGTCAGATGATTTTGTGTTAATTTATACATATGATGGCATACAATTATACTAAAGGCATTATTCGACTATAATGGTAAGGAATAATCCAAACAGTTAGAAATGAACACCATGGAATGTAAACACAAATGTAAGAGAAATTATGAAGTGAGTTTATAATGATGAGGTTCTCATTTTATACGTTCTAAACTTTGTTCATATTCAATGTTTGATCAAGAATTAAATATTGATCATTGGATATTGATCAAATGCTCGAGACTACTATAATGTGTTATCACTTACTTGTGAAGTAAGCAATTTGTCTCATAAGGTTGAAGAATAGGTTTTCCGAGATAAGCATATGTATTTTTGTTACAAGTAAAAGTTCATTAAACACGATCCTATTGAGTAGTCCATATGGAATTTACTCCAAGTGTTTATGGACAATTGTCTTGTGACAATGATGTAAAACGTGATCCTTAGACTTGAGATAACAGTATATTATCTTATATGAGGAATACTATACTTTGACACTATTTTCTGTTCTCCTATCTATGGAGCGCTCAAAGGATAGTCTTCGGTATATTAAGAGTCGTATGAAGAAATAAATTATCAATAAAGAATTCATTGCCCAAGGTAATATTTCATGGGACCTTATCCTAATGATTCTTGATATGCTTTAACATGAAAATCCTTGGTTAAGGTTGTTTGAATGAAGATTATAAAAAGTGTTTCGTAGATCTTATTCAGGATGTTCTATGCAATTATCAAGAACAAATATGGTTGATTCAATTATAGAGTTGATACTTGCATCCATGCTGTATGAATCAATTGGAATAAAAGTATAATGAAAGGATTAAATTACATTGTGAGATTGTTCACTTTAATCCTTCCTCACATTTGTGTGGTCATGATGCATTACAAAATACCAATCTTGATCTATAAAATATGAATTAAGTTAATTATAGAATTAACATTACTTAGAGGAAGTATCAACGGTGCAGTTGTTGGAGAAAAGCTCAGCAATCATTAAGAGGAGATTACTAAAGAATTTTAAAGATCTAGGGAGTCTTACTATTCCTTGCTTTATTAGTAATTTGAATGTTGATAGTGCATTAGCTGATTAAGGGCTAGCATTAGTGTTATGCCTTATAAATTGTTCAAGAAATTTGGATTAGGAGAACCTAAACCAACATTCATGAGTGCTCAATTAGTTGATAAATTTATAGTATACTCTAGATGGTATCATTAAGGATGTGTTAGTTAAGGCCGAGAATTCATTTTTCTTGTAGATTTTCATTCTCATGGATATGAATGAGGAGGTTGATGTTTACTCAACCATGGTAGACCATTTCTTTCAAAAGCTAAAGTCATCATTGATGTTCATGATATCTTTTGCCAAGCAGATCGATTCTATGTTGGCGTGCTTTCCATCAAAAGCTTCCAGCTAATGCAAATTTGCAGTGCAAGGGCATGCCTTTAATCTCTTGATGTCGGCTTTGTGTGAATCCTTATGAATCAATTAATTATGCACTTATGTCTTGTCCTTATGTTCTTGCTCTCTAGACTATTCTACAAGATCTTTCAAGTCTAATTCTCCATTTTTGGCTCTGTGCTTGAGCTATATAAGACTGCCTCTTCTATTATCGTTTCAAGCCAAATTATGATTATTTGGAAAGTTGGCATTGTGACTTCGTTTTGGCTTTTATGGAAGGTGCGTAATCATGCCACCTTTCAAAATTTCTTTATGCCCATCTATATTATTTTTCAGAATCTTTGTAAAAGCATTAAGGAAATCGAGTCTTCAAGGCTAGCCATATATGGAATTCTCATTCAGCTTTGCTTATTCTTCAACATTTATATGTTCTTGGCATTCCAAACCTAGCTATCATTCCATGTGCAATCTGTTGGTTTCCTCTACTTCAGAATTGGTTCAAGGTCAACATTGATAGGGTAGCAGAAGTCTGCGCTGGTATGGCTAGTGCGGGTGGGATTTCTAGGCTTTACAATTGTTGTTCTGTTGGTTCATTTGTAACCCCACTTGGTTGCAAATTTGCTTCGAGTGGAGCTGGTTGCGGTTATGGTAGCAATCCAGTATGATGTTCAGTTCAATTACAACCCTCTTTGGATTGAAAGTGGTTCGATAAATATTGTTTTCCTTATTCAAAGTAAAAGTTCTGATGTCTCATGGCACCTTCGTAAAGATTGGTACTTGCGTCTTTTATCCTTGCATTCTCTCCAAATTCATGCTTCTCATATCTACCGTGAGAGTAACATGGTAGCGGATTTGCTTTCTAATTTATATATATATAACTTAGAACAAAAATCAGAAACAGATCAGAAGATCAACAAGTTTCTGATGTACAGGATCCTCAGACCGAGGCAAGCACAGAGCATACACTTGATAATAAAGAAGATGATAGAAGATGAACTTTAAACTTTATTGATGATTACAGACTTTGAACATAAACAAGAAACAAATATACAATCTTTGAAATAAACTTTAAAAGCTTTGAACAGAAGAAAATATATACTTACAAGAGGAGTACGAGAATATAAGAGGAAAATTTTTACAACTTAGAATAAAAATCAGAAACAGATCAGAAGATCAACAAGTTTCTGATGTGCAAGATCCTCAGACCGAGGCAAGCACAGAGCATACGCTTGATGATAAAGAAGATGATAGATAAAGAAGATGAACTTTAAACTTTATTGATGATTACAGACTTTGAACATAAACAAGAAACAAATATACAATCTTTGAAATAAACTTTGAAAGCTTTGAACAGAAGAAAATATAAACTTACAAGAGGAGTACGAGAATATAAGAGGAAAATTTTTCTCTCACTCTAATCTCTCTCTTTTCACTCTATATTTCTTCAGCTTTGTGGGACTTGAATAATAGAAGAGACATATATATATACACATTGAATAAAGATAAAATGATATAAACTCAATCGTAAATGAAGAGAGTCAAAATATTGATTGCAAACTAAAATCGCAAAGATTATTCGTGGCAACAAACCGTAAAAAAAATTGAAAGAAAGAAAAAAAATCTTAACAATAGAAATAGAGCTAAAATATAAATGTATAAAATTGAAAAGCATTTTATAAAAGAAATGAAATAAATGAAAACAAAACAATTCTAGTCTACGTGCATCCCTCATCTATATACCAAATCTATAGATTTTTGGTATTATTAGCTTAAATAATAGAATATGTGTTAATTACTCAATGCTAAAGTGTATTACATTCATATATACATGTCACTCTCCTATTTATCAGAGTATTGTTTATACCCAAATTTAACACTCGCCCAAGCCTATTAAATTTGTTTAGTCATTTAATTTTGATCCAAAATCCTGAAGCCTATGGATTTTGGCCCATATCTGAATTCCTGGCCCATGTGTAAATCCTTAGCCAACTGGCCAAGAGTTGGTTTAATAATTCTTAAGGATTATTGACATATGAAAATGAGGAAGCAGAAAGGTGGAAGTTAGTTACAATGACTTTTAGAAGCTTGAAGCATGTTCTTATGAGGTGGGAAGAAATGAATACGAGTGTTAGCCAATGAGGAAGTGGTGTGGAAGTGAAGTATATTCAAGAAAGAAAAGGCACATTTATATTATATGAAGAAGAATGTTGAGTAAAAGCAGGAAGTAGAATGAAATGTGAACATGAAGGTGATAAGAATAAAGAAGTAAGCAAGGAAGTTACATCCTTATCAACATGTACAAAATATAAAAAGCAACAATACATGCTCTTAAGATAGGGAGTTAATTGAGGATCAAGAATATGTTAGAGTATGCCCTAAATACAAAGAGTTGTTAGATGATCTCTATTAATTTAAACATCAAAATTGATGGCATACAATTATATTAAAAGCATTGTTCGACTCTAATGATATAAGTAGTTGGGTATTATTAAGGAATGATGCAAACTATGAGAGATGAACACCATGGAATGTAAACACATATGTAAGAGAAATTATAAAGCGAGTTCATAATGATGAGGTTCTTATTACATACATTCCTACACTTTGTTAATAGTCGATGATTGATCAAGTATTAGATATTAGTTGTTGGATATTGATTAAACACTCGAGACTGCCATAATGTGTTATCACTTACTTATGAAGTAAGTAATTTTTCTCATAAGGTTGAGGAATAGGGATTCTGAGATAAGCATATGGGTGCTTGTTACAAGAATAAGTTCATTGAACACGATCCTACTAAGTAACCGTATGGAATTTACTTCAAGTGTATATGAACAACACTCTTGTGATAATCATGTAAGATGTGATCCTTAGACTTGAGATAACAGTATATTATCTTATATGATTATTACTATACTTTGATACTATCTTATGTTCTCCTATCCATGGAGCGAACGATAGGCATTGGGTAATAGTAAGAGTCATATGAAGATAGTAAGTTATCAATAAGGAATTCATTGCTCAAGGTAATATGTCATGGGACCTTATTTTAATGATTCTTGATATGCTTTAACATGTAAATCCTTGGCCAATGTGTTCTGAATGAAGATTATGAAAAGTGTTTTATAGATCTTCTTGAAGATCTTATATGCAATTATTAAGAATAAATATGATTGATTCAGTTATAGAATTGACATTGCATCCATGCTTTATGAATTAATTGGGATAAAAGTACAATTAAAGGATTGAATTACATTGTGAGATTGTTCAATGTATAGGTTGATTAAAGCACTGTAATCATTCCTCACATTTGGATGGTCTGATGCATTGTTAGATGTCAATCTTGATTTATGAAATATGAATTAAGTTAATTAGACGATTAACATTGAATTAAAAGGGTTTAATTTATAATTCATAATTTATTGTCAATATGTTAGGAACCTTTTAGGTCAGACACAAATGGGCTTAAAGTTGAGATAAAATGAGGCTTAAGGTTGCGCTTAAACTTATATACATTGAGCCTAATTAAAAGTTAATTAGTTTAATATATATTGGGCTATTATATTTGGCTATAAGGGCCCTAAAAGTATACTTATGTATTAACTTAGTCTAAACAAGCCCAATTAAAGCCAAACTTATGAGTAAGTATGGCCTTGCTTATTATAAGACTAGGTTAAATCTCATGTATATATATATGGATTATGATGGGTGGCTAGGGATGGGTAATGCATGTGAAGGAGAATGATACTATCAACACTTAATTAATTAGATTAATTAAGATTCAACCTAGCTTGGAACTAACATTCCTTCCTCATCATCTTCACTCTCTCTCTTATGAAGGATTGTTCATAGGAGATTTCAACTTTGAAACTTGTGTGGATTACAATTAGAGGCTGGTCATTTGAGTAGCTTTAAATTACACCAATCATCCTTAAAGAATAAAGAATCAACAAAGCAAGAAGCACTTCTTGGAATAGGTGGCACACACCCTTTGTAAGCCTTCTCCATTTTTTGTTTATTTTTATGTGTTATGACTATCTAAATCAATGAAATCCTTGGTGGGAATTAAGAAAAATTTTAAATTGCTTCCATTACGCCTTTCCTTATGTTTTAATTTCAATTCTCACCAGTTCTATCAGAGCCTCCATTGATTAATTTAGTCATAATAGTTGCATAATTGTTAATTGATCATAAGTATGCAAATCTAAAATTTCTAGGCTGTTTTAGATTTTTCATTGGTTGCTATAGCTATACTTTGAAATTTTGGGTGATTCTTGTTACACATTAACCTTAAAGGATAAACATTATGATATGAATATTTTTTTGGATCTCGTTTGATTAGGGTTTGGGCTTTTGAAATCTATGCCATCTACATATACAACTTTTAAATGTGATAAAAAATATAAAATCTCTAATCAAAATTGGATGGGCAAATTAATAAAAACAATTGCATGGTTAATTGTTACAACAACTTTCTTGAATATTAGATGTTCAAAATTTGTTCAAAACAATTTTGGATTGGATTCTTAATGATCAAAATAAAACTATACACATACTACACATCCTAAGGGTTTGACATGTACATGTGTGTATGGGTTTTGATTTGATTTGATTTGATTTTAGAAAGCAATGAATATGATTTAGAAGATGAATAATGAACCTTTAGATTTCTAAAAATTTAAAGTTTGATCTTCATGAACACCATAGATGCACACAACATACAAATAAGTGTTGATTTGATGAGTTAAATGCATAGTATGGGTTTCTTGTTGGAATTTGGCACATGTGTGGTTCTTGATCTAGTGGCAAGCCTTTTGAAGATGAACATCAAACTCAGATCATGCATAAGATGAGTTCTTGAAGCAATCTTGAAGGTTGATTTGAATATTGATCATGTTTCTTGCGTAGTTGCTTTGTTTCTTGATGATTGCCATGTGAATCTTGATTACCTTGAATTGTTTGATAGAAATTTGATTTTCTTGATGATGGATCTTGATGAATCTTGATAAATTTAATTAATTCTAGAATTAATATGATTAATTAGCATGTTAGGTCTTTAAATCTTGTTAAATAAGGAGTGTTTTGTAGGGATTTCTAGATGAAGTATCCTAGTTGGCATATGACTCTTTGTCTTAAGACATATCCTAGTTGTCTTAGGACTATAATCACTTATCCTAATATGATTAGAAGATTAATTTAAAGATTGTTTAATTACTACAAGTACTATAAGTCCTTTAGGACAAGGACTTCTAATTTTAGAATCCTAGTTGAACTAGGAAGTTGTCTAAACTAAGACAATAGTTTGACTTTATGTCTGAAAATTTAGGGAATTAAAGGAGAATTTTATTTTTTAAAATTTGATTTAATTAAATAATATTTCTCATTAATTTTTGTTAACCTAAGACTTATGTCTTAGTTTTCTAGTATGACTAGGTTGTTTGTCTTAATTAAAACATAAGTTTGATTTTATGTCTTAATTTTTGACTTTGTGTCCTAAAAGGACATAAAATTAAAATCAAGAATATTTTAAAGAAAATTAATTATTAATTAAATCTGATTTGATTAATTTGATTCTCTACAACTTTCTTCAACTAAAATTAAATCTTAATTTTCTAGTATGACTAGGATTAGTAAAGTTTCTTTGGTCAAATATTGACTTTATTTCCTAATTCTTTTTTGGCCAAAAATTGCACTCTAAAATATGGAGAATTTTTATTTTTGAATATATGATTATTATTTTAATTTTTTATACTACATTTAGTCATTATTGCATGCAATGATTAAATATCTTGAATTATGCTATCTTGATTCTTTTATATGCTTTATATAATATGATTATATTCGGCATGATGAATGGTTATGAACTATAAAGACCAATGTGATTGTGTTGAATGGTTGAATTTTTTGATTTAGTATTTTTGAAATAAGGGTTGTGTTCTATGATATGTCTTTTTTAGTACTCACAAGTGCGCGAACCGTTCCTATAGTAAGGGTAAGTTCACCACGATGTCGATCTCTCAAGGAACTATGAGGCCACTTATTATAAAGACTAATTATCAACACAAAACAATAAAAGTAAATCTAAACACTCTAAATCATATGTTTGAGAGGATAATGGTCATAAAGTAAAGTAACTAAACAATAAATAAATATGCAATGCAAATGCAAATGCTTATGATCTAAAACTATATGCTAAAAATAGTATTTAATCTAGCCATTTACTTAGTAATCTCCTTATTTTATTTTAAGCCTAGATCTAATGAATGAGATGGTGATGTGCCTTTTTCCTAAATCACTCAAGCTAATGATACAACTTAGGTTTCTTATACCAACATAGATTAAAGTAAAGATGATATTTCTAATACTTTTAAACCTAAAGATTTTCATAACAATTACTATTGCTAAATTAATATGATGGTTAACTAACAATAATAACTGAAACTAATAAAGATATGAAGGTAAAGAAATCATTCATTAAATAAATAAATAACAAGATTCATACAAAAGTAGAAAGACTAAACTAAATACTTATGAAAACTAACCTAACATATTTAACCCAATGATCATAGTATTAAATAGAAAGACAAAAAATAAGAAAGTAAAAAGCTCCCTCAAGATCCAGAATTTCTTCAAGTAGGAAGAAGATTGGTCCTCAGTCTCCACTTCTTGAAAAGCTCCTTAGATCCTAAAAGAACAATGAAAACTAAAACTAAAGTGTTTATGAAGAACTGTAAAGAATTATGGAGAGAATAATGGTGGCAGGTGTAGAGAGCAGGTAGGAGAAAACTCCCCTCCTTCTTCCTTTCTCTTCTCCTCTTTTTTGCAGAGATTTATATAGAGGAGAGTCCTCCTCTAAATAAATCTCTCTAGAGATGAGTATACTAATATAAGTCTATCTAATAGATAAGACTTAAAGTATCTTAATCTCCACCAAATACTATTCCATAAATAACTCTTAATATAAATCCTAATAATTATACAAAATGACTAAAATATCCCTTGGGCCTTATAATTAGCAGTCCATGCGTCTTAATCTTGGGCCTTGACATGAATATGTCCCATTAAGCTTCTTTTAGCTCCATATTTTCCTCTTTTTGCTAATATCCCTGAAAATAGACATTTAAGCTTAAGTGAGGCAAAAGCACATATTTTCACCATTTTATATATAGAAATATATCATTAAAGCTTTAAAATACCCTTAAATATCTATACATAATTTGGACCAATCAAATACCCCCACACTTAAACTTTTACTTATCCTCAAGTAAATAGCAACTGAGTATTAACTTTTGCAAAAATCATGAAAAACGTCCCTACTCAGCTTAAAGATATTATTCAAAAGAATCTCACTAATGCAAAGATCATGTCAACCCAAGAACATTTGATTCATAATAATTTTCTTTAAAAATATAAACTCAATCATTGTTAATCAAAAGACTCAAGCATCCAATCCTTTACACCTGTTTCATAACAAATAGTCTAACTCATCTTTAAAGGATACAACTATGATGCATAATCCAAATTATCATAACCCTATTCAAAAAGGCAAAACCTTCATTCAAAAACAGGAGATCAATAGACATTTATTACTTACTTTTGAAGCTCTTATACTTTTTCTTTTCTTTTCTTTATATCCCTTGGATTTTAATTTTTGATACTTGGGGTACTTCTTTCTTTCTTGAGATGTTATGCCTTTTTACGCAAATACGAACATGGGTAATGAATGCACCGGGTTACTTAACAAAACATACAACAAGATGCTTTGCATACTCATAATCTTAATTGCCTTTTTACGCGAAAATCAACATTGGTCATGAAGATCCCCGGTTACTAAGCAACTAAAATTAGCAGAATAGAGTTGTTAAACTTAGAGCTTTAAACTTGCCCAAAGCATATCTCACAAACTTAGGTAAGCCAATTTAATAACAAGAAAATCATAATCTAAATCATACACTTCTAATCATACCCTTGTCGAATGTTGTTAAACTATTCATCATGTCCATATACAAAAGATGAACACTTGATCATTTAAGTGCAAATAACTCATGAGTTCATATTTATACATGTCAAAACTAACTCAAGAGTTCAAGAATCTTAACATAATAGCATTCTTTCATCGACTCTTATATAGAACAATAAGAAAAAGCTGAGTGGAAAAATTTAAAATTTTGTAAAAGATTAACCAAAGTTGTTAATTCTCATGGCATATGACGTATAAAGTTTAATTGAAGAAATATTCTATTTTCCTCCCCCACACTTAAATTTGACATTGCCCTCAATGTCATTACATATAGAAAAATAAAGAACAAAGAGGAAAAAGATAGAATACTCCCTTGGAATTTTGCAATACATAGTAAGCCATGAACTTGAATTCCAATCTCCACCATCCAAACCTTAGAAGCACACTTGAACACACATTATTGATAATTATAAAAAAAATAAAGAAATAAAAAATTCAAAATAATAATAAAGAATTCAAAATAATAAACTATACTAGAAAGATTAAATCGTAAGATAATTAAAAGTTAGATCCTAATAAATAAATATAAATTCTAGAATAAAATTTAAAATAAAGTCCTAGATCAATGATATGACTATTTATGTGGAGGAGATAGATATATATTTAATTTTAAAAAAAGGTATTTAAACTAAAAATAATTCATAATTAATCTCAATTTCTTGGATTTAATTATTTTTATTTTTGCTAAAAAAAATTTCTTTTTTTTTACAACACTGCCTACACCGCGGGCCCGTTCGTTCGCTGCGTGCCTATGCCGCGGCCCGCTCGTGCTGCCTGCCGATGCTGCGGGCCTGCATGCGCTGCCGCCTCTGCTGCCGGGCCCGCCCGCCTGCTTTGCAGTATGTGGGGCCATGCCGGCAAAGACGCGAATCGCTGGGCTGCCGGTTTCCTCGTGGAGCATCCTGCGACTCGCCATCGCTACTGCGAGTTCGTGTTGTCTCCGCCACGACCGCTACGAGCCCGTGTGAAAATTCATTGCCGCAACGCGTCGCTATAATTTTTTTTTTGTTTTTTTTTTTTTTTGCTTTAATTGCTTCTCATGGAGACATATTGCCTTTTGGGGATCAAATACAAGCCTACAAGATAACATTAAATAAATAAAAAATAAATAATAAATAATAAATAAAAAATGGAAAAAAAAAACAAACTTAAATGCATAAAAACAAAAATACAATTGCTAAGTTTATTGTCTATAGCTAGACATTCCTGATTATGCTCATGGTGAGCGTTCATCCGCGCACTCCACCTTTTCGTCATAAGCCATTCCTTTTAAGTATGGCTTCATACTATTTATGCGAACATCTAAAGTGTCATGAAAATTCTTGTCAATCAAGAATGGAATATCATCATATAATTGTTCATAAACAAGAGAATCTAAATAATTATATGAACACTTATCAATATTAGATTTAGGAGATAAAGTTAGAGAATCAAATACTTTAAGTTCCACAGTTTCTCCTAAAACTGTCATGGTAAGTTTTCCATCATGCACATCAATCACAGTTCTTGTAGTTGCCATGAAATGTCTACCAAGGAGTATGGTTTGCTCTTTATCCCTTGTTGGTGTATTTTCCATGTCAAGTACTACAAAATCAACTGGAATTATTAATTTACCTACTTGCACTAGCAAGTCTTCTACTATACCTCTAGGGTATTTTATCGATATGTCTGCAAATTGTAGATACATAGTGGTAGCCTTCAACTCTCCTAAGCCAAGTAGTTCATACATCAAATACGTCATCAAGTTGATGCTTGCTCCCAAATCTAACATGACTTTTGTATCCTTTTTGGCACCTATTGTAATATTAATGGTGAAGCTACCAGGATCCTTCATCTTAAGGGGCAATTGATGTTGAAGCATTACACTTGCTACTTGTACTTTTTCGTTGTTCGCATATCGTCTTTTGTTGGTGTTCAACTCTTCAAAGAATTTTGCATAAGCTGGTTTATTCCTGATAACATCCAACAAAGGTAAGTTAGTATTAACTTTAGAGAGCATTTCAATACTTTCAAAAAAAAATTCATCATTTTTGCTCTCTTTGGGTTGGTTTACAAAAGGAATAGGGGGTCTATAAGGCTGAGCTGCCTTATGAAATTCGGGTCCAGAAAATGCTTCCTTTTCTTTCTTCTCCAACCTAAGATTAGGCTCTACTTTTTCTTCCTTTTGTATGCTTTCCTCATTGCTTTGCACTAATCCATCATTTTTAGGTGTACCTGCATAAGAAGAAAAATTTGTTTCAGTTTCCATAGCAATATTATCGACAACCTCACATCTTCTAATAGTAGTAATGCAATTGGCTTGTTCAAGTTGATTTGATAGTTCCTCTTTATTGAGCTCTTCAACAATTTGTTCCATTTGAGCTTTTAAACGTTTTAGTGAAGTCTCAATGGAATCTGTCTTTTTCTCATTCCTCTCCATCCTATCATGAGAAGCCATCATAAATGATTGAAGTGTTTCTTCCAAACTTGGCTTCATTTGTTCATTAGATCGAAGAGTTTGTTCTTGATCTTGAAAGAAAGGATTGGAGTCCCTTTGGAATTGAGAATATTGGTCTTGGTAATGAGGTTGATTTTAACTTCTCAATAATTCTGGTGGGTTTTGGTCATTATATTTCCAAGAAAAAATTGGATGGTTTCTCCAACCTGTATTATATGTGTTGGAATAAGGGTCATTCATAGGATGCATGGGCTGGTAAGAATCCATCAAATTTGTTTGGTCATACATATTTCCTCTGTAATTATTAAAAGATGAACAAACATTAGTACTATGACCATAAATACCACAAATATCATATACCTCATTATTTTGTGAATTTTTTATTGAAGTAAGTATATTAACTTGCTTAGTCAATTCAGTCAATTGTATGGCCATCTCACTATTAGCTACCACTTCATTTACTTCTATTCTC
This sequence comes from Ricinus communis, assembly GCF_019578655.1. Taxonomy (NCBI): domain Eukaryota; kingdom Viridiplantae; phylum Streptophyta; class Magnoliopsida; order Malpighiales; family Euphorbiaceae; genus Ricinus; species Ricinus communis. Next base: position 5,305,419 of record NC_063259.1, read on the forward strand.
TTTGTCCTCACACTCTTTTGTAGAGAATTGGCTCCTAACATCTCAAAGATATTATAAACCTCATCAGGTGTCCTTTCTAACATAGCACCCCCAGCTGCATTATCAACCATACATTGATATTGGTGTGTCAACCCATCATAAAATGATTGGTTAGTTATTGGGAGTGGGAATTTATGGTGTGGGCATTGCAATAAAAGTGATTTGAAGCGATCCCATACTTCATGAAAATATTCAGCATTCTTTTGATAAAAATTAGAAATCTCACCTCTTAATTCTTTGGTCTTTTGCTGTGAGTAAAATCTACTCATAAACTTTTGATAAATTTCATTCCAATTTCTCAAAGAATTAGGAGGCAAGGTCATTAACCAAGCCTTTGCTCTTTCTTTCAATGAATAAGGGAAACACCTCATTCTTAGTTGATCCTCATTAAGTCCAGATAATGGGAAAGTATGAACTATAGCATAAAATTCTCTAATGAATGTTAATGCATCCTCACTAGGCATACCATAAAATGAAGGAAGCATATTAAAATGAATGCTCTTAAGTTCATAATTCCTAGATGTATCACCTAGAACTATGCATGAAGTAGTGTTACCAATTGTAGGCAGTGCATAATCTTTCATAGTCATTCGCCTTTCAGCTCCTACTTCTCTTGGCGGGTTTGCCATGATATCAACTTCTTCCTTTGATTCTTCTTCTAATTGTTTCTTGCTAAGCATACAAAATAAAAGAAAAATTCAGATTAAAAGAAAAAACTTAAAAATAAAATTTACAAACAAAACAAAAACACATAAACAAAACAAATCACAAAACATAAAACAAACTAACAAACACAAGACACTTTTGATAATCAATCAATATAATAAATTTGGACACAATTCCCCGGCAACGGCGCCAAAACTTGATATGTCTTTTTTAGTACTCGCAAGTGCACGAACCGTTCCTATAGTAAGGGTAAGTTCACCACGAGGTCGATCTCTCAAGGAACTATGAGGCCACTTATTATAAAGACTAATTATCAACACAAAACAATAAAAGTAAATCTAAATACTCTAAATCATATGTTTGAGAGAATAATGGTCATAAAGTAAAGTAACTAAACAATAAATAAATATGCAATGCAAATGCAAATGCTTATGATCTAAAACTATATGCTAAAAATAGTATTTAATCTAGCCATTTACTTAGTAATCTCCTTGTTTTATTTTAAGCATAGATCTAATGAATGAGATAGTGATGTGCCTTTTTCCTAAATCACTCAAGCTAATGATACAACTTAGGTTTCTTATACCAACATAAATTAAAGTAAAGATGATGTTTCTAATACTTTTAAACCTAAAGATTTTCATAATAATTACTATTGCTAAATTAATATGATGGTTAACTAACAATAGTAACTAAAACTAATAAAGATATGAAGGTAAAGAAATCATTCATTAAATAAATAAATAACAAGGTTCAAACAAAAGTAGAAAGACTAAACTAAACACTTATAAAAACTAGCCTAACATATTTAACCCAATGATCATGGTATTAAATAGAAAGACAAAAAATAAGAAAGTAAAAAGCTCCCTCAAGATACAGAATTTCTTCATGTAGGAAGAAGATTGGTCCTCAGTCTCCATTTCTTGAAAAGCTCCTTAAATCCTAAAAGAACAATGAAAACTAAAACTAAAGTGTTTATGAAGAACTGTAGAGAATTATGGAGAGAATAATGGTGGCAGGTGTAGAGAGCAGGTAGGAGAAAACTCCCCTCCTTCTTCCTTTCTCTTCTCCTCTTTTTTGCAGAGATTTATATAGAGGAGAGTCCTCCTCTAAATAAATCTCTCTAGAGATGAGTATACTTATATAAGTCTATCTAATATATAAGACTTAAAGTATCTTAATCTCCACCAAATACTATTCCATAAATAACTCTTAATATAAATCCTAATAATTATACAAAATGACTAAAATATCCCTTGGGCTTTATAATTAGCAGTCCATGTGTCTTAGTCTTGGGCCTTGACACGAATATATCCCATTAAGCTTCTTTTAGCTCCATATTTTCCTCTTTTTGCTAATATTCCTGAAAATAGACAATTAAACTTAAGTGAGGCAAAAGTACATATTTTTACCATTTTATATATAGAAATATATCATTAAAGCTTTAAAATACCCTTAAATATCTATACATAATTTGGACCGGTCATTCTACCCTAGGTTGTAAAATCCTTTTCTCATCTAACTCCCCTTGAATGCAACTTAAGGTTTCTCTAAATCTTATGTAAATGTTATATATACTTTTAAATAGTTAGGTAGAATTTATTTTTGTAATTCGGATGGAGATATGGCACCAAATTAGATGAAGGGGATATTACTTCAAAACTTGAAGATCATGAAGGCAATACCTAGATTTTAATCATCTAGTTATTTTCGATGGCTCGAGATAAATAGTTTAGAAAGTCTATAATCATCCATAGTAGTTTAGCATGCTTAGCTTGATATATGCATGATCATGCCAAAGCATGAAACCCTTACATTTGATATTTGTATATCCATGCCAAAGCATGAGACCTTAAGCACTCATTGGAATAGGCAGCACATGCCCTTTGTAAGCCTTCTCCATTTTTTACTTATTTTTGTGTGTTATAACTATCTAAATTAATGAGATTCATGGTGGGAATTAAGAAGAATTTTAAATTTCTTCAATTGTGCCTTTCCTTATGTTCTACTTTCAGTTCTCAATAGAATATGCTAGACCATCTACCAAGCTATGGAAGTCTATAAATAGGCAAGGATCCCAAGTGAGTAAACCCAACTAACCAACCAATCAAATACAAAAACAGACCTAGACTCTATAAACTTTATTTTTATATTTATCCTTAGATTAGAACAACTATCATTAGATTAGAAAAGCAATGTTTAGTTGTTGATTATGGTATGATTGAAGCTTCCAAGTGTTCCTCGGTATTCAATTACATCTTGGAAGTCATTTGTTTTATGCAATCAAATTTATGAAGCTTTCTAGTTATTGTTTCAGCATATATTTATTGCAATTAAGTTTCTTAGCTTACATTTGATGTCATTGCTATTAGCTTACAATAATTTAGCTCTTACCTTTATTACTTAAGCTCATTTTCGCATTCCTAGCTTATTAATTACATGCTCACGACTTAATCTTATATCCTTAACTCATTATTAGCTTAATATTTAGCTCATTAATTAGCTCTGCATAGTGATTTGGCAAAAATATATCAGTTTAGCGAAGATCCTAAGATAGTTTAGGTTTATTTATTACCTACACAATCATCTAGATTAGAAGTCAAATGGTCGAGCAATTTATGTTTATTACATCTGTCAACACCCATTTTTCGAATTCAGATATCGAGGGAATTATGGAAAACCTAATAAAGGAAGTTACTACCTTTCTTAAGTCTCAGGAGATTGAGGACGGGTGAATCCAAGTTAGGAATGAGAATAATTGAATCAAAATAACTTTTCTATCATTGATTTAGACTCAATTGTCAGAAAAAATTAACTTTGAGGGGTAAAACGGCAGTTGCCGTAAGTTTAGAGACTAAATTGCCCAAATTTCCTAAACTTTTTTGCTCATGAAGCCAAACGGCTCTGCATACAGCCAAATAAGCTCTCCACAGCTTAGCATATAGTCAACTTGGCTCTACACAGTGCCGATTGGCTATTTTTTGAGATTCGACGTCGTTTTTCATACTTTTTGTACGTAAAATGTTGAAATTGATGAAAACAATTATAGAAGTAATTTGTGATAATTATTAGATATTTTTAGTAATAATTATTTGAATATAAAAGATTTTATCTTATTTTATTAGATATTAATCTGATAAAAGGGAAAGATAGTCGATGATTTTTATTTTAAATAATTAATACTTATCTAATACATCTAGGGTTTCTTAACCCTACTGCTATAAATAGAATATGATGTACTAGGCCTAGGAGAGCTACATTCATTAAGCAACCAAACCTCCATTAATTTAGATATTCATTTAAATAGAGAGTTTTAGGAAACAGAGAGAGAAGTCACTAAAGAAATAGCTTTGAATTAGAAAGTTTTTCTTTAGAACAACAAAAGATTTTTATAACCCTATACAACACTGGATTCTCATCCATTCTTTAATTCAATCAGCTCATTATTTTTAGAGACTCGTAGATTAGCAATCTATAATGGCCATCTGAGGGTTCCTTAAAATTCAGCATCATCAACATCTTTTTCTCCTTTACTGGTTCTTTTATATTTATGATTCTACAAACATGTTAGGATTGATTTCAAATGCTTGATCTCTTTATGTGATTAAATCTAGAATTTTTTAATAATTTTATATCTCTTTGTGATGTTTATGCATATTAGATTTTGAATATGATGATATAAATGTCCTGAGTTTTGAGTATATGATAATATAAATTTATTAGGTTTTGGATCTAATAATTGGAATAGTTAGAGTAGCATGTTAGATTTATAGTTTTTCTTTAATAATTATGTGATTATATCAAGTTTTTAGGACTACATAATTATGTCAATTTATTTACCTTATGTCAGTTTTTGCTTTCTAGGGTTTGTATTATTTTATGTCTCTAGTTTAATTTAATTTGTTTGTTTGTCCTTGGCCTTATTTTTTCGAATTTTAATCATGCTTTTATCTCTTGTGCATGTTAAATCAGCTTTAGGGCAAGAGGATCAAAGAAAGATGCAAAGTCGGTCGTTACCAAGCCTTGGAGCCGATCGGCTCTGCAACAATTTTGGCTCTATTTTCGGATTTTTTATGTGATTTTTGGCAATTTTTATACATTATAATTTAGTTTTTATGTTCTTCTTTTGATTTTTAATTGTAAGAGGGTTGTAATAGCTAGATTTTATTTTTCTGCATCTTATTTTTGCTTTCTTTTAGATGTATGGCAAATATCTGCTATTTGATTGCCTAAGTAAAACTAGAAATATATAGATTAGGCCTTAAAAGTGGACATGGCATGAAAATTATAGTCAATTAGGTTAAGGAGATGGTATATTAGGCCTAAATTTAAAATTCATATTGACTTACTGGGTTTTTTCATGCTTTAATTAAATTAATTGGGCCGTATTAGATTTAAGATCACTAAATTGGGTCTTTTATAAGAAGTAGTCCATTAGGCTTAAAGGTTAGAAATCAAAGCATAACTTTTAATTGAGCTAGACTGATTGGCTTTATACATAATTAATTAGTAAGTTAGGTTAATAACTCAAAGTATGGGTTGGACTTTAATAAAATGGGCTCAGAAGGACCTCACATACTGTAATGCTTGATGTCTAATATATAATTATTGTATTTATAGGGAATAGCCCGTTAAACAATAAAATTAAAGACAAATATACACAAATAAAGAAGTTGGCTTCCGGATCCATCTTTAGATTTGTGATGTAAGCTTTCTTATAGAATTAAAAAACGTCACTTATTAGTGAAAGTATCCCGATTACCCGGGTGTCGACTCCCATCTCTTCGCTAGTCCTTGTGACTAGTTACCATGTTCCCAATTAGGTTGAAAAGCCGCCCACAATAGCGACTCTACTAGGGATAAAAGAAGTTGATTCTAGTGTATACGGGTGGTTCTTGCATCATTACACTTTCACACATTATGCACTTTGGTCCCCATAGCCTTAATGGAGTCAGTTAGTGGTTCTTTGATTCCACTCGAACCCTAGAATTGCGACACTAGCTAACCATCATTCAAAAGTAATGAGTGAAATGGACTCTTGAGTGGGGAGAAAAGCTAAGGAAGAACACTTTTACTTATGGGAGCCTTTTATTCTTACCCACGACTCAGCTCACGGTAATGACAGTAGTAATTTTCGTTAGGAACCCTATTGCTTGCTATTTGAGATGTTTATCTTTATAAGTACTTAAGCCTAAATATTGAAAAGCCTTAGCCCAAAAACATGTGGAATCAAGGCCCAGGCCTAAATTATGCAAGCTTCATACTTATACAAAAGAACATTGCCTTGTTTGTTTTAAATTTTCTTTAAGAGATTATGGCTTGCGCGTCGGGCCTACTATCCCTTGTTGGTAGGAAGCCTAGGCCTAAAATCCTAAGGAAGAAGGACTCACCATGAACCGTGTGCACAAGAAATAAGATCAGAAGGATGCTTTGTATAATGACTTTGTGTATGCTAAACCTTTCTTTTTATCCTTTATTATGGCATGTGCATCATGCATCCCATGCATTGCATGCATCATACTAACACGTTTTTTTTTTAGCCATATAGATTTATCACCTTTGGTTTGGAAGAGACAAGAGGGTGGCAAGCTAGAATGGATATCAAAAAGGGCCTTTCTCACCAACAATCAAGATAAGAGCCCAAGAAGTATTACTCCAAAAGTTGAAATAAAGGTGACCCATGCACAAGACATTGATATTATTAAGAATGCAATCATGGTTGACCTAAGGATTATGATCTAAGAGAAACTCCAGCAAGCTTTGGCTGAGATTTTAGGAAACAGACTATCCAAAAGACTACTACTGCCCCTGTAATTATTATAATAGCTACCCATAATATGGAAGCACATGGTAAGCACCTTTGGAATGTAGATGACTACATGCTAGAACAAGCTAAGAAAGAGTCTGCTCTTACTGCAAAAGTTGTTATGGAATCCAAGATTTTGCATAGTCTAACTAAAAGGCTTGACAAGATGCAAGATATGCTGAAAGATCAAGGTTTAGATTCAACCTTTGATTTTGATAGAATTGATGCTGATTGGAAAGGATAAGTTACCTCCCAAATTTCGTATGCCTGAAATGTAGAAGTTTAATGGACTAGAGATCCAAAGATGCACCTGAAGCAATATTTTACTATCATGAGTACTACTGATTTGGCTAAGACCCAAATCATCAAGCTGTTTGTACTCTCATTAGAAGGGCTAGCTATGAACTGGTACCATGGGTTGGAAAGACCCATCAAGTCTGATTGGAAAAGGCTTTGTGATGCTTTCGTGAAGCAATATGACTACAATGCTCACCTAATAGTCTCTATAAAGGATTTGGAGTCGACAATGAAAAAGCTTAATGAATCCTTTTCTGAATTCTTGACTAGATGAAAAAATAAAGTAGTTTTAATGAAAAACAAGCTTTCTGGAAAAGGATCAAGTTCGGATAGTAGTCCAAAATGTTCTCTCGACTTGGATGGAAAAGCTACAAATGATGAATCCCAAGACCTTTGTAGGCTTGTATGATGATGGCTTACAAGTAGAAGAAATTGAAAGTTTTAAAGCTAGTTGGAGCAAGGGAAACTATAAAGCTACAGAGATTGAAAAGCTACCATCTAAATATGATGAAGCTTCACAAGATTTAGCTCTTGATTTGTTTTAACATAAAAATATAATTATGCTTTAAGGATCAATGATATAACTTTGATTTTTGCTTGTTTTATGATCTTTATCTTAATGGTATTTTTTATGACAATGATTACTACATGACTATGTTTGATATTAATTCTATTTGAATTGATTAATTTAATTTAGGCACAAATGATAATTCTAGATATATTTTCTATAAAAAAAACCACTTATTTGAATGCAAAAGAATAAGTACACGTAATATAACTCTTGAAGAGAAAAAAAGTGAGAGAACAAAAAAAAAGAAAAAAGAAAGAGATAGTATTTGATACGCACGATTGAATCAAGGTAGCATACTGTGGGCAAAGCAAGAAGGCCAAGTTCATCCCTAATCCCATTACAACAAGGACCTCCAAAGATAAAAGAGATTAAAGTTTAATGCTCAAATCTTGAAACATGCGAGGCCTATTTGACTCTAAAACAGAAAGAAATCTAGATCAAGTTAAAAACTTTAATATAAAAAAAATTAAAAAGCAAAGATTATGCTCGAAGATGCTCAAATCTTGAGGGAAATAAGTTTACAAGTCAATCTGGATTGTTTCAGATACTATCTTTGAAGGAAAACAAAAAAGAAAAGAGAAAAAGTTTCCTGCTAATTAAAAAACCTTTATAAGCTAGTAAAACATAATTTAAGGACAAATAATCGACTAGAAAATTTGAAAGGACTAATTGATAACAACAGTTGTATTATGTGAAATAGAAAATGTACTCGTTTGTACCCTTATTAAATGGAAAAAATTTGATTAGAATTTTTATTAAATTTGCACATTAGTTTTCATTGTGTGTGCACTACCAGAAGAAGAAAATAAATAACTATGAGATATAATGGAAGCATTATCATTTTTCCCTTTTAGCACTCAAGTCTACATTAGTTGACATCATACTTAATCAGCAAGCCACGATCTCTCAATCTTATCTAAAAATCATATCTCTATAGGAAACCTTCAAAGCCAGGTGGATATTCCAGAATAAGCCATTGACGATAGAGCTTGGATGGTATAGAAAGTAGACTCTTAAAGTCCTAGCAAAAGAACACATGCCACATATATTCGAAGAGTGATATGTCAGATCTTCCACCAAGAGCAAATCCATCAAATAAGGGTGTCTGGCAGGCTCTTCATCCAATCAACTTAGTCCTCACCAATAAAGTCAGCTCCTTGCTTGATAGTAATGCGAGTCTGCAAATACTTTGGCTCATACTTGGTAATGTCTCTTGGAACTACCACCAGTTAGAGCTTCTCGCAACCAAATCTACAAAAAGAGAAAATAAGAGAATAGAGAAAATAAAGAAAAGTATAAAGAAAAGAAAATGTTAAGTTGAAAACCCAAAAGGTGACTTAGATAAAAGTTAAGACATTAGCTTGCTAAGTTGGGAACCTAAAATGGCGGCTTAGGCAAAAGTTAAGGCATGAAAGTAAGAAAGAAAAAGAGAGTTGGTTCCTATTTGCATGACATTATGAAAGAGCCAATTGTCATTGCATGAGTATCAGTACAACCTCCAGGCAAAAATATTCAGTCCTCCCACATGCTTGAGTTATCTCTGGATATGAACTTCCTATCATCACCATAACTTTCAGATCTTTAAAATGAATCAATTATAACATTAACCATTAGGCTACATGCCATGTGCCAAAGAGTAGGCGATTAAACTCTCAAAGTGTTGATGTTAATAGGCACTAGAATGACTCTATCCAAACTGAAGGATGATTTTTAGAAATGCATTTCAATGCTTTTCTCAAAATCCTTATTCCTCAATCTTATGAGATAAATTGCCTACTTCACAAGTGATAATACATTATGGTAGTCTTGAGTATTTGATCAACATCCAATGATCAATATCTAATTCTTGATTAAACATCGACTATAAATAAAGTTTAGGAATGTATGTAATAAGAACCTCATTATTATAAACTCGTTTTATAATTTTTCTTACATTTGTTTTTACATCTCATGGTATTCATCTCTAATGGTTTGAATTATTCTTTAATAATACCATAACTACTCGTATCATTGAAAATCGAATAATGCCTTTAGTATGATTGTATGTCATCAATTATGATGTATAAATTAACACAGATCATCTGACAACTCCTTGTATTTTGGGCATACTATAACATCTGGCACTTTACTAAGTTAGGACAGTTTAGTGCTAGATTACAGTGTCATCTAGCTAAGGCTTCTCAGGTTGCATCTTCTGGTAGGGCAGCTTCCCAATATGACAATAGTGGTCAAGAGAATGGTTTTTGGAAGTCAATTTGGTTAAAGTAGCTACCTCCTAAGTTGCAGCTTTTTCTTTAGAAGTGTAGTTCGTGTGGCCTTGCAACAGGAGTGAATCTGCATCGAAAAATGCTTCAGTACTTGCTTCTGTGTTTTTTGTGGTTTGAAAGAGAGTGAATCTCATTTGTTCTTTCATTGCTCTCTAGCTAGATCATTATGGCTAGCCTCACCTTTATCCATCTGCTCGGACAACATCCCTAGATCCTCGTTTAAGGAAATTTGGCAAATGTTAGTGGTGTGACCTTCATAATGCTTATGGTTTGGGTAATTCCTTAATACTAATGTCTATGTTTTATGGTTTCTCTGGATAATTAGGAATGAAACTCTATCTTGAAATGAGAGGCAGTCCAAAGAATCTATTTTGCTGGAAGCTCTAAGTATAGCCTATTTGGTTCTCGTTGTTGATTTACAACCCTCTAGCTAGGTACTTAACCCCGTTAATTCTTAACAACCTCCTAAAATGTAGCTGTGAATAAGAGAGAGAACTATGGGGCTATTGAGATTATTTCTCGTGACTCTTCTAGCTCTCTATTATTCACCTCAGAGTGCGCAAGTACCTATATCTCCAATGTTGTTGTTTTGAAAGCTTGGGCAACGAGGGAAGCTCTGAACCTAGCTGGTGCTAGAGGTTGCTGGTGTGTGGTCATTGAAGGGGATGCTAAGGCTATAATTGACCTTATGATCTCTGAGAGTACTATGATCTGTAAAATGAAACCTATTATTGAAGACATTCATTTGTTATGTGAAAAGTTTAGTGTAGTTGATTTTATTTTTGTCCCTCATGGTTGTAATTGGGTTGCCAATAAGCTAGCAAAGCAAGCCTTTTTAATGGACAAATCTATTCTAGCAGCTCAGCATGTGGCTGGCTAATATTCTTATGTGGAGATCCTACCTTTCATCAATGAAAGTTCTATCTATTGATAAAAAAAATAAAAAAAAATAAAAAGAAAAAAACCTCAAAAAGAAACAAACATAAAGAGAGATGGAAGTGAACCCTAATATTTTCCTTTTACATTCAAGCCCTAACATTAAATGTGTCCAATTAGCTCATGACTAGGAAAATGATTTCATGGAAATAATTTAACAGCAACATTAGAGAAATTCGAAGAACCGTTAACCGTAAGGACTAAATAGGTGTAGAAATAGAAGTAAGAACGATTTTAGAGGCAATTGATGTAGAAAGACTACATAAACCAAAATTAAAATATGAGTTCTGCCAAACATGTTACAATCATGAAAAAGTAGAGAAACCAAAATATAAAAAACTACAAAAATCAGTAATTCGATTTGATTTTTTCCTTTTCCAACTCAAACAATGAACATGCTATCGGGTGTTAACAAAATAAGTTTAAATTTATTTCGTTTAACAAATTCTTTTTTCGATAAACAACTTTTATCAAACCTATTTAAACATTATTATTATTTTTATTTTTATTTTTTGTAAAAGTTCTTTTGCCAAACACAAAAGGGAACCAAGATAGACTTGGCTGTATCACCATTGACCAGCCTAACCTGCAGAAAAGCAACTAACAACGATACCATAACACAGACTCTTACTGGTTAAAAGCCCTAAACCAAAATTATACAGCTCTGGAAGAAACACACAAAATTTCAAAGATGGCTCTTCCGAAGTCATGCCTGAAATTGTCTACAAACATTAAGATTTAACATGTCATCTCATAAATCATCTGAAGTCTGATCTAATCCGTTAAAAACCCAGACTTAAACATTAAGCAGCAACTAAAGCGCTAAGTAATCCAAAAGTATAAATGAAACAACACACTGGCAGATTCCTGTAACTGCATGAAATCCACCATTTGTTCTGAATTTGCTTCCATAATCAGTCTGTTGGTTGATCGACTTCTGCGTAAGCAGGTTCAAGGTGGGCTTGCTCAGCTTCTTGCACCTCCTTCTCGGTCTTCCTTCCTTTCTTGGACTTGTAGTAGACACTCATGAAGGTTCCGACAGCTCCGTATTTCCTTCTGCACTGCTCGTACAGCCCAGCATCAAACATTCTCCAGAAACTCTTCTCATTCAGCTCGGAAACTGCATATTGTGGCTGGAATCCATGGTTCTCAATCAACCAACTCTCCATACTACGAACTGCCTCAGCACCATCAAACACCTCACCTCTTAATATAGGTCCCGGTGCATAATACACCCCAATATCTGTGTACATTTGAGCATATGGACTGTCCCCCTGTCTGCGCTGATGCTCAAATCCTGGTTCAGGATACACCATAGTTTTCATGGGCAGCTTGAACAATCTGTGTGGACAGAGCCAAATGGGATATACCTAGAAGTAACAACAACCATGTTAATCTCCACCATTACGCCTATGGGAATATATATAGAAACAGTATATAATATATCCTGCCACTAAAAATGGTGAAACAGCTATTAATAGTTATGTTAAGACTGCCCTCCTTTCAATGCACAATTAAAGACAATTAAATCTGAAGAAAACATTAACAATGTAGTCACCACTAGGAAAGAGCAAGGTTACCTCCATCTCACGGTGGACCCACTCTAGGGCATCTCCAACCTTGTAAAGAGGAACAAGCATATCCTGAATGACATGATTCTCATGGTAATAGTTTCTGATTGCTTCACCTTGGGTAGCTTTAAGCAGTGAAACCTTGGGAGGCATCAACCAGCCAAAGAGAAACCTAAACCACAACTGGTCTCCAAATGGAAGAATAAGCTTTCCCTCCCAGTACAAACACCTTGTGTGCCTGTGGTAATATTCCCTGGTTGGGATGTACTCTACAAACTCTCCTTTATTTAAGGCTGTCTGTGCATGCTGGTAAAACCAAGGTTTAAACCACCAACCAACACTGTTAATAACATTGCCCTTCTTCTTGGCTTCTTCTTTAGATGCATACCTCCCTGTCATCATTACACCTTCAGTTGAGGAATAAATCATGCCCTCTACAAAATCAGGAACCTTGTCTGGGTTATCCTGGTCAAGATCTTTGGGCGCAAAAGAGTCCACATATGCCTGTGCAAGATCTTTTAGATTGCCCACTGCAGGTTTGTATGTAAGCTTCATATATTCTTTAATGGGTATAAGCTTAATCTCAGCAGAGACAAGAAGCCCAAGTGTTCCTTGAGACCATGGGATGCCATAGAAAAGATCAGAATATTCATTGTCCTTGGTAGCCCTAACAACTCGACCATCTGCCAGAACAATTTCATAAGCTACGACAGTGTCAGAAAACAAGCCATATATATGAGAGCTTCCTTCAATCCCATAACCGTTGATGAGCCCACCAACAGTAAGATCATCAAGCTCAGCAACCACTGCAAGGGCAAGATTCATTGGGACTGTGGCCCTAGTGATCTGCCCCATGTTGACAAGGGGCTCCACTTTTGCAATCATTCTGTCTTTATCAATGTCAATAATATGACGGAAGGCTGACAAATCAACTTCAAAGTGCCGAGCCCGCTTATAGTCTACATTCCGCATTCCAACGGCAATCCAGGGTTTACGGGCTGTGCATACAAGACCATCCTTTGATGGATTCCTCTGCTTGAGACGTTTCACAACTTTCTTAACATTTTCATCATGTTCCTTCTGGCGTTGCTTGTAAGACTTCATTGAGGATTTAACATCCCCAAGATAAGTGAGAAAGTAAATTGTAAAGGAGATTGGCAGGACAACAAAAATAACCAAAATCCATCGGAACTGAACAAAATAGTCCACCAACACCTTTTTCCTCTTTGGACGCAGGGGGGCCTCAAGATCTGACATCTTTTTGTAGTAATAACGCCTCTTACTGTAAAGAAAATGACACATTGCTTAGACTCAGTATTAGACTTCAAAAGGGTCAAGGATAACTCAAGCTTACAGAAAGGTCATAAAATTAAGAAAGCAGTGAGGGAATCTACTCAAGTGTAGAATTAACAATGAACTAGCTTCAGATAATATAAGGATATAGCAATTGGAATTAGTACTGACCGACAGAAATAAGTGCATCTCAAACAGTCAAATTACCTTCACTTAATAATGAACCAAAGCCTAGTGGCATGCAAATAGTAAACAACATAAAGATGCCAGTATGTGCAAATGCATACTCAGTTCTAACAGTGAAGTTCCGTTCAAACACTGAAGAAGACAATTATAGTATTCATATGCAGATAAAGCCAAAAAAAAAGAGAGAAAAACCATACAGGCATCACGAACAATAAGAAAAAAGTCCAGGGAAATAAACTATTAGTTAATTTTTAACAGAATATCTAACCCACAAATGCTGACCACATATGTGATAAACCCAGAACACCTCTTCTCTTCCGACACAATGATGAAAGGAACTGAAACTGAACAGGCTTTTCACAAGTCCAACATCACAGGTTATAAGCAAAGCAGTCTACTTAAGTTTCAACTTAGTGATGAGTGAATTCTAAGAATGTCAACGAACACGATGATTCAAATTGCTTTTATGAATTTGAGGGGCCAAAATATAAAGCCCACATTTTGCATATTAAGACAGCTTAACAACAAAAAAGAAGGAAAAGAAAAAAAAGAAAAGGAAAGTTACAAGTCCTATCAATTATCAAAACAGAAAATAGAGAATTGAAGTCCTCAGGCAAAAGGAGAAAGAAAATACAATTGATAGGGAAAGATCAGTCCTGATTTAGAAAATGATCAATAAATATGGTAATCTTAAACAAGGACAAAAGGATAAGATTCATACCTATGCTGCATAAATACACTTGTTACAAATACAGTTTGATCATCTAATAGACCAGTAATAAGAAAACGCTATATCATCTAGTTGATTATTTAGGGGAGCTAGTTCAAATAAAAAAAAAATTAAATCAAGAAAAAGTCTCCCGCTAACAAAAAAACAAGTCTTTTGTTGGACCAAAAATATAACTCATCTAAGAGCACAAACAAACACAAGAAAATGACATAAACATTAACTCCTTCACTGTTTTAGTAGTCCTACAGCAACAGATGGATCTATGCAAAATATATCAAAATAAGGATCATAAACTCTTGAATGCGACACAGAAAGTGAAATGAACAGCCTAAGAGACCAAAAACACCAGAATCTTTTTTTTTTTTCAAGGAATCAAGACAATGTCTTGTTCTAGTACCTCAAATATGAATGAATAAGGTCCGTAAAAGCAAAGAAAACATAAATCTTGGAATGGGTTTTGCTGCATTAGTTAAGTGAAACGTCAATCACTGTCAGATCCACCATCTTTCCACTAAAGGTGGGCAGGAAAACAGTAAATTCAAGCAAATATAAGGCGTTATTTTGTCAATATGTCAACATGCAAATGCAAAAACATGCAAAATAAACACAGATCAGATCTAAATACTCCAGTAAGACTAGAACAATGCAGTAAAAAATAATCGTCCATTTTCTTAAGAAACAAAACAACACAGAAATACTGTACCAGAACAAGTTTCAAGCTGACAGAAAAATGCAACCACAGAGTGACCCAGAACCAAAAACAAAAAGAAAACACTTCAAGAACTCGTTTTCCAGGTAGCTTCTTTCATTTTCTCAGCACCCAAACAGAAATAACATCAAAAAAAAAATTGAAAACAGAGAGAGATTAGCGAAAAACACTGAGACAAAGATCTGCTAAGAGATAGAAAGAAAAAAGAAAACTACCTTTTGAAAGTTGGCGGTTAGAGGAAAGCTCAAGGATCGGAACCGAATTCCAAGCTCGAGGCTCCAACTGTTGATAAATATAAGCTACACTGGCCACTGTACTCGGTCCCTATTGTGTGTGAGATCTTTTTTTAATTTAATATTTTTATTATTTTTATTTTATTGACATTAGTGCCCTATAATATAAAGTGTCATTATGAGGTATTATTATAGACTTATGAGAATTTAATAATTCAAATTATTGCTGCTACTTTTCCAGAAAAGTTTTATTCTTTTTCCTAAATTTTTTAATAGTCGCAAAATGTTTTATATTTTATGAGATTTAAGCGTGGGTCACATATAATATGATGCATAAAGGATTTAGTTCTTTTCATGTTATGTGATATAGTCATATGACTTTTAAAAATAGATAAAATCTCTTTTTTCTTCATTGCTGAAAGAAAAAATTTTAAATTTGAGAGTTGAAAATTGATTGAATTTATAAATAAGACTAACTAATTATATAATCAATTATTCAGTTTATATTTGATAAAAAGTAATCAATTTATAGGAATTTTATTCAATTAATAAAAATGCTATAGATCTAAAAAGTTATCTTTATAAATGATTAATATGAATCTTAATTTACTAGACTAATTGATTGTTTGGAAAAGAAGTTCACAATTTTAATATTGTATCGATTTAGAAGTTTTATAAATTAATTTATTATGTTGAATGTAAAATCAATTATCACGATCCGATCTGTGGGCTCGTAATCAGCGCTAGAAAACGGATAGCTTTAAGGCCACTGAAATTCATAGCAAGCCTGACTAATTAATAATTTAAATAAAATATATATATGCTAGTCAAATATATCAACAATTCATTTACTGATATTATTTTGCATAATCACAATATAATTAAATCAGTCCATCAGCATAATCGTTTAATACTTCTCCTGTAAGTTTAACATGCCAAAATAAAATATTAAATTTTAAAATTACTACTGCTGAAAATTTAAATTTCAAATGATCATAAATGCAAATAAAATTAATTACATTAGGTCTGGAGAAGAAAGAAATCGGATTGTCAAAAGAAAAAAACGGCAGAGAATCTAGTTGTCACCTAAAAAATAATTAAACTGAGACTATCAGTCTTGAAAGTGAGCTAAAATCATATAATCTAAATTTAAAGCAAATATTTATTTAAAATAATTATTTAACTAATATAGAATATCACATAATAAATACGTGTCATATCATAAACATGTAATTTTAACACATATGGGACGAATACTTCAGCAAAATCCTAAATTCTCAATTCGAGTAGCCTTTCGGCTCTCTTATTCTAATAAGACTGGCATTCGGACAGTAAAACTGGATCAGGGTCATTAAGTTCAGTAGGGTCACTTAAATACCAATACAGCCGGCGCCCAGAGAGCATGCTTTCTTTTAGCAAATCAAAAATCTATAAGCCCAGAGAGCTATGCTCGACCAGCGCACATCACTTAAAATTCATTTATTACATGTCTTTAAATTATATCGATGCGCATGCGGTCCTGATGTAATCCATGATATATTCTACTGTTGTCTCATCCTGAGCCACAATATACATTAGCATCAATAATATTAAAAGTAACATGATACTCAAACAATCATAATTTTATTTGATTAACACAAAATACTAAAATTACATCACATCAGTTGTAATAGCATAAATTAATAATGCAATGTTCATAGTAATAATAATAATTGAAATAAAAATGATAATAATAATAATAATATTATTATTATTATTATTGATAGTAATACAAATAAAATTTAATAATATATATACTACTAATAATAACCATAATAATTATTCATCATATAATAAATTGTATTTAATTCCAAATATGACACGTGCAATAGATTATATGACTTTAACTCATAATTTTACCAAGTTTCCGCTAACTGCTCCTACGCCTCGGGTGAAGCTGGCTGAACTGACGGATTATCTATTTACGAAAATAATTAAGATAATTAAGTTAATAAAATATTTCATAATTTATTCTAGGCCTAGATTCCTAAATTTAGACTGCCTAAAGAAATCCCAACTAATCTCCACTTGAAAATTCTATCGAAGATTCAACAGAACCTCTCCTAAAATAGAACCTCTCCTAAAATATGGATGTTACCTCCTATATAACGGGTCCAAAACCTATTAAAAATACTTGAAATATTAATTACATATTTATTAGGATTTGGATTACTATAACTGCATTATTTTTCCAACTCCACAACATACTACATATCACAATTAATAACAGACAGTCTGATATTAAAATTTATTCCACAAATCACAAATAATTTTTCTGATATCTAATTTAATTATTCACAATCACAATTATCACAAAACCGAATAATAATTAATCACACTAATTAATTTATAATATTTATAATTAAACTATCAATTAATTAATTAACTATAATTAACAATTAATAGAGTTAATAATTTCTAATAATTTTCAAGGTCTAAATAAATTTTACCGAGCTAAAAATCTAAAAGTCTGCGCGTCCGAAAGCCAGTACAGTCAATAGTGTCAAAATTCTAATCTAAAGGCGTTTACGCGAAGCTTGAGATGTGTGGAGTCCATATATATAAATATCTTTACCGGAATCTTACCGGAGGCCACGAGTCGAGGCCTGAAAGCTTCAGTACCGGTGAGTCTTGGACACAGCTTTCGATGACCAAAAGAATAGGGGAAAGGCTGCTCTTAAAGTTAATTTTAATATATATATTTATTTTTAAAATTTTTAATAAACCTAAACTAAAATTGGTTAGTTTAGAATATAAATAAATATAGACATATATATATATATATATATATATATATATATATTTATATATATATGCCAAAATATCTCTAAAAATAAATGAAAGTTAAAATTTAAAAATTACGGGGATTATATTAATATTATATTATAAGGCTACACAATATTTAATCAAATCTATAAACTGAATCAGTTTAATTCCATCTAGAAAAAGAGATCTCAACATAATTATAGATTGATTTTGATTATTAAATCAAATAAAATAAAAAATCTTAGTTTGACTAGGATTAAGAGTATAAAAATTATAAAAACTAAATAAATCAGATATTGAAAAAATAAATTTTAATTATTTTCATATAAAATATAGGATTAATATAGAAATTATTATTTTGACACTGTAAAATTTAAAACTCATTATATAAAATAAGTATTATTTTATGATATATTTTATATCATATTTATTTCTTAGCATTTTTAGTTTATTATAATATTCTTAATAAAATAAAAATAATTTTTCACTTAATAAGTTAAGAGTTATGTATTTTTTGCACGTAATTATAAAACAGTTTAACTTGTATAATATTAAAATTTATTTATATAAAATTTTATATAATCTTAATTTAAAAAATAATTTTAAATTAATTTAATAAATAATATAAATATACCAAACCAATTATGTAAACTAAAATTAAACATATATATGACTTGAATATACTCTTTAAGTATTTAGTTTAGATACAGTTTGATACATTCGTAAATTGATGAAATTGATTTAGTTAAAAATACTTTTACTAATGAATAAAACTCAACCATAAAGATAGCTATTATAGTGAATAGTTTTCGTTCTTGATGTTTGGTTCATCAAATCACCAATTTCTTTTCTCTCAAGAAAAAGAATTAATTCTCTTATAAATCAAGTCAAACTAATTATAAATGATTAAATAAGTTATCATTTAAATAAATATATTATTATATATCTATTTTATATATAATAATTATAAATTAAATATATTATTTTTATTAATAATTTTAAATATTATTATTAATATTAATTATGAATATTTTTAATTTATATTTCTTATTTAACGTAAATATTTAAAATAATATTATTTTTATTTTTATTTTTCTCTGTTTTTTTTGTTATAGTTTCTATTTCTGTAGAACTTTGTTGGATTAGGGAGGCTCTAAGCAGTAGTATCCTTAAAATAAATGTGGCTACAGTATAAAAGTTGAATTAATAATAAAAAAGAGATAGGGAGAAAGAAACAAAATAAATGAAGAAATCAAAGACAGATCGGCTATGAGATTTGTTTGCTGGCCCTCACTTGGACTGTTATTAGATGACCACGTGATAGTAGGATAGATATTTCTTCTCAAGATTAAATATACGATTTTATTTCTAAATAATTGCCTCTCTTTTAACTTTAAGGTTAATTTATATAGAATCCTTCTCGTAAACCATAACGATATAATCTTTTAAGTCCTTTATTTTTCTTTTTTAATTTGCCTAAATAATATAAGTCATTTTTTAATTATTAATATAAAATTAAATGGTAAAAATACTATTTATTAATGATATGAACCAGCTACTATTCATGAAGTTAGACTTGATGAAGATGAATAAGGACATATGTTGAATTTCAGCAAAAACTAAAAGTCCAATAGGCTAGTATCCAACAGCCTTACCGTAAGGTTCTATTATTCAAACAAGAGCTAAGAAGTATCAAGAGCCTTAACAAAGTATATCCAGAGCTTATTTCACTTGTGGGCGGATCAAGGAGATTATTTAAGACAAGGTAGTATGGATTATATCTCTTTTATTATGTTATAAGTCCAAGTTCAAGATCCAGTTTTACAAGTTATACTTGGGCTTTAGTTTAAATTTGTTATTTAGATCTATTTATCTTACATTTAAATAAGTCTCGTGCGCATGATTTGTTTGAAATTAAGATTTCTTTAATTGATATGAGCAACTATTTATGTGTTTTAACTTAACTAAGAATTGTCTTTATTTATCTTTTTTAGTGATGATGGTTATCTCTATATTTTCTTTAGATATGTTTCCTAAACAAGTTAGGATTATAGTTTTTGAGGTCTATAAAGCCTAAAATGAATTTCTTTGTGAGATAGAACTTTTATCAATGATATTTTAAGTATTTTTCCTTTTAAAGTTATTATTTTGAATCTTGTATTTTTGAGTAAATACAATCAAACTTATCAAAAGAGTTGATCTATCCTTTGTAGCGTTCATAGATTGGGGTTTTGAAAGCCTTAATTTCCTTTAGGTTCTCATCTAAAGATGATCTCTTTCTATTTATTTTTAGCTTTTCTTGGGTTGGTATATTGAATTACTAAGGGATTTTCTAACTTGTAAATCACAAGTTTTTATAACCAAAGAGTTTGTGGTTTCAATCCCTGGAAGTCCTTAATAATTAGGTAATATAAATATCAACACTTATAATTAACTTCTATTTATTTAGTATTAAAATTATAAGCTATAAAATAAAACTTTTGAGTTCTAATAAATTTTAAAAATTATAAATAACTTGGTAAGTCCACTAATTTTAAATTACTGTATATTGCACTAAACATTTATTAAAAATATTATAATAAGAAAGTGATTTAAAACAGTGATATTAATTAAAAGGACTAAATTTTTAATCCTTATGTAAATTTAAATTAGCTATCAAAATTAAACGGAAAGAGTAATATCTTAGTAAAATCATAAAAATTAATTATGTAATTTTAAATTTAATAATTCATTAATATAGTTAGATACCTATTAAATCAGTCCCACAAAAAAACTTCAAAAATTGCTAATCACAAACTAAACAATGCTCAATCAATTCTATTGCAATTTATTCACCCTAAATGTTACCGCAAAATGAAGTTCAATTTCTAAGATCCATAGAGAAATTGATAGAAGACGAGCTATAAAGAAAGTAGCAATCAAGACATGTCAAATCTTCTATCTCCTCTGACACTAACAACTAAAATATACTATTTATATCTCTAGTTTAAAAAATAAATAAATAGGAACAAAACCTGTCTAAGATCCTGTGTGCGGCTTAGTAGTGCGTGAACAGCTCTATCGAGAACGAGTTTTAAACCTACTCTAATGTACCACATTCCATTTCCTAGATCTGAAGTTCTAATGCTTGCTAGGCGCTTTTCTAGGCCCTCCCCTCCAAGGAGGAAGTGTGGAAAGCGATTGATTATTCCTATAAAGCTGAAGCCAAGGCTTATTACCAACACTGAGTATTCAATAGCCAGGGAAATATTAGTTGGCTAGAAAAATATCGGCAAAATATATAAATAGTACTATAACTATGGTTAATATATCCATTTCATACCTCAACTCAATAATCACAAAAAATAGTACCTCAACTGATTAATAATGAATCAAGTTACACTTTCCGATCATTATGTAATAATATGATAGTTAGATTCTCTCATTAATTACCACATAAGCTTTTATTTGGATACAACTAATCTTAGTTAGATGTTAAATATTCTCTCAGCTCCTCTATCTTGTACTCATACCTTGCAATAGTGTTTGAGAGATTAGAATTTTTAGGTTTACTAGGATTAATTATGTACAGGTCAGTGGTAACATGGAAGCTAAAAAAATAATTCGGCTATCATATCAATATAAAATGATTGGAAAGTATAAAGTTATTCTCGTCTGATTCATTAATGGTGATGTAACACCCGGAATTTTTTATATATTTAATAATGAGTTTTTATTTAAGTTAATTTTAGCTTTATTTTTATTCGGTTTAATTGGAATGATTTAAATACAAATTTTGAATGTTCATGTTAGATAAATAAATGAGTTATTTTCTATACCCAATTAGTTTGATTTTTAAGGAGTAATTAAGTAAACTATTTGAGAAATGATTATATTTTGGTTATTCAAAATTTTCCCAAATGCATATTTATATAAGTAAAATTATATATTGAAAAATTTTGGAAGAAATTATAAAGGATGTTTTTATAAAAGAATTTTGGGAAAATTGGTATTATGATTGATTAGTAGTATTAAATTTTAAGTTGGAAATTGATTATTTAATTTAATTGTGTGTTAGGACTAAATTGGAAATTTATTTTGGTATAAGGATTGAAAGTATAATGTTATTTTTTATGGGGTTTTAATGGAAATTTGTGAGCTTGGTATTTTTGTAAATAAATATGTCGGTCAGGGGTATTTTTGTAATTGTGTATTTTCAATAATTCGGATTTGGCCCAAATTAAATAGTTAGGGACTTAATTGAAAGGCTAAAGGAAAGTTTGGGGGTTAAAATGGAATTCTGCAGGATGAAATTGTAAGTAATTAAGAAAGTTGAGGGACCAAATTGTAATAAGGAAAAGTTCAGGGGTCAAATGTCGATATTGAAGGGAAAGAAAATCGGGGAAGAAGAGAGGAAGAGAGAGAGAGAGAAAGTGGTAGCGTGAAAAGGAGGAGCCGGTCTTTGCGTCGTCGGTGGTGGCCGACAATGCGGCAGCAATGGCAAAGTGAGGCGAATCGCAGGAGAAAGAGCAATGGCTTTGCTTCCGGCCTTCCCCGATCTCGGTGGCGATTAGCTCCCTTGGAGAGCTTCCTTTTGGCGGCGGCCGGTTTTAGTGGCCGGGAGGAGAGAGTTCGGTGAAGTGGTAGCGGCCGTGTTTTCCGGTTTTTCCGGCGAGCTACGGCCGGAGGATGGACGATCGGAGGACGTATCCCCGACTCTCCTCAAGCTTCGCGATGGCACTAGTTTCGTGGCGATTGGGCTTCGTTTGCAAATCGACGGTCGAGATCGTCCGTAAATCTCTCCCGGATGATCGAGTGTCGGATCGGAAAATCGAAAGCGGGGATCGTCATCGGCCGTTGTGAGTCCAATGGTGTGTTCGGATCGTCGATCGGACTCCCGTGGCCGGGAGGGCGAGTCGACCGAGCGATCGAGCGTCTCGGTAATTATCTTTGGCCCGTTAATTTTGGAATTCTTGGTTTAATTGTGTCTATTGGATTATATTGAGTATTTGATGATTTTTGTGAGTCAAAAATAATTGTCTGTCAGTTTGCCTGCCTCGTATTTTGTGCTGTGTGGCGAAGTCAGGAAATAGTGAAGTTTGGGGACCCGACTCCCGTTGTTTAAATTGTTGGATATTTAGAGTGTTTTTCTGGCAGGTCCTGGACCCGTTTTTACGGGGGGTAATGTTCGTGTTGTAGGGGAGGTTCACGGGATTTTCGGTAGAATTCTCCCGAGTCGAGATTCTTAGACAGTCAGTCCTAGGAGTCTAGACCTAGGATTAATGATCGATTGTTTCAGCGTTTTGATAAATTATTTTTCCGTGATCAGATGATCTGTCTGTTTGGCTCACTCCAACTGAGGCACCGGAGCAGAGCTAGGAGGTCGCCCAATTCTGTGAGTTAAAGTCACTTAATCGTTGCACTATTGCTAAGTCTGAATTTAATATGCTATTTTGGAAGTTTATGCTTAATATGGTTATAAGTATCGCAACGTAAATAATTTTACTTGATTATTAATTATTGAAAATAATATAAATATTATTATTAGTAACGTCATAATAATACGGATATTATTATTTTTCCCCTCACAAATTGCACGTTGTTTTACCTTAAATTTTTAATCTTTATTTCGGTATATGTTGAATGATTTCATTAGACAATGATATTTATTACATGTGATGATTGCGTTTTGGGAAATGTGGCTTTCAGAAACATGCCGCTCGATGGGTTGCATCGGAGCGCGTCTTGCCGGTAATGATCATGGACATGTAATAAGATTTTCATGGGTTTGCCACGGTCGAGCATGGCTCTGGGCTGATTTGTGTAAATTCACGGATGTAAGGTCCCTGGTCGAGCATTGCTCTCAAGAGCCGGCTTATTTGGATACTTAAGTGACCGGACTAGAGGTAAGGTCCCTGGTCGAGCATTGCTCTCGGGGGCGCCCAGTCTTATTGGATTAAGAGAGCCGAATGGCTACTAGATTTCTTATTTGGATACTTAAGTGACCAGACTGGAGGTAAGGTCCCTGGTCGAGCATTGCTCTCGGGGCGCCAGTCTTATTGGATTAAGAGAGCCGAATGGCTACTAGATTTTGGGGTTTAGGGTTCTACCGAGCCACTCGTCCCGTAAAAGTAAAAATATATTTTTATTTATTCATTTATTAATTTATTATGGTATGATTATAATATGTATTGTATTTACGTGCATGGTTGATATTTTGATTCGAATGATTAATATTTTATGTGAAGGAAATAGTAGGGTATGATTATAGTATGGTTTGATATACTGATTTGAATAATCTATGTTTTTTTTTTAGAAGAAGCAATAGTCTCTAGATTATTTGATTTTAACTCACTCTCGAGACTGACAGTCTCCATTTATGTTTTTTTCAGATTCGTGACTGTTAGTTCTCCATGACTCTTAGTCAGAACTGACTCCTTCATCATCGGGTGATGTATTTGATTTGGTATGTAAATTGGTAAATCTTAGATTCTCCGCAGTAGTAATAGTAGATGTATCAGTTGTAAATTTTCTGAGTTTCAGGTCTCGCCTAGTTTTTCTGGCAGACCGAAGTATTTATGTAGAATGTAGCTATTAAGATAATTTGTGGTTTTAATAATATTAATTTGAGATGAGATTTGTTTAAGTCAGTGAGTGTCAGGCTTACTACGGGTTTCGGTGGCCTTACGCCTACCCATTCCCTAGTGCCGGTCACGGGCCCACGGGTGGGGTCGTGACAGGTGACTTAGAGTACATTCCTTGTGATTGTTGAGTTGAGGGACCAAATGAATATAAGTGACATAATTTATGCTATCACTTGTGCTTTTTATCCAAAAAATAGTGGTTTCATAGTCTTTATAATTTTATAGATCATGAATCGAGAAAGTTGAAGCTTGACATAGATGCTCAATCTACCTTAATTTATCTATTTCTAATAAAGTAAATGAGTGAAGTGTAGAGCTCGACTAATAGAATTGAGTTTAGATCTAACCAATGATAAAATAACTAGAACTAGCCACTTGGTTAGTTGAACTTTAATTTTTATAAATAGTTTGTATTTTTATTCTTTAGCTATCATATGATAGAAATTGGACTTACTAATCGCAAAAACTTAAATGGCCCATGAGATTAGTCTTTTCTAAAATCAAGCTCCCCAATATCTTTAGCAAGCCAATTCCAATGAGATTACTAATCCCATAGATAATGAAATTTTAATCCCTAAAATAGCCTTGCTTTATTACTTTATTTACTCAAATGGCTTTATAAACTCCACTTTCTTCTCCTGATTTTTTTGCTTTTTAGTTAAAAACTAAATTAGATCAATTCTTTTTTCACCAAAATTTATTTAAAATATTGTATTTCTAAGGTGGCCATAGTGGTTTAATTTTAAAATTTATTTCTTACACTTATATTATAAATTTTCTTAAAATAGTTCGTAATAATTTTTCTATTTTGTTTGCACAATAAATTAGAATTATGATTATTTATAAGTTTCAAGATAAAAAATCACTAAAATAATCCAATAAAATATGCAATAATAATTAATATAAAAAGTAATATTACAAAAACTAGTTAATAAGAGTAAAAAGGGTGCTTTAAGCAAAAAAAATAAAAAAATTCATAGAGATTATATGATGTAAAGACTTTTTAAGAAAAAATAAAAAGAAAAAATTTGAGAAATATAATCTCATATATGTAGGAAAAGGGTGTTTAGGTAATATAATTATTTTAATAATTCATATCATTGGTTAAACTATTCTACCATACTTGGGACTACAAAGAAAAGAATTAATAATACTATGAATTAGAATGTTTGTACCAAACACAATTTAATATAAGCAACTCTACGGTTTAACTAAGTTTAGGATTGAGTCTAATCCTAAGGATTATGAATCCATGAACTAAATGTGTTGTTAGTGTATTGTGATGTTATTTATTAGTAGGGTGTTTTCGAGACCTCATTTATAAGGTACGGATCTTCAGTTTATAGTTGAAACTCTGTCGGATTTTCATTAAGAATTTAAACAACTTCTTTTTCATTTTCCTAAAAAAATTGTAGAATGTGTGATATTAGGCTCCTCAGTTGGATATCATAGTTTATAAGAGATGGTATACCAAGCTAGCACAGAATATAGAGACAAATTGTGCAAGTGGAGGGCAAAGAGTCTGAGACTAGATAGGATTAGAGATAAGGTTTAGAATAGCTGGATGACCCATTGGTCGTTTGAGCACTTTCTTAGGAATAGTGTTGTTGTCTCTAGGATTCGACGCAATAAGACTAAGGGTGAGAGATCAGTACCTTCAGTCCATATAGTAGGGTCGATTTCTATGGTTGAGCGAGTCAAGCATATGGTAATCCAGTGTCTAACTATAACTTTATCGATTTAAATTAAATATGTGGCATTATTAGCATGTTAAGTTTTATATGTAGTGCAATTTAATTTTATTTTAGAAGTGTGAGTTAGATCAAGAGCCCAACCTTGTTCAACTGTTTGAGGCCGTGCACACCTGACAAACACCATAGAGTGACCAACAATACGTCAACAAGTAATCTCAAGATATTGCTGTAAGACTAAGACTACCACCAAACTATATATGTTTTCCCTATTATTCTCAAATAGTCTTATTTCTAAGATATATTATTTCATTATTTTAAGATCTCTACTAGTCGCTTGTAGAGTCTATTTTTCAGCTAGCTGAGGGATTTACAAAGCTAGTAGAGTCATACATGACTAATTTATTCCTCTAATCTACAAGCGGAAAGAAAAAGCACAAGACTTATGTCATGGGTGCTGAGATAGCCACTTTCTTCAGCCATGGATCATCCTACAGCTCCATTACTAGGTCTCAGGCTACGAACATCCTAAATTCTCTAAAGACTTGAGTCACAAAGACCATGCAACCATATGTGTAGCCTATGTTAAATGTGGAGAGCTTGGTGCACTGCCAGAAGTAGGAGGCTACCTCTAGTATGACAACTCATCAGAGAGGTTTTTATAGAGTTTCTGACTCTAGGCACATCCTCCTCTAATACAACAGAGCAACAATAGGACGACCAACAATATAAGGGGTAGCATTAGTACTTATTCTATTTTTTATTTTATATATATATGTTCATATTATACAGTAAAATAAACTTGAACAATACCTTATATGTATTTGTTATTAGATTTTATTTTTAATTTATGGGATTTTTTTTCTATTTCGATTTTCATAATTAATTAATATTTTTAATTTAGTATTTCAAATATTAAAAAATTCATCTAAAAATAACAATGGATCAACAACCGATTAGTGACAACTTTTTTCTATCTAACACGACGATGAAATACATTTTTCGGTATTTACATTAATGGATAATCCATCATTATATCCGTCGCCTTTTTTAGCGATAGATTGGGTTGCCCTTAATTTAGCCATAGATAATTCATTGCTATTCTGTCATTTTAATTAGCTATGGAAAAAATTTGTCGCCATTCTTTTTGTAAGGCCCAATTCTATTGACTACGACACTGCAAGGCTTTTCAACCTAATTGAAAACATGTTAGCTAATCACAGAGACTAGTGCAGGGATGAGAGTTGCCACTTGGGTGATTCTTCGGGATACTTTTACTAATTGAATGGTGTACTAGATTTTATAAGGAAGCTTCGCCATATTAAGAGATAGATTTAGAAGCCAAATTCCTTATTTTTGTATCTTAGTCTTTAATTTTATTGTTTAACAGGCTATTCCTCGTAAATGTGATAGTTGTATTTCTTACAAGCATCCATTACAGCGTGTGAGGTCCTCCTAAGTCTAGCATGTTTTATTAAGTCCAACCCATGGTTGATTTATTAGCCTACTTAACTATTTAATTATATGTAAGGCCCACTTACTCTAGCCCAATTACAAATTATGCATTTAATTCTAGTCTTTAAGCATAAATGGACTACCTTTTATATTGAAACCTATACATCTAATATGGCCCAATTAATTTAATTAAAGCACGAAAAACCTACTATGTCTATGTGGATTTTTAAGTTTAAGCCCATTTACCATCCTTTAACCTAATGGACTACTTTTTCATGTTAAGGTCCAAATTTTATCCTATGGTCTATGTATCCAACTTTAATTAGGCAATCACAAAGCAAATATTTGGTATTCATTAATAAAATGCAGGAACTAAAGTGCAGGAAATTAAATCTAGCTATTACAACTCTCATACAACTAAAAATATGAAAGAAAAACGCCTAAAGCTAAGTTATAGTACACAAAATAAGTTGAAATACACAGAAATTAGCATTAAGGCATAAAAAGGCAGAAGAACCGATCAACTATAGGGCTTTATTTGGCTGATTTGCGATTTTTCTTGAAGTTCTCACGCCTCGAAGCCAATTTTACATTCATAGAAGGTCAAGAAAACGAATAGAAAACAAATTAAATAGACTAAAACACATGAAAATATCATAAACATAGAAAAAGAAGAAATTGGCAAAAGGCCAAAACATCTTGCATAGCATAATCTAAATTTGAACATACAACCCTAGAAATTTTATGTAATCACATAATCATTCATAAAAGGATACAAATCATATAACCCTAATCCTTTCTAATCATTATATTCAAAGCCACATTTATATTATCATATTCAAATCTTAGGACAAACCATATTATCAGATTAAATTCCCAATATAATAAAAACATATTGATTCATAAGAAAACCTAAATCTAATCATGTAAATCATGTGAATCATAAAAAATAACTAAAGAAAACTATTCCTAATCATGTTTCTAAAACATAAAATAAAAGAAGCAATTTATAAAGATGAGAGCGCTGATGATATTGGATTTAGGGAACCTTTAGATTGTCACCGTTGAATGCTGATCTTCGAGTCTCTAAAGATAATGAGGTGGTGGAATTGAATATTTGTTGGGAATCTAATGCTGTTTAGCATTGGAAAATCTTATGTCTTCTAAGAATAAAGTATCTAAATTTATCCTTTTTACTTAGTGACTTTTCTTTTAGTTTCCTAAAACTTCTTTTGAACATATGTCACGTCAATTAACTAGGGTTCATTAAGTTCCTTAGCAATTTATGGCTCCCCGGAGGATTTATCTATTTTTGTGATCAAGGTTCCTAAGTTTTACAAGTCTATGAGCTGACAAATTATGCGACTTTCGTTGTCTCTAATTTATCCAAATACATATATTTAATCAGGCCTAAAATCAAATACAAGAACAAGTAAAAGAAACTCATAAAATTGACTAAAAATTAATTCATTGAAAGGACATTAAGATCCAAACAAGTAATAGAATAGTTACACAAATTCAAACCTTAAGAAGAGTCTAGCCACACATGATTGTGGCATACACAAAAACATAATTAAAAAAGAAATCAAAGAAGGAAAAGAAATAATTGATTCAAATTCTGGGATCTTCACGCAAATCTTCTTGAGCTCCTTGAATATGTCTTCAAAGTTGTTTCTATGATGGTTGTCTATCCCATAATAGTTATTTTCTCCCCTTTTATAGCCAAGGCTTAAAGAAAACCCTAATTTGCGCTTAATTTTTGAGTTTCCATTATTATAGACTCTCTTTTATTTCGACACGGCTTGAAGCACAGCCGTGTGGTGTCCTTTCATTTTCGGCATGGCTTGGTACACGCCTATGTGTTATCCCATATTGTGCTTTCATTATATCTTCAATTTGGAAGAAGCAGTCACGGTTTGGAGCATGCCCGTGTGCTCCCTGCACGTTAATTTTTCAGAATCCAGTGGTAGATACGGCTTTGAACATGGCCGTGTGTCAAACTGTGCTTCATGATTCTTTATCTAGTGTGTAACACGGGTACAAGCATGACCGTGTGTGAACAAGGCACATTTTTCTTTGATCATTAAGGACTCTTTTTAGACTTTGCTACAAAAATGGATAAACTTATTAAAAATTATATATAAATTCTTAAATAAATTAAAAGTAAACAAAATACTAAAATAAATGTATAACCTAAATAAATTTCTAATTAATATAACTATTTATTTAAAAGTTATTAAAATTCAACTCAAAGACATGTGTAAAATTACACACAATAAATTTTCCTACACTAGAGCTTTGCTTGTCTTTAAGCATAAATCAAATTTAATATTTTAAAAGAAAACTTAGCTCAACCACAACCAAAAAGTCATAATGCTTAAGTATTGCAAATTAACAATATCGAGACCGAAAATATTTATCATGGGAGATAATTGAACAAAAGCACAATAAATATGAATAATTTACTAATCATAACCTAAACTTTTAACTCTTTGAATCTAATGAACAAAATTTTAGAAGAAGAGCATCAAAAATTATAATTCTTTTTTAAAACAAAAATTGGCTGTGGATGCATTTTACGCTCCATTTCACAATGTCCCTCTTTTTTAATAGCTTTGATGAGTGCATTTTACGCTCCATCTCATCCTTTTTATCTCTCAAAATATTTCTCACTTTTAGTATTCTCTTGCCATTCTCGCACTACTAAGCGTGGACACCGCCAAGTGAGTCCTTTGGATATTCATACTCTTGTTAGAGCATTGAAGTATATTAGAGCGTAAGAATTTAAATTTTAAGTAATGCTCGAATTAAGAAAAAAAGAGATATATTCAATCAGAACTGTAAAGAATTAAGAAAAATAGAGCTCAAATTCAATCTCCAAGTTAAACTTAAGTCATAACAACTAAATTATTCACACATGAAGGTAATGTTTAACTATCTTAAATAATAAACCATTCAGCAATTCGATGATTAAATAAAAAATGCATACTCACACATCATTTCTATGACACCCGTAAAAGATGTCAGATATACATTGTATGCAAAGACTGATACATAACATATTTCTTAACTACTAACTTTTAACTCATAAATTAATATGTATAACAAAAACTATTTATATGAGTCATACATATCACACACTGAAAAGCTCACAACATCAAATAGTACACTTTTTTTATATACACATAAAATGCTCTAGATTTATACACTATAATGAAATCCACTGGACATGTCACGTCCAAGAAAGAAAAACTGAGGGCGACCTCCTGCTGACCTACCTGACACAATGCTAGTGCGACAGATGTAAATATTTCGTCAAAACCAATTATAATTCTTCTAATCCTGAAAAAGAAATAATGCAGAGGAGTGAGCCTGCAACTCAACAAAAGAATAACATAATTTCCTATGAAAAACAACACAATCAAACATGTAGTATTATCAAACATCAAACCATTCGATATTTAATTATGACTTTATAGTGTGTACATAAACCTTGTCATAGTATTTTCTTTAGGACAACAATAAACTTGTGAATTACATTTAATTCTATAATATATATATATATATATATATATATATATATATATATATATATATATATATATATATAATTTTCATGGATCCCCATACGCACACAACCAACCATAATCTTATGGGAATTTCATATATATATATATATATATATACACACCATTTAAATAACTAACATCTCCATAATATATAAGAAATCATAATAATACCTATGATATACCAAAAACATACCATATTCCAACATGGCAAATTTAATATTGTGCATTCAAAAATACACCAAAAATTCCACATTAGAAATTCCAAAACCATATTCTCCAGATCAGTAATATTATAAGTCTAGATTAATTTGAAATTGATTTTACATCAAATGGATGTGTATAGAAAGAGAAACATCAAAAACATTCTACCATAGTCAAGCTGTCAATAAAATTAAGCAACAGAAAGTATGATCCAGATTGGCCATCAAAACAGCAAAATCAAGCTTCCTCTATTTCTATAACATTTGTAAATTACATTTCAAATTTTCTATAGCAATAAGTAGCACTCCATTTGGAGTTATAAAACTCTAAATATGGCTAAATTAAATATACTATTCACATTATAAATAAAACACTCGAATTCACCATTCAACATTCATATAGAACATTAAGTTATTCACTTACCTTTGTTGCTCCCTTCCCTTTGCTTGAGCTTACTTGGGTGTCACCCTCATTCCAAATTGGTTTAGCTGAAATAGATCATAATTCACTTATTTTTAAACACCCAAAGTTAATAGAATTTCATATAGCATGATAACATCACTAAACTCTCTACATATGTGTGGCTGCCAACTATGACAGAATTAATAGGGTGAATTTAAAAATCCACCAAAACTTCTATACAAAAACTTTTATAATGAAACTTTCCAGATCACTAACCTTATGTGTCTAATATAATTTAAAACTAATTTTGTTTCAATTGGAGGTGTATAGAGAAATATCCGTACAAAACAATCCACCTTACTCAGACCAAAGATTGAAACTGAATAATAAAATGTATTCTCTTATTATACTAACATAGAGCCTGATTCAGATCGAGCTAAAAAAATAAAAGTTTTAGATGACTCTTTAAAGTTTCTATATCATTAAATAACACTCAATTTAAAGCTTCCTAGCTCAAGATATGATCAAAACAATAAGACTGAAAAACTAGGTCTTTAGAACTCGAATTCTATGTCTTCTAACCCTAACTCAATTCAATAAAATATTAAAATTACTTACCAAATAAACCTCTAAAGCCTTTGTAGATGAAGGTTAAGATCAAAAATGGATTCTAAACCTTCAAATTCCACTTGAAAATTCAGTTTTCTTTTTTTGAAGAAGAAGAAGAAGAAAGAAAGAAGAAGAAGAAGAACTACCACCTTTTCTTTCTTCTTCCCCTTTTCTATCATATTAATAATTTTTTTTAGGTTCAATTAACCCCTTAATTTTTTGCCATTAATCAATTCAATCCCTTAACTTTTTAATTCTTATTATGGACTTAATTGTAACATTTATAATATTCTTCTATTTAACATTAGCACTAATACCATACATATATCATGCATTTCTCATATCTATATGATATGCATGTTATAAAAATAAATGCAAATGCATTAGGTAGGCATTACAATTTCTCTCTAATTGCAATTGAGCATCGAATTTTGCACAAAAAAAAAATGAAATAAAAGTTTTGAGGACTAGCATTGCAATAAATATAAAAAAAGGAGTTGAGGAATAATGAAATGTGAATAATATGCAAGAAAAAATAATATGTTAATGAAAAATAATGAAAGCTACCCCATACTTAATCCCTAAATGTAATGAATAATCATAATGTAAAAATATATTACTGTCCCCCACACTATCATAGGCGTTGTCCTCAATGACTATAATAGAATAGAAAATAAATATGAACATAAAAGCAGATAATATTAAAAAAAGTGAATGGAAGTACCGCCCTGTCAACACAAAAATTGGAACAAAAATCATAGTACCTTCCAAACATTAAAAATAAAAAATACAGAATTCTGTAAGACAATTAACCTAGGTTCCTAGTAGTTTTTGCATAATGAATCTAGCTCTCTAGATCTAGGTTATATTATTCTATGTATAGCAGTAGGGTTAGAAAACCCTAGAGGAGCAGATAACTATTTAATTAAATTAAAAAGTAAATCGATTATCTTTCCCTTCATCAAATTAATATCCAATAAAAAAAATAATATCTCTAAAATTTAAATAATTATCATTAAATATATTTTAAAATCTTAATTATTATCAGTAATCTCTTATAGATTTTTTTAATTAATTTTAGCGTTTTAGGTAATATGTGTAAAATAGCATCAGATTTCAAAAAATAGAAAATCGTACTATGTAGAGCCAATTCGACTCTATACTAAGTCGATCGGCTATTTGTAGAGGCGATTCGCCTGTACACAGAGCCGATTGGCTTCAAGGGTAAAAAGTTTTAAATTTTTTGATAATTTGGTTCCTAAACTTGTAAAAACTGTCGTTTATCCCTCAAACTTAATTTTTCTTCGCCAATTGGTCCAAATTTATTCTAAAAGGGTAATTTTGATTCAATTATTCTCAATCTTAACTTGGATTCATTTATCCTTATTCTCTCGAGACTCGAGAAAGGCATTAGCTTTATAAGTTACCCTTTGATTAAATAAATCTGGGTTTATAATTCCCTCGATATTTGGATCCGCAAAATGGGTGCTGACAGCTGCTCCCTATTTGTCAAGATTTATACGCACTCTTGTGATTAAATAAATCGAGACAAATCATAATATTTAAGGAAATCGTAAAGGATATATTGATGAGCTGTAGAAGCCACGTAGTGTAAGCTCATAGTGATGCATAAAATTTTGATTTGATGTGGGGACCATGCTCGCTTAAGTTTTGAGGACTATGCCAGTTTCAATTCTTGAGCACTTCGCATGCTTTGAATTTTTTAAGGACTTCGTCTACTTTGAAATTTCTAAGGACTTCACCTGCTTTTGAATTTGGAGGAATTTGCTTGCTTTAAATTTTTCTTGATTTCCACTTTTCGAGTACTGGATTTGACTTTATTTGAAAATTCCCACATCTGGATACAATCGACTTGATAAACGCCTTCTAGAGACCATATTAGTAATTGGCACATCCGGGGACTATAGTGTAATTTAGGAAGGTCAAGGACCAAAATGGTATTTTCGCCTTATATATATATCCTTATATCCAATTCTAACTCACTTTTATCCATTTCTTCTTATTTTCTCTCAAAACTCTTCTATGCTCTTTCTTTGATTTCTCAACCAAATTCTAGAAAATCAGTCTTGAAATGGCTGGCTCTTCAACAAGATTTACTCGACATACCTCAAATTAGGAGTTTTCACCACCGATTTCCTACAAAAATGATCCTAGGCTTGTCAAAGAGGAGGAAATCCCTATTTTGGCAAAATGGAAAACACTAGGTTTTTTTGTCAAGGTAATTTCTTGTACTATATGTTATTTTCTGTCATTTTATACACTAGATACTTGCATTTTTTGCTTAAAATGAATGAAAATTTGATGAAATTTTAATCAATTTTTGAAACCCTAACCTACAGAGTCGATAAGCTCTACGCGCTCTAAATCGATGGTAAACAAATCAAAAACCGATTTTTAGGGTATTTTGATGACAAATAACAATAAATAGACAAAATACTTACTTGTTTCAAGTCTTGGTATGTATGCATTATGTTTTTATAATTATTTTTGTGCTTTTCAGAGTGATGTTGTATCGATTCAGTTCACTGTAAATTTTTATGGTGCACGTGAGTGCTTCGACTCTCTGTCGAGCTCTGTGCAGGTTAAGATTAGTAACATCGGGTTTCGCCGGTTCATTGCTACTTTGTCATTTGCTACAGAGAGGACTAACCATACCTCAGTTTATGTTGTAATGGAGAGGTGGATGGATGCCACCCAGACGTTTCACACACTGGTTATGGAGCTGATATTATCTTTGTTATCCTTTACTACATTACCGCGATTGACTTTATAGCCATGCCTGTACCTTTTGATGACGCCATCCACGACCAACACTCTGATGTTTGAGAGCGTTACATTACTGATTTACTAGAGTACTTATTGGCATGCAAGAACACCCGGTGCTTGGCCTACCAGAGCATTCCCCTCCATTACAGGGGCTTCGTGCCTCGGACCACTCGGGAGGTGGATCGGATGGTTTGAGATTTCCTTGTGTACCTCTTTGTAACTATACTGTTCAATGACTCAAGGAACCTACTGAACTTTCACTATTTGGTCCGTTGAGGGATTTAGACCAGGTCTCCTTTTTCAATTGGGGATATGTAGCTCTTGCTTATCTGTACCATCAGATGGACATTACTATTTGTGGGAGCAAGAGTATATGCGGCTTCTAGCATACAATACATGTAAGTTCTATCCGCTCTAATTTTTTTATTTTTACTTTTTGCATTTGTATATTAGCTACTGACTTTTAATTTTCAAGTTTGGGCATTGAAGATTTGCCTTCTAGTGGGCTCTCAGCCTATCACCATGTCCCGAGCCTTCCGATGCTTGAGCTGCTGGGGTTTGAGCCGGAGTGTTTCACTAGAGCGGACACAGGTCCATGTGCATCGCATATAGATCAACTTTTTGACATAGGATAAGGTAAAAGAAAATTCATTAGTCATATTTGTAGTTTACAAGTTTTAGTTACTTACCTTTATAATTCACAGATTCATAGCAACTAGTTTGGTGAGCACCGTCATTGGGATCCCTGCATGCTCTCGGTTGCGAACCTTGAGCATAGGAGGGTTCTTGGCTGACCCTGCTTTTCGGGCTTGGTTCTTAGGTGAGAGGATTTACGGCTAGAAGAGGGGCTTAACAGATGCCGAATTCCTTTTTCTCCCCTTTTTTCCATGTTTTGGATAGCTGACCTTATTGGCGAGGAGATGACATTGACTTTAGAAGGATATGATGGTTTTGAGGACCTTACCATCTGATCCTGGAGGACAGACTATACCTCCTTCATTCCTCAGCTACTAGGGCTCGTGCCTTTTGACGATGATACTATGGCTTAGGTTCGTTCTTGATTTTATTGAGTTTTCACTTTCTCTTTTCTTTGCTTGGTTACTTATCTAGATGTTTTGCTATGGTTCATTTATCATGCCCCTTCGATCCTCTCATATCTCCGGCTCCTCTGTGGGTGCAACATCCGAGGCGCCTCCTACGGTAGTGTTAGACGTGGTCCTAGGAAGCGTCCCGTTTCTCCCTGATCTGATAGTATCCTATTGTAGTCCCGCCGATGCCATAAAGCATCGGCTCGCTATGGAGCACTGCTTCCCTCCATAGTTCATTTTGAATACTTGCACACATATAAGTTGTATACTTTTTGGAGCTTTATGCCTCTTTTTTTCCTGAAATATTAGTAATATAAATAATCATATAGGTTCAGAGAAATCAGTTAGAGCATGTATATCGGCTAGTCGGAGCTGTGAGGAGATAGTGCTTAGTCCTTGGCAAGGACTGGCAGGTAAGAATTAAAATAAATAATGAAATGCAAAATGTATGCATGTATGAAATGCAAAAACTAACTCTTTTAGGTTTTCTTCAGAGGTATCATGAGGGCATGCAAGGGCAGGTGGATGATCGCCAATGCTAGATTGAGGCCTAGCAATGCAGGATCGACACTTTAACATGTCAACTGTCCACTCTTCAGATTTCGGGATGGACACTCACTCGGATGAAGGGATAGGGGATTAGGAAGAGAGACCTGACTTTTGATTTTGCTACCATTTCTTGTATTTTTGCACTTTTTACTACTTTTCTGTAAAACTTCATTTTTTGAGACATAAAATTTTGTGTTTTGATGTTCAAATCCATTCTCAACATCTCATATTTTGAACTTATACACGAGAGGGGCTTGAGAAAATACCTAACAAATCCTCAAAAAACTGAAAATCACGCGATGATCATATAGTCGATTCGGCTATGCGCTAAGCCAATTCTACTATGCGGTTGCAGAGTTTGAATAAAACTCTATTTTTGGGCCTTAATATATACATGCACCCTTCACACTTCCCCATATACGATTGTTACCTTAAAATTAAAAAAAACATGACTCAAAAAGTGCAAAACCCTCTAAACTCTTTTCAAACCTTAACTGGTGATGAATGGATCAAACTTAGGAAATTCCACCTTTCCTCTTTCAAAGCCATGCAATACACCAAACTTGATTATGGATTTCT
Organism: Ricinus communis; assembly: GCF_019578655.1. Lineage (NCBI taxonomy): Eukaryota > Viridiplantae > Streptophyta > Magnoliopsida > Malpighiales > Euphorbiaceae > Ricinus > Ricinus communis. The sequence continues at coordinate 5,343,081 of NC_063259.1, forward strand.
TCATTCCGCCACCAACTACTGCCGCCCAAAAGATCATGCTTTCCAATTCAATGGGTATGAGTTATGCCCCATGATTAGAAGTGTCTTTTGCTATTTTTGGAGGCCCCATGGATTCTACTCATCCAATTGCTTTGCCAAGGCTTGATGATCCTTTTCTTGAAAATTTAGTGGAGTTATTCAACATGCCCTCCTGAGGTACTTTCCTATTCTGTTGGTGAGTATATTACCCTCACTTTGCTAATCTTTTGTTGCGAGAAGAAGGGAATACACTTGCTTGGATTAAGATGTTGAGTTTTTGTCTCTACGCCCAATTTCTATTGATTTCTCCTTAAGGAGGGGGAGATATCAGAATTCCTAGCATTATTGATCAAGTTGAGAGTAGAGCAAATTCAGTTCTAGTTATCCTAGCTGAAACCATCATTAGATCGTACATGTACAATACTCATCAACGATTTGGCAACAATGTTGTCCTCCTGTATGTATACAACCAAATATCTTTTACTCTTTTATTCCTTTTGCTTTAATTTTTGCCTAAGTCGCTCTTTCGGGTTATCAACTTAGTAGACTTTATTTTTGCCTAAATTGTCCTTGTGAATTTTCAACTTAGATTTTCTCTTTTATTATTTCCTATTGTTTTCTCTCCTTTTTGCAAATTTGGTTGCACGAGAAGCTTTAGATACTAATCATCCCAAGAGACATCGATAAATATGAGCTGAAGCATGTGCAAGTTTGATCAATTGCTACTCCACAGGACCTCGATGGCTAGATTTCTTGGATGAAGTACATTCTAGATTCACTAGACTTTCCCCTAGTTGATAATGAAGCATGTCACGCTCATAGTGTATAGCCACTACATACCTTTACCGAGATTATGGGTATTCACCTTCTATATACCTGTGAGAGTTTGCCGCCAGTACGGGCAGAAGCAACAAATTTTGAAAATTCCTTCTTGAATTTGAAGGCTTCCCACTGAGACAAGTCTTTCTAGATAAGATCGAGAGACTCTAACCTCGTCAAGATATAGAAAACTACTTGGATTCTGAAGGTGACTTAACCACAAATGACAACTTCAAAGCTTGGGTTCAGCTGCAAATTAATACTTCTTTTGGATTTGCAAGGTTCAAGAGAACTTGAGAGCTAGCTGTCGAATCTAGGAATGCAGATGCAAAGAGAAGAAGAAGATGAAAATATGCTTATTTTTAGATCTCACTTATTTTACTTAGCCTAGAGATGTGCTAGCTTGCCAGGGACACGATCGAGGCTATGAACCACAAAGTGTTTAGGTCCACTAGCGCGAGCTTAAGTTGAACCTACGCGAGGTCACCTTGGATTTGCATGAGGTCACCTTGGATTTGCGTGAGGTCAAGCTTAAGACTAATGGTTTTTGCATTCTCTTTTCTTTCTTTCTTTCTTTCCACTTCTGTGGCAATCTCCCTAGGGTTTTAGGATCACGGTTCCTTCTTGTCTTTCAATTTGTAACCGATTAAACATTCTCTTCATCGGGCTTTATATAACTCTAGTTTTTGAAATTTTATAATAACAATATGGTCTTCTAAAAAGCTAAGGCATTATTCTTAATCCTATAGAGTGCAAGCTGTATCAGTCATAATCCTATGAAATATTTACAAGAAATGTCATCCTTAGTCGATAAACTAGGAAAATGGTTATTGTTGTTGACATAATTTGACATTGAGTACGTCACAAAGAAAATAAAAAAAGGATGTGCAGTGGCAGAATTCTTGGCACAAAATCCAATTGAGGAAGATGAGCCTTATAATTTCGAGTTTAGCAACTATATCTGTTGTTGAATGAAGAATGTAATTCGATGGGGTAGTTAACAATAATGGTATAGGAATGGGAGTCATATAGGTAACATTATCCGGTGAAATGTTGCCTATAGCCAAAAAGTTAAGCTTTTGGGTCACCAATAATATGGCTTAATATTAGGCTTGTGCTTTTGGTCTTCAGACATTGCTAGCTATGAGAGTCAAAGAGGCAGAAATCCTTGGAGACTCCATGCTGGTAGTATCACAAGCAACTGGTGATTGGGACTTAAAAGAGGACAAGTTGAAACCATACCATGACTATATCCAGGAGATCACTAAAGCGTTCAACCACTACCAATTTGTATGTATCAACAAAGATAGTAATATAATGATAGATGCATTAGCAGGGCTAGCTTCAGTCTAGGAAAACTCGAGAAAGGTTAAGACTGGACCCTTAATGGTATTGCAATTGTATGAGCCATGTCACAAGAAGAAGAAAGAAGCGGAAGTTCGAGTTGCATTACCAAATGATAAGCCACGGTATCATGCTATTCTCAAATACTTAGAAGATGCCATATACCCCAATTCTGCCAATAAACATGATAAGGCAGTTCTCTAAAAGTTGGCCGTCAAATTCTTCACTCACTAAGGGGTCCTATACAAAAGGGGCTCAGATGCTGTCCACCTCAGATGCATGGATGAGAAAGAGGCATTGCTTAATAGACTCCTAGGACTGACTGTCTAAGAATCTCGACTCGGAAGAATTCTACCAAAAATCTGGCAGAACCTCCCCTAAATTACGGACATTTACCCTCCGTACAACGGGACCAGGACCTGCCAGAAAACACTTCAAATTAACAACGATTAATTAATGGGAGTCAGGTCATCAAAACTGCATTAATTTTCCTGACTCTACAACACGACACAAACATGAATATTGGCAGACAGTCTGATAATTTATTTTAACTAATAATATTTTTAGGGCTCAACTCATTTCAATAATCACATAAATTTTTTCAATAAATTCTAAAATCAACGGGCCAGAGAATTACTGAGATGCTTGATCGCTCAGTCGACTCGCCTCCAGCTGCCGGAGTCAAATCGACCATCCGAACGCACCAACGGACTCGAAATGACGCACTAATGACGATCACCGCTTCCGATTTCTGATCCGACCCCCGATCATCCGGAGAGATTTACGAACAATCTCGGCTGTCGATTTTCAAACGGAGTCCGATCACCACGAAACCGGTGCCATTGGAAAGCTTGAGCTGAGGGGAATACGAATGTGCCCTTCGATTGGCCAAAGCTCGCCGGAAAAGCCAGAAAATGTCGGCTGCCACCCATTTTCTCTCTCCACTGCGAACTTCCAACTCCAGCCACCATTTGCGTCGCCGCTGTCGCCAAAATGAAGCCCAGGCTGAGGGGAGTCGATTGCCACCAAAAATAGTGGCTACCGACGCTGGAAACGCCATGAACGACGTCCAAAAAGGCTGCTATTTTTCTCCTTTTTCGCTGCCTGCCGACATCCCTAGCGCTGCCACCATCGGCACCCCTGAGCTCGCCAGCGCTAGCTGCACCTCCGGCCAGCTTTGCCGAGCCCTAGACGGGCGCATCCCCCGTCATCCATGGAAGCTGAAGTCCCCCCTCTCTCTTTTTCTTCTCCTCCTTCTTCCTTTCTTCTTTTCCTTTTCTTTTCTTTCTTTCCTTATCGGCAATTGGCCCCTAAACTTTTCTTCTTTACCATTTAGCCCCTCAACTTTTTAATTACCAACAATTCTGTTGAGTAAAATTTCTAATTAACCCTTAAACTTTTCTTTAGCTTTTCAATTAAACCCTTAATTATTTAATTTGGGCCAAAATAGAATTATTGGAAATATACAATTAGATATTTATCCTTGCTTTTAAATGTAAAATTACCAAAAAGCCCTTACAGACATATTTAATTACAAAAATACCAAACATACAAATTTTTATTAAAACCCCATATATTAATAAAATTATACTTTTAATCCTTATTCCAAATTAGATTTTCAATTTAATCCTAACATACAATTAATTTAATTAATCAATTGCTAAATATTTTCAATTAAAATTTAACACCATTAGCTAATTAAAATGCCATTTTCCCCAATAATTCTTTTATAAAATATCCTTTACTAATTCTTCCATAACTCTCAAGTATAGAATTTTAATTTATATATATATTTGGGAAATAATATTGAATGACCAAAAATATAATTTATTTTCCAAAAAATTTATTTAATTAATTTCTTAAAAATCAAACTAATTGGATATAAAAAATAATTCCATTATTTGTCTAGCATTAAAATTCCATTTAAATCATTCCAATTAAACCAAATAAAGATAAAGTAAAACTAATTTAAATAAAAACTCATTTATTAATTATTATTTATATTATCATTATTAAAGAAAAAATTCCGGGTATTACATATTATTACCAATTTTGGTATTTTAAATCGATAAAACATGTAAAAAAATGTTGAAAACCGAAACATAGACCAATCAAAATTGTATAGAGCCAATCAGCTCTACACAGATTTGATCAGCTCTGTCTAATAACTGATTCGGCTATATGTAGAGCCTATTGGCTCAGGGGCCAAAATTTTTTGAAAGTCCTTGCAATTAGTCCTTGTACTCTCAAAATCTGTAATTTCACTCCTCAAACTTAATTTTTTTTTATCAATTTGGTATAAACTGATTTCAAAAAACAATTTTGGCTTGATTACTCACAACCATAATTGAGATTCACTCGTCTTCACCTTTCGAGACTTAAGAAAGGCAGTAATTTTCATCGCCGAATTTTTCATAATTCTCTTGAAATCTAGATCCGAAAAACAGGCATTGATAGACGCTTTAACAAGTTAGTTGTCTACTCTTTAATCACAAGTGATAGAGTCTAATGGTTCAAAGCAAGAGATGATGACACTGTCATTAATGCATATCAGAGATCTAACAATCATGTTAATGGCAAGAAGTGTAGATGTAGGGCTGCAAATGAGCTGAGCCGCTAACAAACTACTAGAAGCTCAGCTCGATCAAAGCTCGTTCGAGCTCATTTGTTGGGATAAACGAGCCGAGCTTGAGCTTCATTTTCGAACTCTTTTATTAAATGAGCCAAGCTCAAGCTTTATACTATTCAACTCGTCTGAGCTCGCGAACTGGCTCGTTAAGGAGTTTGCGAATATGCTCATTAAGGAGTTCACGAGCTAGCTCATTTAGATAATAAAAATTCAACTTTTATTACATTAAAGTAGTAATATATACTAACAAATTAGGTTTTAATTATAATTTCTCTAATTGAATAATTTTAGTGTTACTTAAGTAAGTGCTAGTTTAATAACATTGTTAATTAAGTTGACATTTGATTATGTATATTTAATTACTATTAATATGTTACCAATTTATTTTTTTCATAAATTAATTTAAGTAGAATAATAAAATAAAAACCACGTATGAAAACAATGTAGTTTTGGTGTATAATATAGTTAACTTATATCTACCTAAACTACGTTATTTTACTATAAAACTACATAGTTTTAGTGTTGAATAAATAATCATATATTATGTAAATGCTTAAAGATATTTGAAAATTATAGTCTATACATTTATAAATTAATAAGGCATGAGTTAATATTTTTGCGATCATGATGCTTGTAGATAGAGTAAGAACTATTATAAATTAACATAAAAGGTACTAGTCTAGTTGATGAAGTAAAGGTACTAGAGTAAGAACTATTATAAATTAACATGAGTAAATAATTTTGCAATATGCTTAATGTAAAGCTTGTGAAGCTCGGATTGGCTCGTCCGCTCTCCTAGTCCTGACCGAATTATAAATGAATTTGAAAAGAATTTGAGATAAACTTCTAATACACGTATAGGATTTTGGTCGGGTTCGGATTCAAAATAGATTAACAATGTATGATTGTGTAATGCTAATATAACATTAATTATATTTATTAAATAATCTTTATTAGTAATATGTCTTTTAATTAATTAATATGATATAAAAAAATTTAGGAGACTTGTAAATTTTGTTATGTAGTAGGATTTAAATTATATCCTTCATTTTAATTTTGATTAATTAATCAATCTCACTTATTATTAAGCTAAATCACCAATTAGTACATAACTATGTAGTTTTGTCCAAAATCAATTGCAATATAAAATAAATAAAGACTAAGATACAAATCTTAAATTACAAAAATTATTTCTCTAATCCAATTTCTTCAGCCGCCCACCTCCTCCTCTTTCACGACTACGCCGTCCACCTCCTCCTTCAAGTCTCTAGCCATCCTCTTCCACATTCACGACTACCCCGCCCTCCTCCTTCTTGAAGTTTCCAGGCATCCTCTTCCTCAATCACAACTATGCCACTCTCCTTCTCCTTCAAGTTTCCAACCGTCCTTTGCCTTGTTCACTACTCAGTCACCCTCCTCTTTTGTCATTTTCTGTGATAACCTAGGTAAGCAACTTTCTATTGTGAAGGGCACCAATTTGCCTCAAATCTATAATAGGTGTTGCACATTTTTGTTTTCACATAAAAATTCCTCCCTTTCAAATTCAAATCTTATGTTCTTAATAACTAAGAATGGACTTGTCAGTACTCATTTTTCTAGATCTAGATAACGAGGGAATTACGAGAATGCTATTATAAAAGTTAATGCTTTTTTTTGAGTCTCGAGAGGTTGAGAATCATCGAATTCCAATTAGAGTTGTGAATAATCGAACCAAAATTGTAGATTTTGAAAGGTTAGAGACTAAAATGTAAAAGTTTTCAAAACTTTTAGCCCCTTGAGCTAATCAACTCTGCATACAGCCGAATCGGCTGTAGACAGGGTTAATCAGGTCAGCATTGAGCCGGTCGGCTCTGTGTAGAGCTGATTGGCTCTATAATCCCGATTAGTCTCAGTTTTGATGTTCAACATTATTTTAGGTGTTTTTTTGGTTTAAAACACCAAAATTAATGGAAATACACATTCTAGAACTTTTTATTGATAATAGTTCAAATTTTAAATCTTTTTAAGATTTATTTAGTATTTATCGATAAAACATCCTAATAAGTCTAAACAATTCTTTTTTAATTATCAATATTATCACGCTCTCTAAGGTTTCCTAAATCTTTCTGCAATAAATAGAAAGAGAGGCTTTGAGTCCAGGGATAATGATGATTAGTAATTAAGAAAGATTCATAGCGACTAAGAACATTTTTTTGTCAAATTGTAGAGAGCGACAAAAAATATCTTTAGAGGCAGTACACACTTTGAAAGATCAAACACATAAATAAACCCCAAAACACTCCAGATTTTTACCCCATATTCTATTCTACCTTCTCTTCATCACCTGAGACTCAAGGATCTGCACAATATGGTGATAACCTGAAGGTTTCAAACACTCATATTATCATATTTTCTACTTTTTATAATTTCTTTACGATTAGCAACATGGTTAGGATTTTTGCATGATCAGTAACATGTTAGGTTTTTATTGCTTTGATGATTATTCTACATGTTCAATATGCTTAGATTCAGGATTTTAGCAATCTTATATATTTGTATGATATCCATGCTTGTGAGTTTTGAAACGGATAATGTTTTTTCTTGGGTTTTGGATTTGATGATCATATGAGTAAATTGACATGCTAGGATTATTTTGCATTGATAATATGCATATTTTGTTTGATTAGATAGTTTGATTGGATTCAAATGATTAGTTTTTCTAGAAAATTGCCATGAGAAGGAGCCTTATCTACTGTAAGTTTGCTTTTTAATCATTTTATATTTTCTTGCTTTAAAATTAGTTTTATGCATTCTTCCGTGACTTAATCATGTACTAATCATTGTTGATGTGTTCCTATGCATATGAATCGATTTTCGGGTGGTGGAGTACCAAAACTAAAGCAAACTGGACATTATAAAAGTGTAGAGCTGATCATCTTAGTTTACAGTCGATCGGCTCTGCGTTGAGCCGACCGGCTCTAAAGGTCACCCAATTAGCTGTTCACCTAAGATTCATCCTGTTTCGAGATTTTTGAGTGTAATTATCTTTTTCCCTTTCTTGACCTAGATTATATGTATTTTTAGTTTATTAGTTGTAGGAAGGGTTGTAATAATTAGATTCATCGCTTTCTTTTAATTTTGCTTTATATGTGAATGAATGATAAAAATTCAGATGCTTGATTGAAAATTAAAATTGAACACCTAGACGTATGCTAAAGTTAGGCTTTACATGTAAACTAAAGTCCATTAGGTTACATATTGGTAATTTAGGCATAAATTAAAATCCATATAGACTTAGTGGGCTTGTGCCATGTCTAAGATCAATTAATGGACTCACTTAGAATGGGAAGACCTAATTAGGCCTTGATTTCTCTAATCCCATTTCTTCAACCGCCATCCTCCTCCTCCTTCACGACTACGCTGCCCACCTCCTCCTTCAAGTCTCTAGACATCCTCTTCGACATTCACGACTACCCCGCCCTCCTCCTTCTTGAAGTTTCCAAGCATCCTCTTCCTCAATCACAACTATGCCACTCTCCTTGTCCTTTAAGTTTCCAACCGTCCTCTACCGTATTCACTACTCAGTCGCCCTCCTCCTTTGTCATTTTCTGTGATAACCTAGGTAAGCAACTTTCTAATGTGAAGGGCACCAATTTGCCTAAAATCTATAATAGGTGTTGCACGTTTCTACTTTCATATAAAAATTCCTCTCTTTCAAGTTCAAATCTTGTGTTCTTAATAACTAAGAATGGACTTGTGAGCACCCATTTTTCTAGATCTAGATATCGAGGAAATTACAAAAAATGCGATTATAAAAGTTAATACTTTTTTTTGAGTCTCGAGAGGTTGAGAATAGTAAATAACTAGCATTTTTTTGTTGCCTTAAGGCTTCCTCCTAAAGAGGAACAAGCACAGACTCACATTTCGGTATGGTTCTATCCAAATTCAAACTTCGGCAGAATTTCCATAACATCGACTTGCCTTAGGGTTTTCCCCTTCAGGTTGCATTGTCGACGTCCTCTATTGAGCTCTCAAGGGAGGAGTTTGACCTCACAGTGAGCTCTTTGCCGCCCATGCCAGTCTCGATGTTAAGGCAATGAAATTGTTTTATTTATATGCATTGATATCAGCACCAATTAGAGTTGTAAATAATCGAGCCAAAATCATTTTCTGAAGCCAATTTAGACTAAAGCGACAAAAAAAAAACCAAGTTTGAGAGGTGAAATTGTAGATTTTGAAAGTTCAAAGAGTAAAATGTAAAATTTTTTAAAAACTTGGCCCTTTGAGCTAATCAACTCTACGTGCTGTCGAATCGGCTGTTCATAGGGTTGATTAGGTCAATATAGAGCCAGTCGGCTCTGTGTAGAGCCAATTAGTCTCAGTTTTGATATTCGACGTTGTTTCGGTTTTTTTATTTATTTAAAACACCAAAACTAGTGGAAATACACCTTCTAGAACTTTTTATTGATAATAGTTTGAATTTTTAATCTTTTTATCAATAAAACATCCTAATAAGTCCAAATAATTCTTTTTTAATTATAGATATTTTCATGCTCTCTAAGGTTTCCTAAATCTTTCTGCTATAAATAGAAAGAGAGGCTTTGAGTCTAGGATTAGTGATGATTAGTAATTAAGAAAGATTCACAGCAACTAAGAACATTTTTTTGTCAACTTATAGAGAACGATAGAAAAATATCTTTAGAGGAAAACACACTTTGAAAGATCAAACACATAAACAAACCCCAAAACACTCTGGGTCCGCACAATATAGTGACAACCCGAGGGTTTCAAACATTCATATCGTCATTATTTTCTACTTTTTCTAATTTCTTTATGATTAGCAACATGGTTAGGATTTTTGCATGATTAGTAACATGTTAGGTTTTTATTGCTTTGATGATTATTCTATATGTTTTATATGCTTAGATTTAGCATTTTAGCAATCTTATATGTTTCTATGATATGCATGCTTGCTAGGTTTTGAAATGGATAACATGTTTTTTCTTGGGCTTTAGATTTGATGATCATATGAGTAGATTAACATGCTAGGATTATTTTGCCTTGATAATATGCATATTTTGATTGATTAGATATAGTTTTATTGGACTCATATGATTAGTTTTTTTAGAAAATTTCCATGAGAAAGAGCTTTATCTACTGTAAGTTTGCTTTTTAGTCATTTTATATTTTCTTGCTTCAAAATTAGTTTTATGCATTCTTCCATGACTTATACATGTACTAATCATTGTTGATGTGTTCCTATGCATATAAATCAAGTTTCGGGCGGTGGAGTACCAAAACCAAAGCAAACTGGACATTATAAAAGTTTAGAGTTGATCATCTTAGTGTACAGTCGATCTGCTCTATGTTGAGCCGATTGACTTTAAAGGTCACCTAATTAGCTGTTCACCTAAGATTCGTCTTGTCTCGAGATTTTTGAGCCTAATTTTCTTTATCCCTTTTTTGAACTAGATTATATGTTTTTTTAGTTTATTAGTTGTAAGAAGGGTTATAATAATTTAATTCACTGCTTTCTTTTATTTTTGCTTTATATGTGAATGAATGGTAAAAATTCAAATGCTTGATTGAATATTAAAATTGAACACCTAGACGTAGGCTAAAGTTAGAGTTTGCATGTAAACTAAAACCGATTAGGTTAAATATTGATAATTTAGGCATAAATTAGAATCTATATAGACTTAGTGGGCTTGTGCCATGTTTAAGATCAATTAATGGACTCACATAGAATGGGAAGACCCAATTAGGCCTTGGCATGTAAATGGTAGTCCACTTAGTATAAAAGTAATTAAAGCATAACATGTAATTCGGTTAGACTAGGTGGGCTTCACGCATAATTGAATAATAAAACTAGGCTAGCAAAACAAATGGGGATCGGGCCAAAATAAAATAGGCTAGATTTAAGTGGACCTCACATGTTGTAGTTGATCAATTATAGAGTTATAATTATTGTGTTTATAGGAAAAAGCCCATTAAACAATAAAATGTGACAAAGCTTTCTTATAGAATCTAGAAATGCCACACAATTAGTAAAAGTTTCTCAGAAAATTACCCAGGTGCCGACTCTCTTTCTCCATGCTAGTTTTTATGACTAGTTAGCGAGTTCCTAATTAGGTCGAAAAGCCTTGCAGTGCCGTAGTCGCTATAGACACTTGGGTGCGCACCCTAAACCGCCTCCTATAATAGTGACTCAATTAGGGATAGAGAACTTGATTCGAGTGTATCCTTATTTTTAGTTTTATTATTTAACGAGTTATTCTTGCATCACTACACCATTTTCACACATTGTGCACCTTGGTCCCTACAGCCTCGATGGTATCGGTTAGTACTTCTTTGGTTCACTCGAACCTTGGAGTTATGACATCGGCTAACCATCACTCATAAGTAATAAGTAAATTTTCTTCAGGGCATTGAACCTTGAGTGGGGAGACGAGTAAAGGAAGGAGCCTTTTATCCTTACCCAAGACTTAGCCCATGGTAATGATGGTAGTAATCTCCCCTAGGAACCGAATTGCTTTCTATCTGAGATATTTTTCTTTATAAGTGGTCAAGCCCACATCTTGGAGGGCCTTGGCCCTTGACATGTAATGTTAAGCCGTAGGCCCAAAAATATGCAAGCTTTAGACTTATATTAGAAAATGTCACCTTTTTATTTTAATATGCTTTGAAATCTTTTGGCATGCGCGTCGGGACTACTATCCCTTATTGATAGTAAGCCTAGGCTCAAAATCCTATAAAAGAGAGACTCACCTCGAACCATGTGTGAGAGTAGTAAGGTTGGAAGGATGATTATATAGTACTTTGTAAAAATTTCTTTGTGATTGCTAACCCTTGATCTTATGCACATCATGTATACCATTCATCTCATGCGTTATTTTAACTCTTTATTTTGAAGCCACATGGATTCTCCTTTAATTTGAAAAAGACAAGAGAGTGGTAGGCTAGAGAGGATACCAATTTTGCCAAAAGATCTAGTCTGCGTTAGAATACCTCGAAAGACCAAGGCATTAGTCTTCTGTGACGGAGACTGAACTATACCTGAATGGCCAACTAAAGAGCTAATAAGCAGGATGTCGATATCCTCAAGAACGCAACTATCGATGACTTGAGAGGTGTGATACGGGAAGAGCTCTAAAAACGTTTGGCTAGAACGGCTGCAAAGCAAGCCCTACTAGCTGCTCTGGTTGTGCTTGCTACCCTTATGATAACTAATCCTCCTACTATTAACCTGGTTACTATCGCTGTAGAAGCTGCCACTATTATTGCCACTACTAATACGGAAGACCCTACTAGGAGGGGAGTATTAGTAATGAGGATGTGAGTGGCTTGAATGCAGGGCTTGACAAGATGCAAGGGATGCTGGAAATCAAGGGTTTGCTCGACCTATGACTTTGATAAGTTAGTCCGGATGGGTGAGGACAAGCTTCCTACTAAGTTCAGAATGCTTGAGAGGAACAAGTTTATTTGGACTAGTGATTCGAAGATTCATCTCAAGTAGTATGCTACTATCATGAAAACTACTCAAATGAGTAAGACCCAAGTTATCAAGCTATTTATATTGTCCTTAAAAGGACCCGCTGTGAATTAGTATCATGGCTTAGAAAGGTTCGTTAAAGCTGAATGGTGAGATTTGTGTAACTTTTCTATTAAGTAATATGATTACGACACTTATCTCAAAGTTTCAATAAGAGATTTTGAGTCCACTTAGCAAAAGTCAAATGAGTCCTTCTTTGATTTCTTAACAAGGTGGAGGAATAAGGCTGGGTTGATGAAAAATAAACCTTTTGAGAAAGACCAAGTTCGTATGGTGGTCAGCTTCGGTTGAGAGGCTTCAGATGATGAACCCAAGAACTTTCATAAAACTACATGATGATGGGCTTCAGGTTGAAGAAATCGAGAACGACAAGAGGAAAAATGTTTGAATTGGTGGAAGGACTAATTATTAGGCTAGAGGGATCAAAATTCTTAATGTGAATATTATTCAGCAAGATAAGAGGTTCTCCAATTTCAAGCAACCTCTTTCAAGAATATTCGAAAGGCTAGTGCAAAATGGCATGTTCTACCCATTACCTTTAAAAACCCACCGAACTCTAACGCACCTACATACAAGCCAAACACATACTATAAATTCCATTAAGCACTTGGACACCACTCCGACAACTATAATTGCCTAAAACACAAAATATAAGACATTATCGATGCCAAAAAATTAGTCAACCATGACCAGCCTAGCACTAGAAGAAACTCCTTGCCTAACTACAATAACACATCACCTCCAAACCAGGTATCCATGATCACTCCTGACTTCAGTGAAAGGAGGTCATGAATTCCTTTCGAGACATACCCTCATATGAACTTGAGCTAGAGTCAGAACTAAAATGCCTACAAAGAACCTTCACCGAGCTAGGAGTACTATTATTTATGTTCTATCATCTAGTAAGGAGTAGGAAACTCAAGCCTCTAGCACCAATAAGTGATCTAAACCTTTACAATGGCTAGTATTGTGAGTATCACCAGACTTTTGGGCATATGATGGATCACAACAATCATCTTAGACATGAGATTTAGGATCTGATAGACTATGGGGATTGTCGACTAGAGTAACTTCTTCAGGTTGAGTGTGAAAACCTATTAGGGTAGCCTCCGGGAAAATTCGAATTCAAATTTCATTATTTGAGGCCTTCTTCTGCTGACACTCAAATCGATGATATTGTATTGAGTGGTCAAGGATCGTATAGCGAAGAATAGGTAATTGGTGACTTTTGCCTCCTGGATGTATGGAAGGAGGGTAAAAAGAAGTTGGTCATGGCCATTCAAATCTAGTACGGTTCCAAGGACGAGAGTGAAGTCCAATATAGTAATGCCAAGGGTATTTAGGCAGATAATGATTCTGATAAGGAGTTGAGTCCAAGGCAAGTTAATAACAAAGGAGCACAAGAGCTGAAGTAGGTCCAGAAGGGGCCAAAAGCAGAGGATAAGGGACTGTTAGAAGAGCTAAAATAGAACAAGAAGATAGTTGACATCTAGGAATTGTTGATGCACTTACAAGACCATATAAAGGCTTTAATTCAGGCCTTATCCAACATCACCATAAGCACAATAGCTACCCCTGAGAAAATGATCAAAACAATAACTAAAAAACCACCAGGATGATCACTTTCTCAGATGAAAATTTGCCACTAGAGGATAGGAACCATAATAAGGCTCTCTACACTGCGGCTGACATAAAAGGGAAAAGGACTCCTTATGTGATGGTAGATAATGGGTCGGCCATCAATATTTCTCCTTTTTGCATACTTCTTAAACTGGGAATGACTGCAAATTGAAGCCATCGGACATGGTCATAAGAGCTTATGACGAGACCATAAGAGACATGGAAGTGATGTTCACAATATTAGTAAAGATAGGTCTCAAAGAGTCCTAGGTAGAATTCATTGTCCTGGACATCCTGATAACTTTCACTTTGTTATTTGGAAGACTATGGTTTCATGCCCTAGGAGGAGTGCTTTCCATTGTGCATCAAAAGCTAAATTCCCTTATAAAGGGGAAGTAATCAATATTAACACTGAAGGTGGCAAGATCATCTTGGTTATTCAAGAAGCTGCTAAGGAGCTTGATGCCCCGACTCGTTTCAGGTTATTGTCCTTTATAAGGATTATATAGATCCAAAAGTGGCAAGCATATTCAAGAAAATGGACTTCATACCTAGAATGGGATGGAAAAGAATCAGTAGGGAATTGCAAAGCTGCCAGACATCAAAGGATAGAAGACCCCTAGGATAGCATGAGGATGAAGATAAGGGCAAACCAAAGGATAAGACTCTAAAAGACGTCTTGTCAAGGGGTACAATCTAAAAGATGTCTTGTCAAGGAGTACAAAATCCCTACTCTGGGAGACCGAGACAGTTACTGTAGTTGGGACTGAGGTATCGGGTTTGAAATCTTCAAGAGTTTGATCGTCGATAGGGTGGTTAAGCTGAGCATCAGGGGCATCCCAAAGAAGGGCACAACCAAGGTCAAAGAGCTGAAGCTAGAAGAATTCATTTGCCTACTAGAGAAAGATTATTTGCTCTAGTTGAGGAGAATATCATTGATGTATTTTATGAAGAAACTAATGTAATAACATCTGGTCTTTATGAGGATAATGTCTTTTTTTGCTTCTAAGATCAATGGTATGAACTCTAATTTTGATTACTTGTGTGATGTCTTTCCTGACGGTAGTGTGCATTTTAATGATCATGACATGTGCATATTTAATATTAATTCCATTCAAATGGACTCATTTAATTTAGGCACAAATAAAAACTCAAGGCACATTTCGATTGCTTATGATATAACTCCTGAGGAGAAGAGAGATTTGAAAAAATAATGGAAAAGAGATAGTCGGTATTTGCTTGGTCATATGACAACATGCCAAGGTTAAGCAATAAGATAGTAGAGCACTATATTCTAGCTTATCCACACATCAAGCCTATTAAGCAAAAAATGAGAAGGCTGAGGTTGGAATAGGCAGAGAAAATCTGGGAAGAGGTCGCCAAGCAGGTAAAAGCCAATTTTCTCAATGTAGTCAACTACCCTGAATGGTTGGCGAATATTGTTCCAGTCCTGAAGAAAGATGGAAAAGTCAGGATGTGTGTAGATTATCGAGACTTGAATAAGCTTGCTTCGAGGACAAATTTTCCCGCATGGGTTCTCTGCATCCAACTGGATCATGATAGCAGTCGTGGATAAGCTAAAGATGGCATTCATCACCGAGTGAGGTACGTACTATTACAAGGTTATGCCTTTTGTAGTAAAGAATGCGGGGGCAACTTATCGGAGAGCAGCCACTACCTTATCACAGGATATGATGCATAAGGAGGTAGAGGTGTATGTAGACGATATGATTGTCAGCACCCATTTTTTAGATTCAGATATTTAGAGATTACGAAAAATTAGATGATGAAAGTTACTGCCTTTCTCAAGCTTTGGGAGGTGGAGAATGAGAAAATCTTAGTTAGGGTTGAGAAATAATTGAACCAAAAGTGGTTTTTTAGAATCAATTTGGACCCAAATGGTAGAAAAAATTAAGTTTCAGGGATGAAACGACAGTTTTCGCAAGTTCATGGACTAAAATATAAAAAATTTATAAGTTTTTTGCTGTTTAAGCCACTTGGTTGAGCATAGGGCTGAATTTGCACTGTGTAGAGCTGACCGACTCTACATAGTCTCGATTGACTTATTTTCCAAATTCGATGCCGTTTTATGTCTATTTTGACTTAAAAATGCCAAAATTGGTAAGGAAGAGGCCTCTAGAATATTTTTAGTGATAATTATTAAGGATTTTAAAGATTTTATTTTATAAGATTTTTATTTTATTGGATATTAATTTAAATTAAATCAACCAATTAAGGAAAAATAATCATTTCCTTTTAAATATAAAAATCAAAGTTTATCTACTCCTCTAGGGTTTCCTAAAACTCTACTGTTATAAATAGAATAGGATATCCTAGGTCTAAGGTTAGCTACTAACTACACTTAAGTCGACATTCATTTATTAAGCAGTGTGTTTTAGGTAATTAAGAGGTAAGTCACTAAGAAAGAATAAAATTAGAAAAATTTACAAAATTAGGAAAGTTTCTTTTTAGATTCAAAAAAGATTTGTCTTCACCAGAAACATATAATCAAGCCTAAGTAACACTAGAATCTCATCGAATCTTTGATTCTACCACCTCATCATCTATAGAGACTCGTAGATCAACACTCTGTGATGACAACTGAGGGTTCCCCCCATCCAGCATTATCAGCATCTCCCTCATCTTTACTGGTTCTTTAGTTTTTGTAATTTTAAAAACATGATCAGGATGATTTTTAATTTTTTAGTATGATTTAAATGATTAGAACTAGTATTTTCGGAGTCAACATGCTTATAATACGTTGGATTTTAAATCTGATAACATGATTTTTATTAAATTTTGAATATGATGATTGGAATGATTAGGGTAACATGTAGATTTATGTTTTTCTCATATAATTATCCGATCGCATTAGTTTTAGGGTTACATGTTCAAATCTGGAATCTAACATATGAATTTTCTTGCCTTTTATCAGTTTGGCTTTTTTATATTTGTATTACTTTTACATATTTTGGTATAGTTTAATTCATTTTTATGTCTTTTATTTCACTTTTTTCAAGTTTTTAAACATGTTTTTATCTTCTGTGCATGTCGAATCGGCTTCTGGCCAAGAGGATCGAAGGAAAGTGCAGAATTGACCCAGACCAAGCCCTAGAGCCGATTGGCTCTGTGGCCTAGGCTAACCAGCTCTTCACCATTTTTGCCCTATTTTCGAGTTTTATGCAATTTTTACAATTTTTGTACACTATAACTTCTTTTTATTTATTTTTCTTTTAATTACTTAGTTGTAAGAGGGTTGTAATAGCTAGATTTAATTTTTTTTACACTTTATTTTAATGTATGCCAAATATTTATCTAATTAAAACTAGACATATAGACATCAGGCTTTAAAATTTGACTTGGCATAAAATTATAGTCCACTAGATTAAAGAATGGTAAAATTAGCCTAAACTAAAATCCATGTAGACTTAACGGGTTTTTCATGCTTTTAATTAATTAATGGATCGCATTAGAATAAGAATCATGCAATTGGGCCTTAATATAAAAAGTAGTCCATTTAAGTTTAAAGGCTGGTAATTAAGTACATAACTTGTAATTAGGCTAGACTAGATGGGCCTTTTACATAATTGGATAGCTAGTTAAGTTAATTATCTAAATGGGGAATTGGACTTAAATAAAATGAGTTAGACCTAGGTGGACCTCCCATACTGTAATAATTTACTGCATTAGATTATATTTGTTGTGTTTATAAAGAATAGCTCGTTAAAAAATAAAATGAAAGAAAAAGATATACGAATAAGGAAGTTAGTTTTCGAATCCATCTTTAGATATGGCAAAGTTTTCTTATAGAATCGAGAAAAGCCACTCAATTATAAAAGTGTCCTGGTGAATTACCCGGCTGGCGATCTAAAATCTCTAGGCTAGTTTCTCCTTGTTGGAGCCTTTTATCCTTATCCAAGACTGAGCTCATGGTAATGACAGTGCAATCTCCCTTAAGAACCCATTTTGCTTGCTATTTTTAGCTGTTTTTCCTTAAAAGTACTTAAGCCCACATATTAGAAAGCCTTAGCCTAAAAATATGTGGAATCAGGCCTTAGGCCCAAAAATATACCGTCTTTATACTTATACGGAAAGACGTCACATTGTTTTGTTTAATTTGCTTTCAAAGTTTGTGGCATGCAGGTCGTACCTACTATCCCCTATTGATAGAAAGCCTATACCCAAAATCTTAGGGAAGAAAGACTCACCATGAACCATGTGCAGGAGAAATAAGGTTAGGAGGATGTCTTAAGTAGTAACTTGTAGGAATATTATGTGTTTGCTAACATTTTTCTCATGTCTTTTATGCATTAAACATGCATCATGTATCATACTAACTCCTTATTTTTTTAGCCATATAGACTCTCCTTTAAGTTGGAAAAGACAAGATAGTGGAAGGCGGGAGAGGGTTTTAATCTCAGTGAAAATCTAGTCTGTGTCAGAGTACCTAGAGAGACCAAGGCATCAAGCTTCTACAACTCAGACCAAAGCTACATAAAAAATGGCTAATGAAAGATCTAATGGCAGGATCTCAAGATCCTTAAGAATGTTGTCATAGATGATCTGAGGGGTGTGATTGGGAAGGAGCTCGAACAACTTTTGGCTAGGATGGCTTCAAATCAAGCCCTACTTGTTACCACATGATAAGTGCTAGAAGTACTTACTTTCCAGCCTTGTTTTATCTTGATTTTACCTTAAATTTAGTTTAATTTGTTTGTTAGAGTTTGTTTCCAATCTTTTTTAGGTACTTTGCAAATCTTACACGACAAAAAGAAGTTTGGCATTAAAATACATAAAAATTAGTCCAAGAATCACTTATTTAGCAAGAGACGGAGTCTTACTCGGGCATGATATGAGAAGAACTTGCTCGTGTGGACTTCCTATGTGAAGTCCAAAAAGTAGCAGAATGGTGGAAGGTATGACATGGGAAGCACATGCCAGTGTGCACTTCCCATGTGAGTTATAAAAATTGGCAGATTATCTAAGGCTTGACACGGAAAGAGGACATGCCTGTGTGATCTTCCTATGTGACCCAAAGGATGGCTTCAAGTGCGAGTTGATCATAGGATGTGACACGCCTATATACTGCCAGTGTGGAGCATAAAAACACACTATTTAAAGGAACTTTTAGGATTTTTTTAAGAGAGTCCTGTCATTTTATTCATTTTTAGAGAGAGAGAAGCACTTAAAAACTTTATTTTCCTTTCATTTTTAGGGTTTTGATTGGTCATTTCTTATGGAGGAACATCAATTCCTTCATTATTTTTCAAGATTAGAGATTCTCATCTCTATTCTTTCATCAATAGTTTGAGATCCTCTTTCTCTAATCTTTATTTCTTTATCGTAATGTTTTAGGAACTAATTTTCTTGCTATTTGAATTTTGATGAACCCTAATTTGTTTTATATGGATTGATTTAAATTTAATGTAATTAATCCTTTTTGTGAATTGTTTTGTTCCTTGGATTGCTTAATTATCTATTTTAATTGATGAGTCGATGTATTAATTAGTATTTGTTTTCATAATTAATTAGAGATAAATTTTTATGAACTGATCACATCTTAGGGAATGAGGATTGATTAGGATATTAGAGATAGATCTACAAGATCTTTTGGTTTAACAGTTTCTTAATCTTATTGCATGACCTAAGTGAGTGGATTTGAGAAAAGATTCCTCTCCCTCCTCTTAGGATTAAGGGTTTAATCACTTAAGAAAAGCTTAAACCTAATTTAGTGGAATGCAAACTCAA
Source organism: Ricinus communis (assembly GCF_019578655.1). Taxonomy (NCBI): domain Eukaryota; kingdom Viridiplantae; phylum Streptophyta; class Magnoliopsida; order Malpighiales; family Euphorbiaceae; genus Ricinus; species Ricinus communis. Next base: position 5,362,790 of record NC_063259.1, read on the forward strand.
CTCTTTATTAGAATTAACTGTTGTTTGTTTCATGAAATATTTAATTTATTAGGGGGATTCACTACCTAAATAGGTTTTATCCTTGATAAGTTTAGCAATTGTTTTAATCTTTATTTTTAAGATTATTTTATTTTTAAATATTATTACACTGAAACAACATTTTAATTGTTAAACATTAGGTCCCCGGTGAAATGATATTCTTATTTATCATTACATTAGTTGATAGCGCACATCAAATTTTTGGCGTCGCTGCCGGAGACTCTTTCCTATTATGATATTATTAGTAATTTAAAAGCTAGTGATTTAGCATTTTTATTTTTTATTTGATTTATATTTGTGGTGTTTGCGTTTTCTCCAAGTATTTGAATCTGTGTATGACCCGAGCTAGTTCGACAGAGCTATTCACTTACGAACTAGAGTTGGAAAAAACTTTTGAGGAAGTAGTTAAGAGAAGAACGAGAATGAGCTTTAGCCAAAATGGTGGCGAAGTTAGAGAATCAGAATTAAGATGGAGAATCAAACCAAGAAGGGGATAGTTAAGAATGGCAACTCCAGTAAGGAGGAAACCATGTAAGAGTATGCACACCCAACTCTTAATGGGGCTACTTCGAGTATTGTGAGGCCGAATGCTGCAGTAAACAACTTTGAGATCAAGCCCAACATCATTCAGATGGTGCAAAATAATCGCATGTTTGATGGTTTGGCCAATGAGATCCAAACACCCATTTGGATAATTTTCTAGAAATTTATAATACCTTCAAGATTAATGAGGCATTAAATGATACTATTCGATTGAGGCTATTCCCATTCTTATTGAGGGATAAGCAAAAGAAGTGGTTAAAGTAATATCCAATTGAGACATTTACAAGCTGGAATCAACTGGTCGAGAAATTATTGGAGAGATACTTTCCACCTTCTAAGATGGCCAAGTTGAGTAATGATATAGCAAGGTTTCTCTAATAAGAGAGCGAGACTTTATACGATTGTTGGGAATGTTTCAAGGATTTACTGAGGAGCTGTCCATACCATGGTTTACCTTTATGGCTACAAATTTATACATTCTTTAATGGACTGAATTACGCAAGTAAACAGTCTATTAATGTTGCAGCAAGTGGATCACTAAACAATAAGACTTATGATAGCTTGTCTTATTGAGGATATGATAGTCACGAACTATTAGTGGCAGAATCCAAGAGAGCAGGTTCGAGTCAAAGGGAGTGGAATCCATGCGGTAGACCCTATGGTAGCTATAACTGAATAGTTAGAGGCCATAAGTAGGAAGATGGATGTTTTAACTATGTCTTTGTCTGGAAGACATGCATAAGTTATGACTTATGATTGGTGTAGCGGTGGTCATCAAAGTCAAGATGCCACAATGGAAATACTTTTGCTAAGCCAAAGGAGGTTGATTATGTGGGAAATGCTCCTAGGTAGCAGAACAATCCCTACAGCAATACCTATAATCTACGGTGGAGAAATCATTTGAATTTCTCTTAGGGAAGTCAGAATCAGTAAAGACCTCCACCACTAGGATTTAAATAGCAAAACCAATAACAAGCTCCTCCTAAAAGAAGTAATCTAGACAATATGATGGAAAAGTTCATCTCGATGTTCAAAACAAGGTTTCAAACTACCGAGACTACTCTTAGAAACCAGCAAGTTTCGATTTAGGCTTTGGAGAATCAAGTGGGACAAATTGCAAAACTCTTAAGTGAGAGGGCCCAAGGAAGCTTGTCGAGTAACACATAAACTAACCCTAAGGAGCAGCTTAAGGTTATTACAATGTGGAGTGGCAAGGAGTTAAAAACTAAGATGAATGAAGTATATGAGAGTTCTACTACAATTGAGAAGGTTGATGATGAACCAAATGATGTAGAGGCTGAAGTAGAAGATAAAGTAGAAGCAACGCTGAAGCCTGACCCTATTGTAAGAGAATATCAACCAAGAGTATCCTTTCCAGCCTGTCTTCAGAAGGACAAATTGGATACATAGTTTGGTAAATTCCTTAAAACTTTTAAGCAATTGCATATTAAAATACCTTTTGTGGAATCTCCATCACAAATGCCCAAGTATGCTAAGTTCTTAAAGGAACTCATCTCTAACAAGAGTAAGCTTAAGGAAGTATCAATAGTGCAATTGTCAGAAAAGAGCCTAGCGATCATTTAAAGAAGATTATGAAAGAACCTAAAAGACCTAGGGAGTTTTACTGTCCTTGCTTTATTGGTAATTTAAATGTTGATAATGTACTTGCTAACTTAGGGGCTAGCATTATTGTTATACCTTATAATTTATTTAAGAAACTAGGACTCGAAGAACCTAAACCAACACTCATGAGTATTCAATTGGTTGATAAATCTATTGTATACCTTAGAAATATCATTGAAGACTTGTTAGTAAAGGTTTATAAATTTATTTGTCTTGTAGGTTTTATGATTATGGATATGGATAAAACTGTCGATGTTTCCTTTATTTTAGAAAGACCCTTTCTTACTGCAACTAAGGCCATCATTGATGTTCATGATGATAAGCTTATTCTTAGGGTAGGGGAAGAGCAAGTAACTTTTCAAATCCCTAATGCTATGAAACATCCCCTTATACTCGATGAAATGGATTTTAGTGATGATAAAGTTAAGCATGAGACGTGAATTTTATTTCTTCTAATGTTGCTAAAGATCCTTTAGAGTTATGTTTGGTACAGGAACAGGAAAAATGTGAGATGTCAAGAGCTTTAGAACAGCTAGCCTATCTTGAGGCAGCAAAGCCAATAAGAAAGAAGTCACTCGAGTTTATTGAGATGTTGAAAGAAGAGAGAACAAAGCCCTCCATTGAGGATCCCCTTTTCTTTGGACCTCAAGCAACTTCTGGATCATTTGGAATATGCGTTCTTGATGGAAGGATCTAAGCTACCAGTAATAGTCAGTTCTGCATTACTGGAGGACAAAAAGGCCAAGCTATTAGAAGTCTTAAGAAGGAGATAGAGGGCAATAGCATGGAACATTACAGATAAAAAGGGAATCAGTCCTTCCTTTTGCACACATAAAAGTCTTATAGAAGAAGAATTCAAGACTGTGGTGCAACCTCAAAGGCATCTAAATCCCAACATGAAGAAAGTTATAAAGAAGGAGGTGATTAAGCTTCTTCATACTTGGATTATCTATTCCATTTCGAATAATTCTTAAGTAAGCCTAGTACAAGTAGTGCCTAGGAAAATGAGGCAAGACAGTTGTGGTGAATGAAAATAATGAGCTCATCCTAACATGAATTGTGACAGGTTGGAGGGTTTGCATCGACTATAGGAAGTTGAATGATGCCACTAGAAAAGATCACTTCTCATTGTCGTTTGTTGATCAGATGCTACAGAGATTATCAGAGCATAAATATTACTATTTTGTAGATGGTTTGTTAAGATATTTTCAGATTTCAATGGCCCTTAAGGATTAGGAAAAGACTACTTTCACATGCCCCTACAGAACCTTTGCTTATAGAAGAATGCTATTTGGATTGTGTAATGTACCAGCCATATTTTAGAGGTGCGTGATGGTTATCTTTGATGATTTGGTTGAGGAAATTATGGAAGTTTTTATGGATGACTTTTCTGTCCATGGTGATTGATTTAAAGAATGTTTCGAGCATTTAGAGAAAGTATTAATAAGATGCGAGAAAACCGGTTTGGTGTTAAATTGGAAAAAAAAACCATTTTATGGTACAAGAAAGTATTGTTTTGGGCCATAAAACCTCTGACAAAGGAATTAAGGTGCATAAAACAAAGATTGAGACTATTGAGAAACTACTACCTACTTCTTCCGTTAAGGCTATTAAAAAATTTCTAGGGCATGCGAGTTTCTACCGTAGGTTCATTAAAGACTTCTCTAAAATAGCTAGACTTCTTATTAGACTTTTGGAGAAAGATGTTGATTTTATATTTGACGAGGAATGTATGGCAGCCTTGTCCTCCTTAAATGCCAAGCTTGTCAATGCCCCAATTATGATTGCACTAGATTGGAGTTTAGCCTTTGAGCTAATGTGTGATGCAAGTGAATTTGCAATTGGAGTCGTCCTTGCAGAGGAAAGAAAAGCACTTTCAACCTATCTATTACGCAAGTAAAACAATGACTGAAATGCGGGCAAACTACACTACTACTGAAAAGGAATTACTTGCAGTTATTTTTGCTTTTGACAAATTTCGATCATATCTGATTTTGTCAAAAGTGATAGTATATACTGTCCATTCATCATTGAGGTATTTATTCTTTAAAGCTGATGCGAAACTAAGATTGATAAGATGGTTTTTACTTTTGCAAGAATTTGATTTGGAGATACAAGAGAAAAGAGGAGTGAAAAACTTGGCAGCTGACCATCTATCACGCGTTGAGAATCCTCATCTAGAAAAGTTACATGAAAAGGATACTAATGATCACTTTCCAGATGAACAGTTTTATGTTATGGCGAGTTTGGTAAATAATTTGGATCTTTCCATACCATGGTATATGCTGACTTTGCAAATTATGTTGTTGCAAGAGAACTTCCAAAAGAATATTCTCATCAACAAAAGAGCAAATTCTTTGCAGATTTGAAATATTAATTTTGGAAAGATCCTTTTCTATTTAAAATATGTGCCGATATGAAAATGAGGAGGTGTGTGGCATGGCCAAAATTTATAAGCATTCTTGGTCATTGCCATAGTGGACCAGCTGGAGGACATTATGAGGTGAGTAAAATAGCTCAAAAGTTCCTAGAATTAAGATTCTATTGGCCGACTCTATTTAAGGATAGCCGATCATTTGTGCCAGAATGTGATTGTTGCCAACATACAGGTAATATTTTGTCTTGTGATGAGATGTCCCAACATGGTATACTTGAATGCGAAACTTTTGATGTGTAGGGTGTAGACTTCGTGGGACCCTTCCCTAGTTCCTTTGGCAATAAATACATCTTGGTGGCTATTGATTATGTCTTTAAATGGGTCGAGGCATAAGCTTTGCCTCACAATGATGCAAGAATAGTAGTGAAATCCTTGAAAAATAATTTTCTACAAGTTTAGCATCCCCAAAGCCGTTATTACTGATAGGGGTACACACTTTTATAATGCTCAGCTAGAAAAAGTGTTAAAGAGAGTTGGTCTCACGCATAAATTTGCCACCCCTTATCACCCCCAAACTAGTGACCAAGTAGAGAATACCAATAGAGAGCTAAAGAGGATCCTTGAGAAAACTGTAAAACAGGTTAAGAATGATTGGTCCATTAAACTTGATGATGTCATGTGGGCTTATAGGACTGTGTTCAAAATAGTTGTGGGGACTACTCTTTATAAAACAGTTTATGGAAAATCTTGTCATCTACTTATTGAAATTAAGCACAAAGCCTTTTGAGCTATTAAACAAGTTAACCTTGATCTAGCTCGTGCAGGTTTGATAAGGAAATTGTAGGTTAAGGAGTTAGATGAATGTAGGCTGCATGCATAAGAGAATGCCCCTCTAATCAAAGAACGCACAAGCATAATGCTAGGATTAAGCCAAGGAGAGAGTTTTAAGTTGGAGATAAGGTACTTCTATTCAATTCGAGACTTCGACTATTTTCAAGTAAGTTAAAATCACGTTGGTCATGCCTATTTGTTGTTAAGCAAGTTTTTCCATATGGAGTAGTTGAGTTGACCCATCTGAAAAAGGGTGATTTCAAAGTTAATGGTCATAGATTAAAATTATATCTTAGAAGGAGAGCTTGATTCGGAAAAAGAAGCTTTAGAACTTCTCGAGTCGGCATGAGAAAATACCTAGATGTCCAACTAAGAGGACGTTAAAGAAGCGCTTGGTAGGAGGCAACCTACTATTTAATTGGTTTTACTGTTATTTTTCTTTTTGGTTAATTATATTTCTATTGTTATTTTCTTCTTTTGTTTAAAGAATAAGGATTTGAGCCCATTGCTTCCTCCTACTAGGCTTTAGTTTAATTTTCATAGGTGTAAGCCCATTTTAATTTAATTATGCCCAATAAGGATTTTAGATTTTTAGTTAATTAGAATTAGACTAGTAGTTGTATTGGAATTATCTTTCTTTTTCCTTTTTCTTTGAGGAGTAGTAGTTTAGTTTCATTAAGATAGCTAGAATCCTAATATTATTCCAATAAGAATTATCAACTTCAATGAGGAATATAACTCTTGGGTGTTGCTCTATAATTAGGACCTCCTTTACCTTCCTTTTGGATTTTCCATTCTTCCTTCCTACTTTTCTCATAGTCATGAATACTAAAGAAAACCAAGTGCATGATGTTCCTTCTTCACCTTCATCATCACCACCACTTAGATTTAGGCATAGATCAAGATTACCCACACCATGCCTAGATAGATTTGTGAAGCGGGATTTCCTCTTACCTCATTCAACCTCCCCTAAAAGATGGGTGCCCTTCTATAGGAGAAGAAGACTATAGGATCTAAGGTTGGAGGAGTTTATTGCCATATTAGCTTATCAAAGAGCATACCCCAAGATCAATGAACAAGTATATACTTTGGAGAAAATAGTGGAGAATGAGCACTGTGAGAGAGCTTACCAAGATAGATAGCTTTATGAAGATTATACTACGGATGAAGATCCAAAATCTGATGAAAATATAGAGAGTGATCCTAGCGAACCTAGTGATTGAGAAGGTTGAGAAGCCACCTCTCCTACCCCACGACCTCCAAGATGTCCCAAGAAGCATGATTGTGTCATCTCGACAACTAAAAGAGGACGAGGATGTCCAAGAAAATTATGCAACCTCTTCAGGTTAAGAGAGAGAGAGGACGCCCAAGGAAGACATTGGAATAGTTTAGTTTTAGTTAGTTGATTGTTCTTAGTTTAGTTTAGGTTTTTGAGCTAATTTTCTTTAGTTATGGTTAGTTCTTTATGCTTATTAATAAAGTTTAGTTTCATTCAATCCCAATTCTTTTTGATATTTAGTTATGTTTGTGTGAATTCTTCAATTTCTACTTTTATTTTGGCTTAAATGAGGCATAAGGGAGTTAATTGGATGTTTCCATTTAGAAGAAAGATGAAAAATGCATAATGCTCTATGCCACACAACCATGTCTCTTCCCGTGTGGATCAAAGGAAAAAGGTCGAAGAAAATGGGTATGACACGGGGAAAGAACACACCCGTGTCCTTCCTGTGTGAAATCGAAAAAACCACTCTAAGCTGATTGTATTGGCACGGAGAGGTGACACGTCACCTACCCATGTGACTCACACAAACCCACCCGAAGTCTATCCAATCCACACGGGGAGGGCACACGCCCGTGTGAATTCAAAACTCAAATACGATTTTGCTTAACAGAAGTCACACGGGAAACCACACGCCCTTGTCCCTTCCCGTGTGACATAATTTTTTTGCAATATATAAGTTTGTTTCCTAATTTTCTCACTTTTTCATAGCAAACTAGCCGGCTGCCCCTTCTCTCAAATCTTCTTCATCTTTTCCCATTCCCTTGCCCCCACATAAAACTTTTCATCTCAACATCAATCTTCACCCATCTTTTTCCTCTTCCTCTTTCACTTTTTTGTTTCTCTTCCTCTTTTTAACAATAGGACCCAAGAAAAGTGCATTCAAGAAGCGAACTCCTTCCCAAATTCCAAAAAAATGCCCAAGCAGTGGGAGTTCTTCATCTCAAGCCCCTCTTTCAGCTGCTCTATTGATTTCTTTCAACCAAAGTCATCCATCCATGCAATTTAGTGATAACGTCTCTTAAGCACGGTTTGAAAATTTAGCCAACAAGAAATTTTGCCCAACTCGTCACTTTGATTGGGAGTTTATGCGCTTTGTTAGCTTCGATAAGAACTAAGGGGATGGGTGAAGCAACCGGTGTGGAGAAAACTTTTTGAGATTTTGGAGCCGGCTTATAAAGAGATCACCCTCGAGTTGTTGTGCACCCTATGTTTTGAAGTTGGCTCAAGGGTTGTTCGTACGAGTAAAAAATTAAAGTTTTGATTCGAAAGAAAGTTTTCGACATGTCGGTGAACGAGTTCGCCATTGCTGTGGGTATTTATACAGAGGAAGAAGTGGAATCCAACGAGTATAGGCATGCGCCTTTTAAGTTCTTTGGAAATTGTATTTTGGAAGGGGTTTGGGTAAAGTTGGCACCTAATGCATTAGGTATGTGACCTCTAAATCAAAAGCCTCCGCTTTTGATTCATATCCACTACGTTTTATGCATATCTTTTTTACTACTATAATAAAGGGTAAAGGTGAGTGGTTGGCATTACACTCACCAAGATTTATTCTATTTAATGTGTTTAGATGAGGGTATATGGTGTAATGTTGCTTTGTGTCTATTGGTATATTTGATTGAGCAGGCCAAGAAATTGGACAAAGGGTATTTATATGGGGGTATGTACATAAGCAAAGAATTTACAAGTTTTTGATGCGCTATCGACAATGACGTTGGATGGGTTGCCAAACTTGATGGGTCTAGAAACTTTATAGCACATGAATAAGGAAAAATGAATTTTGCCTAGCATACCTCATCCGCAAGGTGATTTTCATTTTGATTTGCCAACCGACCATCGTCACTCACTATCAGTACCCCTGGTGCATCGACTAATCCCTAAGCGGATCGACCATCATCCTCTTCTTTTCGTCCCTCGTCTACTAGAGGTGAGCCATATAAGGATTGGATGTCATATAACTTTGTGTGGACGGACGAGGATAGGAAGCCAACGGAATTTGAGTAACAAATTTACAGATTGGAAATGCAAATGGCTTCAATGTCAGGACAATAAGCTACTTAATTATCAACTTCAAATGAAGGGGATGCTTCAAAATCAGTAAGAAATGATACGTTGTCAACAAATAAATATGGATTGGCTCCAGAACTCGTTGGTGCATTATTAGCAGTCGCAAGGATATTGCCCATCTAGACCTCCATCAAGTCTCTATCAATCTCATCAAGTGCAACCGAATGATAAAGAGTTCCATGATGTTGATTCCGATGACAACAATGAGGAGGAAGACGATGATGATAATGACGATGGCATAGAGGGCTAAATGCCATATTTGTTTTTATGTTTTTCATTACATATTTTTAACAATTTAGTTGCTTTGATTTGTTTTTATTGTGTCTTGAATTAGAACAATTTTTATTTCTACACAATTTTATTTTCTTATTAGATACATTTTATTTGGTTTTATTTAACAATAACTTTAGTTTCCTAATTTGGTGTGCTTTTATGATTCCCTATTACATTTACACTTCTATGGTTAGTGTGTTAGTTGATAGGTACCTCAAAGTTTTGAACTCAGAACTATGCAATCTACTTACATCCAGAAAAGCAATTCTTTTTCTATTGTTTCTTTCGATTTTTAAAGACATATTGAGGACAATGTGTCCAATAAGTGTGGGGGAGGATTTTTATTATCTTTTGCTTAGTTATGATTGATTTTTATTGAGTTTATTGAATTTAATTAATTAATTGTTATGATTTTCTCTCTCTCGAATTTATAGGTATAAAATAATGAATTTGGTTAATTTGGCTATGAGTTGTGAATTAAATTTAGTATCCATGCTAGGAATTTTTTATTGATATTTGTCGCATATTTTTTCTTCTATCTTAAAACCTCAGTTATGTTTATGAGCATTGAGATTTTTTCAATTCTTGATTTTATTGAGTAGATACATAACCCTTTGCATTTTCTTATTCTTTTGAGATGTCTGAAAGAATACAATATGAAACTAAAGTAAAGAATAATACAATGCTAAGAGTTTTTTGCTCTATTCCGCTATTCTCAAGAAGGGTCTGAAACAAAAAGGAAACAAACTACAGAAAATCTGAGAATATGAGTAGACATTTGAATTTGTGACTCTAGTTGAGTAATCGGGGGTAGGCATCACAAATTTCTACATTCGCGTCAAAAGACTAGAATGACCATTTTGAATATGCGTGAATCTCTGGAAAAAATAAAATAAATAATTGTATTTCCTGAAAATATGTTTTGTGCTTAGAGAAAAATCTTTATCTCTATTTTCTTTGAAATTTTGAGTTGTTCGGAAGGGATGCTCATTTTCCTACCAAATATTTGAATCCATTTTCTTCTTATTATGAGATTATCTTAGAAGTTGGTATTTTGTTTAAGAATCGAGTCTTGGCTAATGATTCTAGGTTATGGTGACATGAATGATTAACCTCTAAATTATTTGATATCTATTTGTTAGAGAGGGAGTTTGTCATCTCTTTGTTTTTTATTCTATTCAATTTTCCTGAGGACAAGCAACTACTCAAGTGTGGGAAAATTTGATAAGGGCTAGAAGCACTTACTTTTGAGCCTCGTTTTATCTTGATTTTACCTTAAATTGAGTTTAATTTATTTGTTAGAGCTTATTTTCAGTCCTTTTTAGGTACTTTATAAAGCTTGCACAACAAGAAGAAGTTTGGCATTAAAATACATGGATAGTCCAAGAATCACTTATTTAGCAAGAGATAGAGTCCCACACAGGCATGATACGGGAAGAACTTGCCCGTGTGCACTTCCTGTGTGAAGTCCAGAAAGTGGCAGAATGATGGATGGTATGACAGGGGAAGCACACGCTCGTGTGGACTTTCCTTGTGAATTGTAAAAATTTATAGATTTTTTAAGACTTCGCACGGGAAGAGGACATGCCCATATGAACTTTTCATGTGACCTAGAGGATGGCTTCAAGTACGAGTTGATCATAGGACGTGACACGCCTGTGTGGTGCCTGTGTGGAACATAAAATTTAAAGGAACTTTTAGGGTTGTTTTGAAATAGTCCCGTCATTTTATTCATTTTTAGAGAGAGAAACACTTAAAAACTTTATTTTCCTTTCATTTTTAGTTTTGATTGATCATTTTACAAGGAAGAACATCAATTCCTTCGTTATTTTTCTAGATTGAAAATTCAAGATTTAAAATTTTCATCTTTACTATTCCATGAATAGTTTGAGATCTTCTTTCTCTAATCTTTATTCTTTATTACAATGTTTAGGAACTAATTTTCTTACTATTTGGATTTTAATGAGCCCTAATTTGTTTTGTATGGATTGATTCAAAGTTAATGCAATTAATCTTTTGTATGAGTTTTTTTGTCCCTTGGATTGCTTAATTATTTATTTCACACATATTAATTGGTATTTGTTTTCATAAAGAGATTAGCGATAACTTTTTATGAATTGATCACATCTTAGGGATTGAGGATTGATTGGGATACTAGAGATAGATCTACAAGATCTTTTGGTTTAATTATTTCTTAATCTTATTGCATAACCTAAGTGAGTGAGTTTGAGAAGAGACTCCTCTCCCTTCTCTTAAACATTAGGGGTTTAATCACTTGAGAAAGGTTTAGACCTAATTTGGTGGAATGCCAACTCAACTCTTGATTGGAATTAATTGATGTTTGTTTCATGAAATATTTAATTTATTAACTACAATAATAAACCATCCCCGAATCAAGTGTCCATGATCACCCCTGATTTTAGTGAAAAGGAAGTCATGGACTCTTTTCAAGACATATCCCAACCCGAGCTAGAGCCGAAGGTAAAAAGATTTCATAAAGAACCTTCACCGAGCTAGGGGCACCACTATCAGTAGTGTTCCAACATCTAGTAAAAAGCGGGAGACTCATGCCCCAATCAAGGAGAAGTGGTCTTAACCCTCATAATGATCAATATTGTGAGTATCACTAGGTTTTCAAGCATGTGAAGGATCAGTATATTTATCTCAAGCACAAAATTCAGGATCTGATAAACTGCAAGGAATGGCAAGTGGAGCAACTTTCTCGGTATGAATATGAAGACCTGCTAGGACAACCATCGGGCAAGTTTGATTATAAAGTTTATTACTCGAGACCTTCTTGAGCTAACATTTAGATTGAAGATATTGTGCCGAGTGGTTGGGGATCGGATGACGATGATCAAGCAGTTGATGATTCTTGCCTTCTAGAGGTATGGAAAGAAGGTTAAAAGAATTACATCCTTAGCTCGTTATTAGCTTACCCTTCAGCTCATTATTTATCTTTGCACAATGATTTGATGAAACTGCATTAGCTTAGCTAAGAACCTAAGGTAGTTTAGGTTCCTTTATTACCCGCATAATCATCTCGATTATAAGTCAAATGGTCATGCATTTTACATCTTTTTCATTTATAGCAATTATTTGAGGTATTAAGCCTTCGTCATGCCTAGCAATCAGTCAAACGTGAAAGGGCCAAAATATTTACTAAACAGTAATTTTGGCGCGCTTAGTGGAACACATCCACGCTGTGCATGCACAAAATGCTTATTTTGTTTAGGTGAAGAATTCCTGAATTAATGGTTCCAAAGACCAATAATGTTTTAGGAAATTTACCAAGTCACATGACACGGAGGGTGCGCCTACCATAGCAAGGCACAGTCTTCATGTTCCTGAACTTGTGGAACAAATCGAACATAGAAGGGACAAGAGCCAAATTCTTTAAAATTCTCACCCTGGGGGTGAGGAAGTTCAGCAAAAACTCAATAGGAATTAATGCTACAAATCCATGTAACTATTTTCTTTCATTCCTTAGTGTTGTTAATCCTATTGCTTACTTTGAAATCCTAGAGGGTCTAAGGAAGTAGAATAAGGAGGTATTCAAGACAATGGAAGAACACACCATACACCTTGATGAAGACTGTGCATGGTTGTGCAAAGAGTATATTGAGGATATGGTAACACCAATTCACCAGATGAATTCTTCAATTAAGTTCATGTAAAGGCATCATCAACTTCTATCCCCAACTCCACAACAGTTTTTATTGTCAGACCTACTGGATAGCATGGCGAGGAGCTCAGGGGCAATCCTTAGGAAATTCCCTTACTGTAATTAATTTTAATGGCAGGATGAGGAGCATTATCAACTTTTTCACTATCAACCTTTTCCCACGGTAGAATAGACGTCATCCGGGAAAGCCTTTGGTTCATTAGTAGTTGGCTCCTCAATAATTCTATAGAGCAACCAATCTTAACACTTAGCCTTACTTGTATGAGGTAAAGCCTACTCCTCAAGGAATTCCATACATTGGAATTAACAGAGGAAATACTCCTCAACTATCAATTCCTCAAACAAATAATAATGCAAGTGGAGTGAGAGAAGAGATACAGAAGCTATGTGGACTTGGCCTTCACCAAATAGGTCATCCTCAATTTCAAAAGCCTTATCCTGTTGAGGATAGGATTGATAAAGGAATCCTTAAGTTCCATAAAACGAAAGAAACCATGCTGATAGGCGAGGATTCACTTCCTCTTATGGCCTCTATTAATGCTATTATCTTTTAAATTAAGGTTAATCCTTAAGGACATAAGCAAGGTATGAATTAAGGCTAAGAAGTCAATTTATCAAAATTCATCAAAAGTCAAATAATACAATTGTAGAAGAATGCTTTATAAAAGGTGAATACTAAAGGAAATGATAATTCAAGTCCAGTAGGAGATGAAGCACACCTCATCAACAAATTCACACTCAGGATGAGAGAGTCCAACAAATCCCAACAAGACCTGTTGTTGGGAAATAAGAAGAATAAAGCTTCAACAATCAAGATTGGGAAGTCATCCCTAGGCTTTCAACTAAATTCTAGAGAAACTTGGGGGCAGCCCTTAGAAGACCCTGAAGATGTTTCTCGACAGAATAATGATCGTAATCATTATCAAGTCGAGGGATAGTACGAAGCACGTCAATAGAGTGAGGAATTAACTCATCCTCCTCACTCTCCATATAATGATGACTACTACAGTGGTGGGCCTGCATATCCTCAACAAAGTCACACGATTTCTTCAAGAGCTAAGGAATCCAAAAGTGTTCCACTTGAACTTGGGGACCAGTCCTCAGAGGTTTCTTAGAAACACCTTAATTCATGTCCTGCTCAGGCTAAGGAGGACCGTCAACTATTCCATAAAGATGATGAATTTTCACAATCTAATATAGCAGGCTTATGGATTCTCCATAAAGTTTTAGAATTACTTCACCTTATGTTGTAACCTTGAATCAGAAGACAAGATCAAAGAAGAAATATGCAGGTAGAAACACTTTTTGCAAGGTCATGGTGCTTAAGAAGTATCTTATTCAAGTAGAAAAAGAAAGCAATACAAAGACCACTAGAAGAAGAAAGCTTTAGGAAATCATACTAGAAAGATTTTCTACAAGATATGGATTCTAAGCAATATTTAGGGCAAACTGAAAAGAACCAAGCGAGGAATGTGCATAGGGCTCCTAAATATTCTTATGTAAGGTTTCATAGCAAACAACCGAGAGTTGTAAGTTCTCTACATATGATGCCCTATCAACAAAGGCATGAATTTCATAAAAAATTTCCACATCCTCTCACTAGAACACAAAAAAGAAGATTGTAGACGCAGAGGGCTGTAAATAGAAGAAGGGTGTAATTGAAGATACTACCTAAGAAAAAGAAATCCATTAATGAGTTAAGATCAGTAGGGATGAAAAAATATCAAAAAAGGAGTCTTTAAAGTAGGAAAATTCTAGTACCTTATAAAAATCCTAAAAAAAATTCATTCACCATCCAAAAGTCAACTATAGAAGAAGTGAGGAAGGCTGACACAGAGGCTTAGGGGGCACCTTCCCCAATGAAAGAAGGAAGCTTTTGTGAGGATTCATGAGTCTAAAGAAGGTGAGGATTCACAAGCCTTTGAAAAAAAATTAGAAGAAAATTGAATAGAAGACTTCATCTTTAAGGAAGATCAATTTCAACATTCATTGAAGAGGTAATCAAAGTCTAGGGAGCCCATAAATTGAGATCAAAATTGACAGTGAGTTTTTACTATATGCTTTCTTCAGTATTAACATTATTGTCAGCTATTATACCTTACTATGGAAAAGATAGTTTTATATCACCGCCAAAGGAAGACTATCACTATGGTGTGAATTTTGAGACTATTCAATTTATGAGTGAGGATTAAAAGGAGGAGTACGATTGAGATTGAAGATTGATATTACGGCCATGGAATCACGTCACTAATGGCAATGATTTGGTATTGTAGGAGTGATAGGCCAATTCTACGGCTAGATTTGCTATCCTAAGTCGGTTATTTAGGATTCATGAAGGAAGGTTGGCCTAAGGGCGACTTTTTTGTAAGTTTTGCTAAGGATCCATTTTTATTGCCTAGTAAGCTCCTCAATAAGTGAGGTTGGAGAAGAAACAACGTAGATCCATTATAAGGAATAGAGATGAAGCATCAAAATCTTTACTAATAAAGTAAAAAATGGGTCTATAAAGGGAATCAGGATTGAAGAAGAAAATTTACAAATAAGTCATTAGCATTTAAGTAAAATTCTAAAGACATAAGAGTAAAAAACACTATTTGAGGATGTGAAAAAGCATTAGTGGAATTGTTTGCAGCTACAATGGCAACAATAGCAATGATGACCAACAAAAAAAAAGTCAAGTACCATTTCTAATTTTGGTATTTTTATCGCATACACACAAATTTGCTAAAATTTCATAGCTACACCCATATTTTACACATTTATCAAAAACTCATATTTAACTAAGGAGCTTCAAGTATATCAATACTTATTGAATTGAATTATTTAACTATGATTCTTTAAGTGGAGAATATCGTCCATGCCAAGAAACACCCATTCATACACTTTCTAAATATAGTTATACCTATTTTCACATTCTACACACATTCCACAAAGCTGAAAACCTACTATTTAATCTGGCCAAAATTTCAATATTTGGCATATGCCTGATTCATCAACTCAACAACCACAAACACATTCCCAGACCTCTCCAAACTGAAAATCATTCCATATACATCATTCCTAACCACTTTGATAAAATAAAATAAAAACATTCTCAATTGATATTTTAGCACAATCAAAAATTACTCAGCAAAATTCAAGCTAGAACTTTAAGTGCTAAATATTAATTTCAACCATTCCTAAACACCAAAACCTTCAAGTTAAACCATTTCCATTCATATTCTACCTAATTCAACTCAAGATCATAATCGAAAGATTTTAAAGTTAAGTATTTGCTTAATTTTTTATTTGTCATCATGTTCGTGGTAAAATTAAGCGGTTTTCAAAAAATATCACCTAAACCTCAAAAAATTGTAGAACAGTCAAAAAATCATTTTTCATATTAATTCTGATTATTTTATTACTTTTGGTGGCCTAATCTTATTTTTAGGCTAAATATCAAAAATTACTAAAAACAGTAAATAATTAGAAAGAATTCACATAAAATCTCAAAAAATTCCAAAATCTTCATAACCACCAGAAAACTGCTTCCCACATTAATTTTGATTATTTTATTATTTTATTATACCTATTTTTGGCCTAATTCTTATTTCTAGGCTACAAATAAAAAAACTGTCAAAAATAGTAAATAATTAAAATTATATTTAATAAATTCCATAAATTTTACAGACTCATTACTTGTTCATCATCACAGTAGCAATCTAAATTAATTTTAAATTTCTAGTTATTTAATTTTGGCCTATATCTTTGTTTTTAGTTAAAATTACATAAATTGCTAAAATATAAAGTAATTAAAATTAAATTTTTCACAAAATCAACTAAGTTCATCACATATCTATCATCAACATCAAATTCAGAATTTTTGTTTAGAAAAATAAAGGATTAAATTAAAAAAATTAGATCTTTGCATAAATACATATTTTCTTCGAGAAAATTGCATAAAATAGGACTAATGGAGGGTTTTGATCGATGGATAGCAGCTGGTCATTGTCTGGTGTTGATCGGCGCTGCTAGGGTGTTCGGACATAAGTGGCAGCCGAGTGTAAGGAAGAGTTTTGGTGGAGTTTGGTTGTTTAAAAAAAGAAAAAAAAGGAGAAAAGAAAATGGCATTATCTATAAATATGGTGAGAAAAAGATATTTCTAAGGTGCAAAACTATAAATATGGAGAAAATCCTAGGTGTAGGATTTGATAAGGGTACGTTTGTTTTGGAGAAAATTAATTAAAGAGTTTTATCTTTATTTTAATTCAATTTGTTTTCTTAAAAAAAATTTAATTAAAATAGGATATACTCTTTAAGAGTTTAGATAAGATTAAATTAGTGCGAGATAAGGAAGTCTTTGGTTGAGATAAGGAAGCCTTTGGTTGAAGAATAAAGGGTTTTCTTTATTTTAATTGAATAATTTCTATTTAAAATAATATTTATCTCTTAATATTTTAGATAGAATTAAATGACTATAGGATTAATTTTTGGTGGGGTATTTTATAGGATGCTTAGGATCTAAAATTAGATATTTTATTTCTTAAATATTCCTATATATTAAACTATTTCATTTATTATTTATCTATTATTTTTTATTTTAATTAATTATTTTTTGGAAGATCTATCCATATAGATAAGGTTTTTAATCTTATTATATGCAGGAGGCAATTGTTTATATACAAATTTAGCATTGGTCTAGGCCCAATAAATTTAGCTAGGCCCATAGAGAAAGCTCATTTAATTCATTCAAATCCTGAAATGAATTTTGATCCATATCTGAATTCTTAACCCATGAGTAAATCCACGGCCCCTTCGCCAGGAATTGATTTACTAATCCTTACGGATTATTGACATGTGAAAAATGAAAAAGTAGGAAGGTAAGAAGTTAGTTACAGAGTCTTCTATAATTAAAGCACGTTCTCGTGAAAAGTGAGGAGGAAGGAATACAAGTTTCAGCCGAGGAGGAAGTGGTGTGAAAGTAAAATATATCCAAGGAAGAAAAAGCACGATTATATTGTGTGAGGAAGGAAGTTAAGCAGAAGCAGGAAGCGGAGTGAAATGTGTATATGAAGTTGAGAAGAATAAGGAAGTAAGCAAGGAAGCTACATCCTTATCAACATGTGCAACATGTGAAAAGAAATTATCAGCACACATTTTATGGATCTAGATATCAAGAAAATTACTAAAAATCCAATTGATGAAAGTTACTGCCTTTCTCGAGTCTCGGAGATTAAGGAAGGGTGAATCTGAGTAAAGGATGGGAATAATTTAACTTAAAATTACTTCTCTAGAATCAATTTGGACTTAATTGATAGGAAAAAAAATAAAGTTTGAAGGTTAAACGACAGTTTTTACAAATTCAAGGACTAAATTATCAATATTTTTAGAACTTTTGCTCTTTAGAGCCAATCAACTCTGTGCAGAGCCGATTGGCTCTAAATAATGCTAATTAGCCTTTTTTTCGGATCTGACGGCGTTTCATATATATTTTTAACTTAAAATGCCAAGGATTAGTAAAAATAAGTTTTTATAAGGTATTTATGATAATTATTAAGATTTTTAAATATTTTTTATGATAACTATTTGAATATAAAAGATTTAATCTCTTTTTATTTGATATTAATATGATAAAAGAGATGGATAATTATAATCTATTTTTTAAATAATTGGATAATTATTAGTATTTTCTAGGATTTTCTAACTCTACTACTATAAATAGATGAATGCACCCCAGGTCTAAGGTTAGTAAATCTCAGCATAGTATAGATAGCAGAGTAGAGAGTAACTGCAACATTCCTCAAAGTTTTTGTAACTACATCGACATATACACAGAATTAACTTTTAGCATACCACTAAGTAAGAACTCCAAATTAGGAAATCTATTGAAGAACGACATAAATTTTTTTGAAATTCCAAAGTAGAACTAGATTCCAAACCACTATTTTATTCAATAGCTTCCTTATCTTCTGAGACTCGCAGAACAACTACCAACAGTGACAATCTCAGGGTTCCCCTACATCCACATCATCAACATCTGTTCCTCAATTGTTTTCTTTTTATTTATAAAAACATGATTAGAAAAGTTTTGTTAATTATTGATATTTGTTTCACATGATTTACATGACTAGATTAGAATTCATTCCTATTTAGCATGTTGTTTTTATTGGATTTTGTATATGATAATAAGAACACATAAGATTTTGAATTTGATTAGTTAATGAATAGTAAATATAATTAGGTCATATTTCATTTTTTGGTTAATTTTTCATGTTCTAACTGGATTTTTACCCTCTATGCATGTGTGAGAAATTGAGGACATCCACTTGAAGCCCCTAAAGCCGATCAGCTCAATGCAAAGCCAATTCAGCTTTGCGTTGAGCCAATTGGCTCTGCACCATGAGCCGATCGACTATGCATGATTTTAGGCTGATTTTTGAGTTTTTGACGTATTTTTGGCAATTTTTTGTATTGTAACTTTATTTTAGGATTTTCTTTCCAATTTTTAGTTGTAGACGAATTGTAATAGCTAGATTTATTTTTTGCTTTATCTGTCATAGATGCTAAATATCTATTGTGTGATTGTCAAAACTGACTTATAGACATAGGCTCTTATTAGGCGAATTCTGCAAGTGCACGGATAATAACAAGTAGTATAGAATGAGTATAAGTATCGTTCCTAACGAGGAGATTGATACCAAGTACCAGTCCTAATTGTATTTCCACAATCTAATAAAATTGAATAATTGTAATTGAATAAGTAATTAATAACAAAAGAGAACTTAAAGCTAATAATAATTTATTTTAAAAATCTATTAAGTAAAACTAGAGTCTGGATTTGTTTCAGTAACTATTACTCGAATTAGAGGATCTTTTCATAATTCAAATTATTAATTTAGTCACGGGTAAATCACTCAAATTACTTAGAGTCTCTTTCGAGCTCATCTAAAAATACCAAAGTTAATTACAGCCAATTTTCATGGTCATGTAAATTAACTAAGGTTCATTAACTTCCCTAGCAATTTATGGCTCCCCAAAGGATTTGTCTACTTTCGTGATCGAGGTTCCTAAGTTTTATAAGTCTACAAGCTGATAAATCATGCGACTTTCGTTTTCTCTAATTTATCCAAATACATGTATTTAATCAGGCCTAAAATTAAATACAAGAACAAGTAAAAAGAACTCATAAAATTGATTGAAAATTAATTCATTGAAAGGAAATTAAGATCCTAACAAGTAATAGAATAGCTACACAAATCCAAATCCTAATAAGAGTCTAGCCACACATGATTGTGGCATACACAAAAACATAATTAAGAAAATCAAGGAAAAGAAATAATTGATTCCAATTCTTGAATCTTCGTACAAATCTTCTTGATCTCCTTGAATATGTCTTCAAAGTTGTTTCTATGATGGTTGTCCATCCCATAATAACTACTTCTCCCCTTTTATAGCCAAGGCTTAAAGAAAACCCTAATTTTCCCTTTAAAGAAAACCCTACTTCTCTCTTTTATTTCGACATGACTTAAAGCACAGCTGTGTAGCATCCTTCTATTTTTTGCTATGACTTGGCACACGCCCATGTGTGATCTTATATTGTGCTTTCATTATATCTTTAACTTGGGAGAAGCAATCACAGTTTGGAGCATGCCCATGTCTCTCTACACGTTATTTTTTTCAGAATCTAGTGGTAGACACGACTTTGAACATGGTTGTGTGTTAAACCGTGCTTCGTGATTCTTTATCCAGTATGTAACACGAGTAAAAGCATGCACATGTGTGAATAGGGCACATTTTCCTTTGATCATCTAAGGCTCTTTTTAGACTTTCCTACAAAAAGGGATAAACTTATTAAAAATTAGATACAAATTCCTAAATAAATTAAAGGTAAACAAAACATTAAAATAAATGTATAACTTAAATAAACTCCTAATTAATATAACTATTTATTCAAAAATCATTAAAATTCAACTCAAATATATGTGTAAAATTACGCATAACAAATTTTCCCACACTAGAGCTTTGCTTGTCCTTAAGCATAAATAAAATTTAATATTTAAAAAAAATAGCTCAACCACAACCAAAATGTCATAATGCTTAAGTATTGCAAATTAACAATATCGAGATCGAAAATATTTATCAAGGAAAACAATTGAACAAAAGCACAACAAATATGAACAATTTACCAATCACAACCTAAACTTTTAACTCTTTGAAATCTAATGAACAAAATTTTAGAGGAAGATCATCAAAGATTATAATCCTTTTTTAAAATAAAAATTGGTTATGAATGCGTTTTACGCTCTATTTCACAAGGTCCCTCTTTTAATAGCTTTGATGAGTGCGTTTTACGCTCCATCTCATTATTTTTATCTCTCAAAATATTTCTCACTTTTATTATTCTCCCGTCATTCCCGCACTACTAAGCATGGATACTGCCAAGTGAGTTTTTTGGATACTCATACTCTTGTTAGAGCATTAGAGTATATTAGAGCATAAGAATTTAAATTTTAAGTAATGTGCAGGGTAAAAAAGAGATATATTCAATCAAAACTATAAAAAATTAAAACAAGATACATTCTCATCCAAAATAGAGCTCAAATTCAATCTCCAAGTTAAGCTTAAGTCATAAGAACTAAATTATTCACACATAAAGGTAATTTTTAACTATCTTAAATAATAAACCATTCAGCAATTCGATGATTAAATTAAAAATGCATACTCACACATCAGTTCTCTCTAATTGCAATTTAGCGTCGAGTTTTGCACAAAAAAATGAAATAAAAGTTTCGAGGACTAGCATTGCAATAGATGCAAAAAAAATGAGTTGAAGAATAATGAAACATGAATAATATGCAAAAGGAAAATAATGAAAGCTACCCCACACTTAATCCCTAAATGCAATGAATAATCATAATGTAAGAATATATTATCCTTTCCCACACTATCCTTGACATTATCCTCAATGGCTATAATAGAATAGAAAATAAATATGAACATAAAAGCAGATAATACTAAAAAAATTGAATAGAAGTACTACCCTTTTAACGCAGAAATTGGAACAGAAGTCAAAGTACCTTCCAAACATTAAAAATAGAAAATACAAAATTTTATAAGACAAGGTTAAAATGAAAATAACAATCCAAAGTAATTGAAAAATAAGAATAATAACAAAAAGAAAAGCTCAGTCTTAATCATCAAAACGAACATCATCACCATCATCATAGGCAACGTTTGTGTCATTCCCAACTTCATTATCAATATCATCATTGTGGAACTCATTGATACCAGTAGCTGTAGAGGCAGAGGGAAACACAGGATGAAGAGCCATCTCAATACCTTGGTTGTGACAAATGTTAGAGACACCATCATAAAACCAATGGAGAAGCTCATGGTGGTATTGCAGAGTGGCCTCGATACTAGGTGCCGATGATGAAGAAGAAGATGCCCTATGGTGAGAACCTCCTTGGTTAGCTGTAGTAGGAATGTCATCAATGGGTTCTTCTAAGATATATTGCCAAGCTCTTATGTCAACCAATCAAATCTTCTGCATGATATTCAAACTGAAAGGGGGCATGCTACATACTTAGGTTACGTTGGTAAGGGTATCGAAAACTCCTAAGTTGTGTGCTAGGTTAGTGATGTAGGAGCCTTCACAAATGACACCTTTTTTCTTCCTAGCCATGCTAGCCATATGAAGAGCAAAACCGTACCCTAAATGTGGCACAAGCCCCTTATTAAAACAGTGCAAATAGAACAAATCCTATTTAGTGACTACCCCTGTGCTCTCCCTACGGCCACAGATAGTAAATGCGATGAGTCTATGCATAAAGTGTAGGGAAGGACTAGCTATAACATAACTTTTGCTAACTCTAGGATCATAATTCGCATTTGCATTTAGGCGAATGATTTCTCTCCAATATGTAGTGGGGCATGTGTGCTCAAAACCGATAAGTGTACTAGAGCTTGCATCACTCATAACAAATTGGTGATCATAAAACCCACATGCAATAGTAAATTCATTCAAAGAGATTGAAAATTTCTTACCCCCGAGGTGGAATTTTACAAACCCTAATTTATCATAGTTAATTAATCCCTTTGTAAGTGAGAAAGTAGTCAAAAACTCCACAAACAACTCAGAGAAAATGGTTCTGTCAATACTCACAAACCCACCCCATTTAGACACGTTAATCATAGTTCTAATGTTATTCTCTAGTCTAATCAATCCTAAATCATAAAAATCAATCTTATAAGATGGGTGAATGGGTAAAGCGCTTAGGATGGCACACCTTTTCTTATGTTGTTTGTCCAAAAAAGATAAAACAGGGTGAAGTTGCTGTGAGGATGAGCGTTAGTGCAAAGATGAAGGTCAAGCTAAAGGTGGAGGCACAGTCATGTCTTCATCGTATGGTGAATGATGTCATTTTTTTTATTGCTTCTTGTGTGGAACTGTTTTTGTTCTCATGATGAAGAAAACGATAAGGTTTAGTGTGGGGTATATGGTTTTTAGGAGAAAAAGATGTGAAAGATGGAGAAAATGGTAAAAATTTGGAAAAGTGTAGTGTGTGGTGGCTAGGATTTCAATGACAGCTTTTTATAACAGTGTGAGACACGGCCGTGTTCGTGCCCGTGTCCGAAGCTGTGTGCTCTTCTGTCCTTTAACATTCCAATTTTGCACAACCATGTTTGAAACCGTGTGGCAAGTCGTGCCTAATACTACCTTTTAATCCCAAAAACCAATTAGGTGGACATAGTCATGTGTTAAGTCATATTCCAAGCCGTGTCTAGTATTGTCTTTTTGAACTAAAACAACTTGATGGGACACAATCGTGTGTTAAGTACTAGAATTCAAGTGTTAATATATGTCAAAATGGCATAGCTATGTGCCATACCATGTGCTAATCGTGTGTGCTATTGAGTGTGAAATATAATAGCACAAGGTGTTGCACGGGCATGTTTTACAAAAATTGCAATTCAAATGGTAATGCAAACCTGAGCACGGCCATAAGCATGACCATTTTGCAAGCCATGTCCTCACAATCATTCCTAATTTCTTTCCCTTTTTCCCTTCTTTCATTCATGTTAACCTATAAAGATATAAGAGAAAATTAAGCAAAATAAATAAAAGAAAACGAATAAAACTAAAGTAAAAGAAGAATAAGACTTAGGAAAGGAAAGTGTTGGGTTGCCTCCCAACTAGCTTATTTAGAGTCATTAACTTGACTTTCATCCTCAAAAGATCAAACAGCATTTAGTAGTGCACAAGAGACACTAGCTGGCATGCTTTCATTATTGAGGTATATCTTAAGTCTCTACCTATTTACTTTAAATGGCTGGACCATCTCGATTTCAGTTTGTCCAAAAGAAGCTTTAGTCTGAAGTTGAATAGTAAGACTTGGTCTCCCTCCTTGAATTCCTTCTTCATAATGTGCTTGTCATGTCATTTCTTAGTTCTTTCCTTGTAAATCTTAGCATTCTCATAGGAGTCGAGCTGAAACTCATCAAGCTCATTCAACTGAAGAAGTCTCTTCTTACCAGCTTTTTCTATATTGAAATTTAGGAACTTGGTAGCCCAGAATGCTTTGTGTTCAAGTTCCACGGGCAACTAGCAAGATTTTCCATATAGTAGCCTGATGATTGCTATCTATGCAGCTACAATCTAAGGCAGTTTACCTATCGATGCAGTCTAGCACTAATTGCTATATTCAATAGAGGGACTACATCCGTATTCTAAGTATGTTCTATGCATGTAGAAAGAAAGGCTAATCCCTTTCAAATCATCAAAGTGTATCCTAGACTCTTGCTATGATCCCTAACTCTCTAGAGCAATTTATCAACTTGTTAATTATCCAATTGTTAATTAATAATAATTGGGTAAGTAGAATTAGGTCTAAGAAAAGCATACTTCAAATCGGAAGGGAGTTGTTTAAGCTCCACCTTAGGTGCATCCTCCTCTCTCAAAGCACTCATAGAAAATAAATCGCGAGGTAAGGGTTCATACCTTAGAGATTGTCTACGTGGAAGCACTAATTGTGCATTCAAGGTGTTATTATAAGCAACTACCTCATGAGCTTCATCATCGGACTCTACTTCGTGAATTAGGTAAGATTCTAATGGATCTTGAGGATGTAGCTTTTGAAACACCTCTTTAATGCAACCTTGAACTGCATCAATTCTAAAGCATGATTGCACTACTGAAGGATTTTATGCCATTTTGAAAACATCAAACTCCACTGTTTCTTTCCCTACTTCAAGCTTAATCTCGCCCCACTTTACATCAATTATTGTTCCTGCTGTAGCGAGGAAAGGTCATCCTAGAATTATAGGGATTTGAAGATCTTCCATCTCAAGAATAAAAAAATCACAAGGTACATAAAAATCTCCAACTTTTATAAGAACATCCTCCAAAATTCCCTCAAGATAGACTATGGATCTATCAGATAGTTATAAGGAAATATTCTTAGGTTTGGGCTCTCCAATATTCAATTTCCTGCATAAAGATAAAGGCATTAAAATGATACTAGCTTTTAAATCACAAAGTGCTCTACCAATGGACAATTTACTAACAACACAAGGTATATTGATACTCTTTAGATCCTTAACCTTTGGAGGAAGCTTATTTCTAATGACAGTAATGTGCTCCTCATTCACCAGTATGGTCTCAGATCATCCCACTTTCTTTTATTTGATGTGATGTCCTTGAGGTATTTTGGATACTTAGGCATTTGAGTGATTGCCTTCAAAAAGGAAATGGTGATGTCTAATTGCTTGAACACCTTCAAGACTTTATGAAATTACTTATCAAATGCTCCATTGTTTATCCTTTGGGGGAATGGCAATAGAGGAATCTTGACTTCCTTAGGCTCAGACTTATCACTCTTTGGTTTATCATCTTCAACTTACATCTTTTTTGGCTCTTCTCTTAGTTGCTTAATCTTGGGCTTAATCTCCAACGATTGTTCCCCACTCCTCAAAGTTACAGCCTTTGCATGCTCTCTAGGATTCTCAGGTTGGCTAGGTAAATGGCCCATTTGAAAAAAAATCAAGGAGCTAGCTTGTGATGATATCTGGTATTCTAGCATCTTATTGTGTGTGGCTAATTGTTCCAACCTTTCTTTTTGTTGCTTCAGACTTGCTTGGACTGTTTGCAATGCCTTATTTTGGGATTGGATGAAATTCTCTATTATCATCTCAAAGTTTGTCTTGGGTTCAAGTTGAGGGTAAGAATTTTTTTTATTGGAAACCCGGTGGAGGTGGTATGCTATACACTTGATTTGCATTAGGATTAGAATTTCCTTCTTGATTCGACCATGAGAAGTTCAGATGGTTCCTCCACCCATGATTGTAAATGTTAGAGTATGGATTTCCTTGAGGTCTGCTATTAAAATCATTCAAAGCATTAAGTTGTTTAATTGAGCAGCCTTGGGAAAAAGAATTACCTTATTGGAATTCTGAAGTAGAGTGTCCTCTTCCACACACTTCACAAATTAGTACCTGTAATGGATAACTTGCGAAATTCAACCTCTCTAATTTCTTAGTGAGGGAATCCAACTTGGCATTAACCATACTTAAACTATCAACCTCATACACTCCTGTTGCTTTTCTAGGCTGATTTCGCTCCCCATGCCATTGATAATTCTTAGATGACATCTTCTCTAAAAGTGCATATGCATCCTCCGGTATCTTGCTCATAAAGGAGCCTTATGCAGTAGCATCAATGGTAAAATGCAGGGATTCAGACAATTCTTGACAGAAATTTTGCATGAGAAGCGAGTCTAGAATACCATAATGTGGGCAATGTCTTTGCAGGTCTTTAAATCTCTCCAAGCATCATAGAGAGATTCTCTAGGTTGTTGCTCAAATCCAGCAAGGTCTTGGGATACTTTCTAGGTGGGTAGTACTTACTAAGAAATGCCTTGGAAAGTGTATTCCATGAAGTGATGGAATTCGATGCCAATGATCCCAACCACAATTTGCCTTATCTCTCAATAAGAAGGGAAATAATCGAAGGCGAATAACATATGTGCTCACTGTATTAATCTTAAAGGCATCACAAATATCAAGGAAAGAGGCTAGATGAGCATTAGGATCTTCTGATGGTAATCCATCAAACTAATATTGTGAAACCATTTGGATGTATGCAGGTTTAATTTTAAAGGTATTAGCCTCGATAGTTGGCTTCACAATGCAATTTTGGCTTTGTATTAGACTTGGAACCCCATATTTTTCTAAGCTATAGCTTGTCCTGTTGGTTTAGCCATTCTTCTATCTCTTTCTATTTTCTCCGTTGGATTCCTTTTGTAAGTCTTTTCGATTTCTAGATTTACTTTCACTAATTCAAGGTGTTTCAATCTTGTTTGCATAAATAAAAGTCAAGTACCTGAAAAGAAAAAGTAAAAATGATTAAATAAAACAGAAATAAAGATGTCAGTCTAACAGAAATAAAAAGTACGCTAGTATTGGTATTGCCGATCTTCCTTGCAACAACGCAAAAACTTGTTATGCAAATTCTACAAGTGCATGAATCATAACAAGTAGTATAGAATGAGTATGAGTATCATTCCTAACTAGGAGATTGGTACCAAGTACCAGCCCTAATTGTATTTTTACAATCTAATAAAATCTAATAATTATAATTAAATAAAAAACTAATAAGAAACAAGAACTTAAAGCTAATAATAATTTCTTTTAAAAATCTAATAAGTAAAACTACAGCCTGGATTTGTATCACTAACTATTACTCGGATTACAGGATCTTTTCACAATTCAAATTATTAATTTAGTTAAGGTAAATCACTCAAATTACTTAAAGTCTCTTTCGAGCTCATCTAAGAATTCAAAGTCAATTACAGCCTATTTTTATAGTCATGTCAATTAACTAAGGTTCATTAAGTTTCTTAGAAACTTATGGCTCCCTGAAAGATTCATCTACTTTCGTGATTGAGGTTCCTAAGTTTTATAAGTCTGTAAGCTAATAAATCATGCAACTTTTATTGTCTCTAATTTACCCAAATACATGTGTTTAATCAAGCCTAAAATCAATACAAGAATAAGTAAAAGCGATTCATAAAATTAATTGAAAATTAATTCATTGAAAGGAAATTAAGATCCAAACAAGTAATAGAATAGCTACAAAAATCCAAACCCTAGGAAGAGTCTAGCCATACATGATTATCGCAACACATAAAAATATAATTAAAGAAATCAAAGAAGGAAAAGTAGGAATCTATGGCGCTGCGGTGGTCTAACTGGGCCTGAACTAGTCGGTGCAGCGCCTGAGGATCGAGAGGAAGAGGAACCATCGGTCCGCCTCCTCTTGTAAGCTCCCGATCCTCGTCTAGTGGACATGGTACCTGAAAAAGAAATTTTTAGTGCTAAGGATCAACAAAATTCTGGCAGCATAACGGCATAAAATGGACAAACCGAATGATTTAACTCGATAAAGTTGAACCGTTCAATGCCCTACAAAGAAAATTCAATCCACAACACTGCCAACCATGGTGCTAACCAATTAAATTCTCAATTCATCCATATCAAGTCTGAATTCATCATAATCCATCACAAGGCAAACCAACAAACAGGAATGTAAACGAATACACCAAATCAAAAACAAAATTCAAAACCAAAATCACACAAACACAAAAACATTCAAACACATAAAAACACAAATTTGAACTAAAACCAAAATAAAAAACAAAGAATGGAAGATGAAGATGGAGGGTACTTACTTGAAATATGCACTATCCAAAATGTTCAAAATGAGTATAAAAGAGAAGAGAGAAAGTTTAGAGAATTGGCCAAAATTTGGCCCTTGAGAAATCAACTCGTTTATATAGACAATGACCGGAACACGCCTGTGTTGATCAACACAGGGCCGTGTTCTTGAACACGGTCTGGATATCAGGCCGTATTGAATGAACTTAAACGTGCTAACTTACCAGTTTGATCAAAACGCCCGTGTTGCCAACACGGTCTGGCATAAATGCATGAGTTACCTTCTGTGCACGTGTTCATCTTTAATTTAACTTTTCGCAAATTGCACACGGTCCGTGTTGAAACAACGCGGGGGCGTGTTGCCAACACGGTCCAGCATAACTGGTCGTGTTACCTTCTGTGAATGTGTCCCCTTAAAATTTTTTTTTTTGCAAATAGAACACGGTCCGTGTTGATTAACACGTTCAGCATAACTGGCCGTGTTACCAATATGGCCTTGGACACGCCCGTGTTGAGCTCCAGAAACTGTAAAACTTCAGATTTTCAGCACTTTCTCAATATTTCTCACCTGCACAACCAATAAGTCCTCAACTCATACACTCAACATACATAAAACTTAACCAAAATAAACTGTAAAACCAATAAAATGTTTCAAAATGAAAGAGTAGAATATCAAAAATGAAAAATAGAATTTGGAGTGCCTCCCAAAAATGCTTCTTTTTCATGTGATAAGTCTTCTTAGCTAGACTCATGGTGAAAAGCAAACGAGCGTGATCGATGACAATCCATCCTTCTTCCAAGCAAATGGCTTCAAGTAACCGCTTAAAGGGATAATCATCAATTTCCTCTTCCCGACTGTCAAGCAAGCTGCCAGTATGATGAGCAAAACTCGCTCCTCGTATAATTGCATGTGGTCATGATGCTCTAGGGGTTCTTGCAATTTAGAAGCAGAAGTTTCACCAATTGGAAGGATCGACGGTTGAGCAATTTCTTCAGGAATGTCAATGGTTTTCCCCAGTCCTTGGCTTGGTTCACTTGCTAGAAGGAACTCGAGCTCCTCTAAGACTTCTTCATTGGATAGCTCATGCTCATCTTCCATCATCGAAGGAACTTGTGGAAAATCCACCAAAAATTTCTGTAATTACAACTCAGCTTCATCAACTATACGTTCCTGTTGGTAGTCTTTCAGAGGAATCAAGTTCGCCTCTTCCTTTTTTGGTTCTATATCCATGTTCAAAGAATCGTCCTGCACATAAGCATCATCGTCAAACATAGTAGATAAACTAGAAAATTTCTCACCTGAACGCAAAGTGACGGAGCTCAAATGTTCCACGGATTCAATAGTGTTTGATGGAGTTCCCAATTGCTCTTCAGCTAGTAACTTGAAGATCAAGCCTACTTGATGCTCTATGTTCTCAATCGAGGCTTGTTGACCTTCAAGTACCCTCTCTGTTTGTTGGAATCTATCCTCAAGAGTTGTAAAGAACCTCATCATCAGCTCCTCTGACACTAACTCTTCATCTTAAGTTAAAGGTGCAAGATTAGGCTGCTGATGTGGTTGCTGAGATCCTGGTGGTTCTTGGCCATCTAAGCTCCATCCAAGTGAATGAGTGCTCCACTCTTGATTGTAGGTGCTTCCGTAAGAGTCATTTGGCCAACTTCCCATATAATTCACCCTGCAAAATAATTCCACTCGAGCTTCTAAAGATGCACGGGTATCCCAATTTTTAGCACTCTCTTGGTTCCTGATCCCATTTTCCAACGTGTCATACAAAGAGTTTAGCATTGAACTTCCTTATCATCCACTACCTGAATCATAAACTTAACTAAATAAATATGTACAAACAAAATAGAAATAAATAAAAATAAAAAAAATGGCTAAATTAACAAATAGCAAATTTCACTCTAGTTTTCAAACATTCCCCGACAACGGCGCCAAAAACTTAAAGGTTGCTATCTATGCAGCTACAATCTAAGGCAGTGTACCTATTGATGCAGTCTAGCACTAATGGTGAGTATCAAGGTCGTATTCCTCGAGAAAGTGAAAGCCCAGAGTTACTCCTTTATTCTCTATTATATTAGCCTAAAATGAATGATAAATAATTCCTCAATTAACAAATAGCTACTCTAATTGTTATCTAACTACGGCTACTAGGGAAGGATTAATTCAAGTTAAGGAATAACCCCTTGGGAATTCTTGTCTCTAGGGAATGAAACTAAAGATGGAATTGATTGATTGAATTCAATTTTCGTGGGAAAATCTCTACGCAGTTAACGCCTTTCTCAAGGACACTAACATCTTAACTTAGATTAATTAGGTTGAAATCTCTTCCTAACTCTAATTATCCAAATTAGCATTATGTACCATTTAACACTATTGAGAGTTGTTAATTCTCAATCCGGTAGAACAAACACCCTATCTCTAGGCGAATTCAACTCTAGGTTGCAAAGGACAATCCAAACCTAAACGTCTTTCTCAAGAACATTTAAATTCCAATAATCATTCAACAAGATATGAAGAACAAATCAATAAGCACTTCCATTGCAAACCAATATTGAAAATCAATACATTCAATTCAAAAGTTAAGTACAAAAATCCCTAGATAAAGAACCCCAATGGGTTAACAAGTTTAGCTAATCATGTTCATTATCAAAACACAAAAGAATTCAATTACAACAATGAGTAAAGGTAGAGAAACCCGAATACACCATTAGATGAGAGTAAATAGCTTCAATTCCTCTTGCCTAATCTTGAATCGATTCTTGTTCCTCTTGCTCGAATTGAAACCAATCAACGAACCTCGCCCAATCTTCAATCTTCGAAGAGAATCCAATAGAAACCTTGGTCCAAGTCTCCTTTTTCCTTAGTTCAAGCTCAGAAAACCCTTAGAGAGAGAAAGAATAGAGTTTGGGACATCATCCCCCCCTTCGATCGCGTTTCCCTCTTTTCTTTCTTTTAATTAATTCGTCTAGCTGCCGCGAACATAGCCATGTTGATGCCCGTGTTGGGAACACGGCTTGGTATTGGTGGGCTTATTGGGAACACGGCCCTGTGTTGATGGCCGTGTTACTCTCTGTGGTCATGCTCCTTAACGCTTCTTTTTCCTGTTGTCAAATGCATCCAACACGGCCCGTTTTGGTGCCCGTGTTGGGAACACGACCAGTGTTAAAACCAACACGGCCGTGTTCAGCTTCCTCATGCGCGAACTTGACTTGTTTTAGCAACTTTGACATCCAATTCTGCTCCAATTCTTCCCTTTATCACTCTTTGACTTCTTTTGGACCTAATGCACACAAACAGATGCATAGGGTGAGTGTTGGGACCAATTCACATCCAAATATACATAAAATCAGCCTTAAAAACTTAGATGTGTGTATTCTACGCACTTCAAATCACCGCACACTTAGCTCATTGCTTGTCCTCAAGCAATCAAAAGTAAAATAAGGAAAATAAACCACTAAGGAACAACACTTAAACTGATAAACAAGCTAGAGAGCTCTTGCACATATCCTTAACAAGTATAAGTCAAGCAAAAAGAAACGAAGCAATCAATTCAAGTATCACAACCAAGATGCTAATGATTCACAAAATACTATCTCAACAAAATTATTCAGAACCAACTCCTCACAAGATTCACTCTAAATCACCCAAAGTGTTTAAAGGGTAGTGTTTAATCGCTCAATGCATCAAATACTGCCTTACTTACTATATGCTTGCTCTTAAATCCTAATCCTACCACTTATGGAGAGTCAATAACCATGTCAAAAGGTCTTTATAAGGGTTGTAATGGGGATTAGGTAGGGGTAGGTAAATTTGGTAAGAGTTGAACCTATGGTGTTCTGCAATAAGATAAATGACCTGCACACAAGCCACAATAATCATAAGGGATGAACAATGAACAGTAGTCCAAGGTGGGAAATAGGAATCAAGTCAAAATGTAAACTCCCAAAAGCAATTAAACAATTAGTTCACTTACTTTCTTTCTTTTTATCACCCTTCCCTCTTATTCTTATTATTATTATTTTATATATATATATATATATATATATATATATATATAAGGGAAGAAACATTCACATAATAGAGTGAATTTCTTTTGGATTGATGGAAGCTACTACAAGTTTCCAACGCTATTCCCAAAACAAAAATTCCCAATAAAAACAACTCATGCAAAATCATAATCCAAAGCAGAATAAAACTAAGTGGTAATGAAATATGATAGAAATGATGAAAGAAGGGGTTATCTACTGAATCAATAAATGAATGAAGGCTATTTGGCTAGAATGAAAAACCTAAGTGCCCTCTATCATACCAAAGTGTTAAACTCTCCTTGTGGCACTCATAAGCATTACCGAGCAAGTTCTAAAAGTAAAGATAGTAATTGGCACTCTCAACAAGAAATAAATAAAAGCATATAAAGTGTATGCTTACAATTGAGGCTCAATTTCTCACAAGTGTGCTTTTTGAGAAGGTTCCAAACAAAAATCATCAAAACAGAATTAAATAAACCAAAGCAACTTAGTGCAAAACTCAAACTAAATAACTTACATTCTTTCGCAAGACTCAACACTATCGGTTTTACCCGATCACATAGACATAAACAGGATTTCAAAAGCAAGTCAACAGTAAGAGCATCGAAACAAAATGAAAAATTTTAAAAATTTTAAAAATTTTAAAAAAAATTGCATAAAGAATAAATAAATAACTGAGATGGGATAAATGAAATGCGATATATACACTAGAAAAGGATCCAAATTTTATATACAAGAACAATAAAAATAAAATAAAAAACACACAAGATAAATAAAGCTAAAAGATAAACAAAATACAAGAAAACAAGTGTATATACTATCACCCACCCCATACTTGAAGGACACATTGTCCCTAGTGTACAAAAAGAAACAATATAAGAAATGAAAAAGGAAAAAAAAGTAATATTGCCTTAACTATGGCTCCGAAGAGAAAAGAGGTGCATCATCAGGGATATCAGGGCGCTGACTAGTCTGTGATGGAGGAGTGGCTGCTCACTGAGGGTCGGAAGTAGTGTCACCTGCAAGAGCTGGTGGGTCAGGAGGAACAACATCGGTAGGAGGCTCGTCAGGCTGCTCTAGTGAAGGATGCTCAGTCGGAGAAGAAGGGTCAGTTGGATCATCCGCTATAGGGATGTCAAAATGGCTCTGTACTGGAACCCGACTCCGTGGATTGGCAGGGGCATAATCTGTAGTAAAAATATCATCAAAAATATCAGTGGCCATAGAGGTCTCTAACCTACCTCCCTGCTCAATCAGGGCCTGAAGCATAGCCCTCTGCCTCTCAAATTGAGCCATCATCTGGCTCTGAAACTCAGCCTGACGCTGTAAAAGGTCCTGCTGAAAAGCCTCTACTCGAATGAAGTACTGCTGCTGCTCCTCTGCCAACCTCTGCACTCTAAGCTGCAGCTCTTTAAACTCAATAGGGGAGACTCCTAAAACAACTGAAGAAGACCCAGAAGGAGCTGAAGTATACGGTCTAGTGGAAGACTCTAGAATATCATAAGAAGGAGGTGGAACATCCTATGTACCAGGGGCTCGTGGGGCAGGTCGCTCCTCTCTGCGTGCTGCCAAGAGAGCACTCCTCAGTCTATACTCTGGTCCTAGCAGACCCCACCTACGAGTCACCATCCCCACACTAACCAACTGGGGAAGTCCTAAAGTCTCCATCACCCCCAGCTCTATCAAATGTGGTACTGCCTCTTCCAAAACCCCTAAGCTCCTAGCCAGCCGAGTAATGTAAGTCCTAAAATAGAAAAATACCTTCTTTGAGTTATTGCAGAAGGCACTGATCTGTCTGGCCAACAAGTATCCCATGTCGACTGACTGGCACTGGTGCATGATGTAAAGTTAAAGAGGTCCGACTGGGTCACTATACCACCACTGTCTCTCCTGCCAGTGATGGTCCTAGTCAGCAATGCATGCAAGTACCGCAGTCCCTCAGGCAAGTTAGACGCCTTGGACTGGTTGGCACTATACCCCTTAGCGTCATCAAAAATCTCAGCCCACATCTGCGGATATGACACACCAGGCGTGTGTATACAACCACCATATACCTCCCCAGCTACATCCTCCTCAGTCCACAAACCCAAGTGTACCCCAAACTGTTGTACACTCATCGTGAAAGTCTGCTCTGCTAGTATGAAACTAATAGCATCTGGCTGCTGAAAGTCCTGCAACTAGCTCTGCAGAAAGAAAGTACTAGCAAACTCCACAGTCAACTCCTTATACGTCAGCTCAACTATCTAAAAGAAACGCTGAAACGGGGGCGTCTCAAGGTATCGGCGGACTGCAGCTGCAAGTCTGACGTTCTCTAATGCTGGCCAGTCTATGCTACGCCCCTTTCCCAAATCTTTATGCCTCATCGACTGGTATCTCTGCTCGAAGGTGGGCTGCCCGTGGAAAAGTAGGAATCTGTGGCGCTGTGGTAGTCTAATTAGGCCTGAACTAGTCGATGCAGCGCCTGAGGATCGAGGGGAAGAGGAACCATCGATCCGCCTCCTCTTGTAAACTCATGATCCTCATCTAGTGGACATGGTACCGGAAAAAGAAATTTTTAGTGCTAAGGATCAACGAAATTCTAGCAGCATAACGGCATAAAATGGACAAACCGAACGATTTAACTCAATAAAGTTAAACCGTTCAATGCCCTGCAAAGAAAATTCAATCCACAACACTACCAACCAATTAAATTCTCAATTCATCCATATCAAGTCTGAATTCATCATAATCCATCACAAGGCAAACCAACAAACATGAATGTAAACAAATGCACCAAATCAAAAATAAAATTCAAAACCAAAATCACACAAACACAAAAACATTCAAACATACAAAAACACAAATTCGAACTAAAACCAAAATAAAAAATAAAGAATGGAAGATGAAGATGGAGGGTACTTACTTGAAATACGCACTATCCAAAATGTTCAAAATGAGTATAAAAGAGAAGAGAGAAAGTTTAGAGAATTGGCCAAAATTTGGCCCTTGAGAAATCAATTTGTTTATATAGACAATGACCAGAACACGCCTGTGTTGATCAACACGAGGCCGTGTTCTTGAACACGGTCTAGATATCGGGCCGTGTTAAATCAACTTAAACGTGCTAACTTACCAGTTTGATGAAAACGCCCTGTGTTGCCAACACGATCTGGCATAAATGCCCGTGTTACCTTATGTGCACGTGTCCATCTTTAATTTAATTTTCTGCAAATTGCACAAGGTCCGTGTTGCCAACACGGTCCATCATAACTGGTCGTGTTACCAATACGGCCATGGACATGCCCGTGTTGAGTTCCAGAAACTGCAAAACTTGAGATTTTCAGCACTTTCTCAATCTTTCTCACCTGCACAACCAATAAGTCCTCAACTCATACACTCAACATATATAAAACTTAAAAAAAACAAATTGTAAGACCTATAAAATGTTTCAAAATGAAAGAGTCGAATATTAAAAATGAAAAATAGTAGATAAACTACAAAATTTCTCACCTGAACGCAAAGTGACGGCGCTCAAATGTTCCACGGATTCAATAGTGTTTGATGGAGTTCCCAATTGCTCTTCAGCTAGTAACTTGAAGATCAAGCCTACTTGATGCTCTATGTTCTCAATCGAGGCTTGTTGACCTTCAAGTACCCTCTCTGTTTGTTGGAATCTATCCTCAAGACTTGTAAAGAACCTCATCATCAGCTCCTCTAACACTAACTCTTCATCTTGAGTTGAAGGTGTAAGATTAGGCTGCTGATGTGGTTGCTGAGATCCTTATGGTTCTTGGCCATCTAAGCTCCATCCAAAGGGTGAATGAGTGCTCCACTCTTGATTGTAGGTGCTTCCGTACGAGTCATTTGGCCAACTTCCCGTATAATTCACCCTACAAAATGATTCCACTCGAGCTTCTAAAGATGCATGGGTATCCCAATTTTTAGCACTCTCTTGGTTCCTGATCCCATTTTCCAACGTTTCATACAAAGAGTTTAGGATTGAGCCTCCTTATCATCCACTACCTGAATCATAACTAAACAAATATGTACAAACAAAAAAGAAATAAATAAAAATAAAAAAAGGGGCTAAATTAACAAATAGCAAATTTCACTCTAGTTTTCAAACATTCCTCAGCAACAGCGCCAAAAACTTGAAGGTTACTATCTATGAAACTACAATCTAAGGCAGTGTACCTATTGATGCAGTCTAGCACTAATGGTGAGTATCAAGGTCGTATTCCTCGAGAAAGTGAAAGCCCAGAGTTACTCCTTTATTATCTATTATATTAGCCTAAAATGAATGATGAATAATTCCTAAATTAACTAATAGCTACTCTAATTGTTATCTAACTACGGCTACTAGGGAAGGATTAATTCAAGTTAAGGAATAACCCCTTGGGAATTCTTGTCTCTAGGGAATGGAAACTAAAGATGGAATTGATTGATTGAATTCAATTTTCGTGGGAAAATCTCTACGCAGTTAACGCCTTTCTCAAGGACACTAACATCTTAACTTAGATTAATTAGGTTGAAATCTCTTCCTAACTCTAATTATCCAAATTAGCATTATGTACCATTTAACACTATTGAGAGTTGTTAATTCTCAATCTGGTAGAACGAACACCCTATCTCTAGGCGAATTCAATTCTAGGTTGCAAAGGACAATCCAAACCTAAACGTCTTTCTCAAGAACATTTAAATTCCAATAATCATTCAACAAAATATGAAGAACAAATCAATAAGCACTTCCATTGCAAACTAATATTGAAAATCAATACATTCAATTCAAAAGTTAAGTACAAAAATCCCTAGATAAAGAACCCCAATGGGTTAACAAGTTTAGCTAATCATGTTCATTATCAAAACCTACAAGAATTCAATTACAATAATGAGTAAAGGTAGAGAAACCCGAATACACCCTTAGATGAGAGTAAACAGCTCAAATTCCTCTTGTCTAATCTTGAATCGATTCTTGTTCCTCTTGCTCGAATTGAAACCAATCAACGAACCTCGCCCAATCTTCAATCTTCGAAGAGAATCCAATTGAAACCTTGGTCCAAGTCTCCTTTTTCCTTAGTTCAAGCTCAGAAAACTCTTAGAGAGAGAAAGAATGGAGTTTGGGACGTCCTCCCCCCCCCCCTTCGATCGTGTTTCCCTCTTTTCTTTCTTTTAATTAATTCATCCAGCTGCCACGAACATGGCCCTGTTGATGCCCTGTTGAGAACACGGCCTGGTATTGGTGGGCGTGTTGGGAACACTGCCCCGTGTTGATGGTCGTGTTACTTTCTGTGGTCGTGCTCCTTAACGCTTCTTTTTTCTGTTGTCAAATGCACCGAACATGGCCCGTTTTGGTGTCCGTGTTGGGAACACGGCCAGTTTTAAAACCAACACGGCCGTGTTCAGCTTCCTCATGCGCGAACTTGACTTGTTTTGGCAACTTTGACGTCCAATTCTGCTCCAATTCTTCCCTTTATCACTCTTTGACTTCTTTTGGACCTAATGCACACAAACAGACAATAGGGTGAGTGTTGGGACTAATTCACATCCAAATGTACATAAAATCAGCTTTAAAAACCCCATTTAGATGTGTGTATTCTACGCACATCAGTTGTCTATCCTATAATAGTTATTTTTCTCCCCTTTTATAGCTAAGGCTTAAAGGAAAACCTAATTTACCCTTAATTTTCAAGTTTCTAATAAAAGAAACTCTCTTTTATTTTGACACGGCTTCAAGCACGGTGTGTGGCATCCTTCTATTTTCGGTATGGCTTGGCATACACCTATGTGTGATCCCATGATGTGCTTTCATATATTTTCAATTTGGGCAGAAGCAGGCACGGTTTGGAGCGCACCCGTGTGCTCCCTGCACACTAATTTCTTCAAAATCCAGTGGTAGACACGACTTTGAACATAGTCACATATGTCAAACCATGCTTCGTGATTCTTTATCCAACGTGTAACAGTGGTACAAGCACGCCCGTGTGTGAATAGGGCACTTTTTTTTTATCATCTAGAGCTCTTTTTAAACTTTCCTACAAAAAGGGATAAACTAATTAAAAACTAAATACAAATTCCTAATAAAGTAAAGGTAAATAAAATACTAAAATAAAGGTATAACTTAAATAAATTCCTAATTAAACTTAAAATCTTTCTAATTAATGTAACTATTTATTCAAAAGTTATTAAAATTCAACTTAAAGATGTGTAAAATTACACACAACAGCTCTAAAACTGGACCTAGTATGAAATTATAGTTCACTAAGTAAATTAATAGTAATTGGGTCTTAAAATCAACATAAACTTAATGGGCTTTGCCACGCTTTAGTTAGGTTAAATCGGGTCATATTAGATTTAAGATCATTGAATTGGGCCTTTTCATAAAAAGTAGTCTACTAAGGTTAAATGTTGGGAATCAACGTATAATTTGTAATCGGGCTAGATTAGGTAGGCCTTGTATATAATTTAACTAATAAGTTAGGTTAATAACTTTGAGTATGGGCTAGACTTTAATAAAATGAGCTAGATTCAAGTGAATCTCACATGTTGTAGTGCTTGATGTGTAATATATAATTATTGCATTTATAGGGAATAGCCTATTTAACAATAAAATTAAAGGCAAATATACATAAATAAGGAAGTTGGCTTGCAAATCCATCTTTGGATTTATGATGTAAGCTTCCTTATGGAATTGAGAAATGTCACTCATTAGTAAAAGTGTCCTGATGAATTACCCGAGTGATGACTCTTATCTCCACGCTAGTCTCTATGACTGGTTATCATGTTTCTGATTAGGTTGAAAAGTCTTGCAGTGCCTTAATAGCTAAAGACACTTGGATACGCTCCAGAAACCGCCGCCTATAGTAACATTACGTGCTCTCAATGTGGGGAATAAATTGAGAACCGAACCAAGCCAAGGATCAAGAATATCTGAAATCATCTCTTAAGACATAGAAGTCTATAAATAGGCAAGGACCTCCTAGTGAGCAAACTCAACTAACAAATCAAATATCTAATCAAAGCAAACTCAAAGTTTATAAACTCATATTAGAAATCATCTCTCAAGACATTTATCCTTAGATTAGTCAATCTGTTCTTAGATTAGAACAAAAATCCTTAGATTAGAAAAAAAATTCTTAGTATAGTCAAGCAATTATCAGCTTTAATTTACAGTACGATAGAAGTGTTCAAGTATTCTTCAACATTCAATTACATATGTAAGTCGATTACTTTATGCAATCAAATTCTTGAAACTTCCCAATTGTTATTTCAACATTATATTTATTGCATTTTGTCCTTAGCTTACATTTTACGTTATTGCTCTTATTTTACAGTAATTTAGCTCTTATCTTGATTCTTTAATATCATTTTTACATTCTCAGCTCATTAATCACATGCTCATAGCTCAATTTCATATTCTTGGCTCATAATAGCATGCTCACAGCTCAAATTTATATCCTTATCTCATTATTAGCTTAATCTTTAACTCATTAATTAGCTTTGCATAATGATTTGGTGAAATTACATCAGCTTAGCTAAGAAGCCAAGATGGTTTAGATTTCTTTATTACTTACATAATTATCTAGATTAGAAATGAAAGGGTTGTATATTTTACATTTATTTCCATAGCAATTACTTAGGTAATCATCCTTTGGCACGCTAAACAATCAATTGCACTCGAAAAAGTTAAAATACTGACGAAGCATATCCACACAAAATCGATAAGAGATAAGATTAAACTATATCACCAAAAAAAAAAAAAAAAACCCTCTTAGAAAAGACTACTTATGTCTCTCATTCTTTTATGTTTGTAATAGTTTCCACTCTCATTCTTTCTTTTCTTTCTTTATAAATATAAATCACCTTGTGCTTTTTCTTTCTAAAATATTTTTATTAAAAGAATAATGTCATTTCTATTTTTTGTATAAGAATATATTAGTAAAAATGATCAAAAGTCAAAATGCAGTAAGTACTAGATTATATATTGGCAAATTATAAGATATGTCTATATAACACTTCATAAAAATATATTTGTTTAAATAAATTTGGATAAATTTAATAAAAAATATAAAAAATTAATAAATCGAAATGTTAAAATTCAAAAGTGAAAATATATTTACAAATGTAATATAAATACTGTAATTATTGTTATTAATATCTGATTTTTTTATATACTATTAATAATATTAATTAATTACAATACGTCAGAAACAGCTGAAGACTTGAAAAATAATTAAAAGAAGAACGTCATAATCATGTCATACAAAATTAGGAGGTTAGAAAGACAAGAATTGGTGAGATGATATGTAAATGTTATTCACGAGCTGCTTAGTTCCATTGATTGATGGACCCCTTCTTCACATGTTCCAAGAAGACCTAAGCTACTTTCCTTTCCTGTCTATCTCTCTTAATATAAATACAGAAGCTAGAAGAAAGGAGCTCTTCTTTTTCATATAATGACAATTAAAAATGGCTATTAATTAAAATTTACATATATTTATATATTGCTTGACTTGCAGTATTTGTCACCATTGTCACAACTTGAGACAAACCCTTCTCAATTATCTTTTAAAATCTCATCTACTAGCCATAGCCAACATGTGTTTTGAAAACTTTACTACAAAATCTCAAGAAAAAAGAATCATTTGTCACATGAAACAAAATTCAATTTACCTAAATATCGAAATAGATTTTTATTTTATTTATTAGTTTTATTTTTCAGAAAAGCAACAAAAGAAAAAAGGAAACATTAATGACAAGTTGTACATTATATATTTGCTCACAGACTTATGAATCCACAGTTTAGGAAAACCGGTTTGATAATTAATATTTATATTGTTATATGGTGGTACAAAATTTCACTTTAATTAATAATAGAAAATTAATAATCAGGTCTACTTTTTGAATTGTGACAAGTAAGACCCATTATAATTTAAAATATGTATCTTTTTTATTATATAAGTATAAAATACTTAAATATATATATCATTCATTTAATAATTAAATATGATATACTAAAAATAACCAAAGAATTCATATATTTGACAACGGTGTTCCTTTAGCAAATAGTTGAATAAATAAATAAATGGTTATTTTATAATATATAGGATTATATATTAAATTTTAAAAAAGTTTAACTGCCTTAAGAAATTAATATAGGAAAAATATATAATAAAATAGAAAAAAGTATAAAAATACCTTTAAATTTATTAGAAAAGTCTAATTAAGTTTTTTTTCTCAATTAAACCCATTAACTTTTATAAAATGTTTAATTAATTTCTAATGCTAACAGTATCTAAAATGTCATTAAGTGTAAGAGTCTCATTATTTTGAGAGTGCGAATAATAACCGCTCTAAATATTTAAAGTCATGTCTATATCACGTGAGGGAGAGAAAGCCACTTTTTCTTCTTTATTTAATTTACATCATAGCTCCTACAACTGTAGAATCTCCTTTCAGGATTAGTCTCCCTCCATTAAGTATACATCTTTATGGTTTTATTGTAAAAACATATTAAAGCAGTGGAATGTAATCTAACTCAACAATTTGCACTCACCCTCTGATGAAGAAGATAAAAATGTTACTACCATTTCAGGTGAGAAAAAAGAATCACTATTCTTCTTTGTAAATTATGGTTTATAAATACTAATTGTACAAAAATAAAGAAGAAAAAATGGTTTTCTCTCCCTCATATAATATATGTACGACTTTAAAATATTCAGAACAATTATTATTAGCGCTCTCAAAATAATGAAATCCTTACACTTAACAGTATTTTGGATGCTGTTAGCATTATGAATTAGTTGGGCCTTTTATAAAAATTAATGAGTTTAATTGAGCTAAAAAAATAAAATGAATCTTAATTAAATTTTTCATAAAAGTTAATGGGTTTAATTAAGCTAAAAAAATAAAAATTTAATTAGCTTTTTCTAATAAATTCAAGGGCATTTGTACCTTTTTCTAATAAAATATCTTGTAATTCTTAATTAAATTTTACATATTAATATTAAAAAAATTTAATAAATTTAGTCTTTATATTTTTCTTTATTAGTAAATATGAGTCGAGTACATTAATATTGGTAAATTTTCTTATAGATTTAGTGAATCACATCATTCATACCTAAAGACAATTTTCATAATAATATAATAGGTTTAAACTATACAAGTTTCTATGCTTACCTTCAAACTATCGGTGCACTTGGCCACATCAGCACCGAGTGACGGTGTTCCTGAATTTAGCTAGTCTTTGCTAAGGATGTGAAAATAAGTGAATTTTTCGATTAAAATATTTTTCAATGTTATACCTACATAAAATGGAAAAGATATGAAAATTTTGCATTATTTTATACAATAAAAACAAAATGAAAAAAAAAAAAAAAAAACAACTTGTGAAGTTCCTGTGGGGCATTATATGTATGCACATATTTCCTTTGTCTATTTGTAAGAACATGAACATATCCTTCACGACTCTTCTCATTGTCTGATTCTGAGAACGTTTTTCTGTTCCTCATGCAATGCAGCTCTGTGATCTTTCAATCCATGTTAACGGTCAGCAAACCTTCTTTCTCAATCAGGTAAATGATTTACTGGTAGTGGTAGCATTAGTACCAGTCATTTTGGCTTCTTTTTTTATCAGAATTAATTTAATGAATGAATGGCTGAATTCTCTCTGCAGAAAGTTGTGTCAGCATATTCTGGAAAGTTGAAGAAGATCATCAGGCAAGAAAAAAGAAAATCCCAGATTAAGAATCTAAGTATCGAAATCGGTGACTTTCCAGGAGGCCCAGATGGCTTTGAGATGGTTTCAAGATTCTGTTACCATGATGGTAGAATTGAAATTACAGTCATGAATGTTTGTCTTCTTCATTGTTGTGCAATCTTTCTTGGGATGACAGAGAAGGTTTCGCCTTCCAATCTCTTGAAACAGACAGAGTCATTTCTTGAAGGAATATTTTACTGGTCATGGAATAATATACTTGCAACTCTCAGGAGCTGTGAGTCTTTCTTTACTTATGCAGATTCATATGGCGTGGTTCAAAAACTCATCTATGCCTTGTTAGCAAAGATTGCTCAGCATTCAGATTCAGTTAGTCTTCTTGCTTCCTCTTCTTCTTCATCTTCTTCTCCAGAAACTGCATCTGGGTTCAGATTATCTTCCTCAGCCAAAACCAGTACTCCTACATCAGCGAAGCCATCGTCAGGAAAACAGTGGTGGTTTGATGACTTGGCCTTGTTATCTCCGGTGACAATTGAAAAGTTGATAAAGAATTTAGGGGCATATGGGAGTGATAACACCAGCTTGATTCTCACAAGATTCATAATCCACTATTTGAAAATCAGAGTTCCCTGTAGAAGTAATGGAACAATTGATGATGCTACCACTGTGTATGGCGGCCTTGCAGATACAGCTGTTCATGGGGTGATTATGTCTGGAAAATCAGCATTCTCCTGCAGAGGAATGCTCGTGATACTGAGGACAGTGTCAGGATTTGGAGTGAGCAAAGATTGCAGGGATAAGTTGGAGAGATTAATAGGCAGCATGCTTGACAAAGCAACTTTAGATGATTTGCTGATATCAGGACAAGAGAAGGGTGTCTATTATGATGTAAAGTTGGTGTTAAGGTTGATAAGAACATTTGTTAATAATGATGCTTGTGCTGAAATGGTGTCCAACCAGAGGATGAAAATGGTTGGCAGATTGGTTGATAAATACTTGGGTGAAATATCACCTGATCACAACCTTAAGATGTCCAAATTTCTTGGAGTTGCAGAAAGTTTACCAGATAATGCTAGAGATTGCTTTGATGGTGTCTACAGAGCCATTGATATGTATCTTCAGGTCAGTATTGCACACCCTGTCTCTTTTATTTTTCCAATATGGATAAATATTTTACATGGGACGCCATAGAATGCCGATAACTCATTTAATGCATAAAACAAAAACAAAATTAAATTCAGCCTCAAATACTCCTACTACTTGAATTATATTTAAATATATGTCTTGTCATTTGAAATTAGATCTTAAATGTATACTCTTACCATATGAACTAAGTCTGAAGTAGATAAAAAATAAAATTAGTCAATTAAAATTATTATTATTCTTTAAGAACTAATAGGTTAAAATTTGTAAATTCTTTTTGGTATTTCATTGCATAATTTAACGGTAGTATAAGAAAATGATATTTTTGGTTCACTTTATCATATAATGACATTATTCAAGGATGTATCAAATTGCTTTCTTAGAAGGTCCTTATATGCACCCAAAAGATCCATATTATTATGCTACCTCAATAGAAAAGGACATTACCATTCCCGTGAAGCAATTTCCAACTATACATAAATATTCGTTTGCTATCTTTTTCTTTCTCTTTTATTTATTTCTTTTTTTAAAAAAATTATTTCCCCTAAATTTTGGCTAGGTTTCAGCATGG
Organism: Ricinus communis; assembly: GCF_019578655.1. Classification (NCBI taxonomy): domain Eukaryota; kingdom Viridiplantae; phylum Streptophyta; class Magnoliopsida; order Malpighiales; family Euphorbiaceae; genus Ricinus; species Ricinus communis. The sequence continues at coordinate 5,407,642 of NC_063259.1, forward strand.
TTTGCCATCTTTTCTGCAAATGGAAATTATAATAATTGGTTAGCCAAACCGTGTCAAAGAAATAAAAAGTCAGACCAATTCAGTTTATCTTTTAACTTTTGAACCCAAAGTGGAACAAAACTAAAATCCATTAATTTAGTTAATAAAAGAAATCAGGAGCTTAATTACTAATTTTCAGTTAACAGAAAAAGAAAGGTTCAATATTTCGGTTTAATGGTGAGATTTAGAAATTATTTATAAGATTACATTAAAAAAATCATATTTTAAATGTACTTGTAGAACACTTCATAAACTATTCCATAAGAAATTATTTTTTTATAAATATGAAATTAAAAAAATCGCTCAATTTGATTAACTGTTTAATTTTTAAGCAAACTACAAAAATTGATGTTTTAATTTTGAAAGAAAGAAATAATTTAAAAATTAAGTCGACCTATTGAATTAATTTTATTTAATTTCATTCGATTTTTAATCAGCTTAATTATTTTTAATTTTCATCTATATTTGGTATCACCGTCCAAGGCAAGAGGGATGAATGAGGCAGTTGTTAGATTTGGATAAATAAAATAATAATAATAATTATTAATAATAATAATACAGACAAATTTGCATAAAATGAATTTTAATAAATGCAAGTGTGCAATTTGAGGAGCCATAATTTACGTATAATTCAAGGCGACTAACTTCCACTACCAACAAAATACTAAATTGTCATTTCTTCAACAGACAACTGGAATCAATTCTTCTTCAAATAATGCCAACATTCTACTCTTCTTTTATTATATATATTATTTTATTTCTAGATTATTATAAAAGTTAGAAATATAAACGGATAATGATCATACACTTTTTTGAGGTGATTTTTCAGTATGTAATCATAGATAAATGCATGCATGTGTTGACTATATGATTGCTAGTTTGTTTAGCTTTCTGTCTTTACGCTTGTAACCAGGTCTATTGAATAATTTGAATTAATTTTTAAAAATAAATTTAATCAGATGAAATTCTTAAATAAATTAAAATAACTGAAACAAAACAATCGAATTATATATAAATATAAATCAAACTAGGATGTAAATTATAATAATCGAATCGAATCTAAAATTATTTTAAAAATTAAATTATATTAAAAATAAGATTAAAATAAAATAATAATTAAAAATTACTTATTTTGGTTATTTCAGATTTTTTTGATATAAAATAGAGCCGAATTTATATAATTTTAATTTTTAAAAAGTTTAACTATATATACTGAACTTATAAAATACCAAATCGAACATAAAAAGTATTAATTCGGTTCAGTTTTCAATTTTTTTAAATTTTGCTCATCCCATCGATGAGGTTTAAATTCTGAAATCCCATTTTTAAAATACTCTTGTTTTACTATTAGAGGATCTGTGTAATTCTAGATTAAGAATGATAGTAGAAATAGAAATAAAAATAGAAAAAACAAAGCATATAAAAAAAGAGCAATGTAAGAATAATTATCATATACTATTTGACTCACTGTGGAACATAAGCCGAATTCTATTTATCAATTGTTAAGAAATAATAATGTCTATTTTATTATTGTATAAGCAATATATGTATATAGATAATATAAGCAACAAATTATTATTGTATTTGTTTTGATTTTAGTGAAAAAAAATATGTAATTAATGAGAATCTAATTTCAAAACAGTGATTCTTGGCAAACGAAAATCAAAATTAATCATTTTCATTTTTTTTTATCGTATTTTTTCACAAACTAAACCACCCTAAATTAAATCACCAGTTGTGGCATAATCTTTTAAATAATGTTGATATTAATTTAACTTCTTTTATTTAAGTTGAAGTTGATTAATTGATTTTGTGATATAAATTTGCAGTCTCATCCCACAATCTCATTTGAGGAAAGATCAAGATTATGTAGATGCCTTAATTATGAGAAACTAAGCTTTGAGGCATGCAAAGACCTTGCCAAGAACCCAAGAATCCCTCCAAATGTTGCAATTGAAGCACTCAAGTCTCAAAAGTATTGCATACCATATGAATTTGTATATAATGACACTAATTTGAGTGATGATGACATGATAAAACAGTGCTTATCATTACAACATACTGAAGATATGAAAATCAACATAGAGAAGATGCAGAAAAGGGTTTTTGAGTTGGAGAAGGCTTGTAGAAAGATGAAGGATCATATGTCTTTCTTGGTCAAACATAATAATGTCATCCCTTCTCACAACAGAATTTTGCCTAGACTCTGCTAAATCTCTGCCTCCTCTTATACTCTCATTGTATACATTTTCTTCAACCTTTTCTTTTCTTTATATCTTTTCATGGTTAAATTTTACGAGGATATATTTTAAATCATGATTATGATTTCAGTGATGTAAGATTGTAAATCCATTTTAATTTGTCTTTTGACATAATAAATCTTTTAAAAATTATTTGTAAATCTTTCTAAAGAAAGTAAGGTGTAATAAAGTCTAGCCAAATGAAATAATCATGTTACCATTCTTCACATTTGATAAATTCAAGGCAAATTATATAAATGACCCTCTGAACTTATCGGTTTTTTGTAATTAGCCCCATAAACTCAACTTCAATTCAATTGAGCCTGTGAACTTCCCGTCTTATGTTTTAAATCCTTATGGAACAAAAGAAATAAAAAAATTATTTATCTATAAACGCCGTTAAGTTAATGAATAAAATATTATAATTTTGAAATATGAAAAAATAAAAAAAAAGAATTAAAATTCAATTACTTTAAAGCCCTAATTAGAGGCTTTTGCTCTAATTGGAGGCTTTTTCCTTCTCACTTCAATTAGGATTTTTTGTTACTATTCTAAAGCTCTCAAAGCTTACACTTGTTCTTGACAATGTTTGCTGAAATAATGGAATTGGGGTAAAATGCAGCGTTTGGAATGGAAGAAGTGGATGAGTTATTCGATGAAGCTGAGAGATATGGAGCACTTGAAATGAAGAATCTTATATGCAAGTGTGGTAGTCATGTAAAGCTAATGACTTCAAGGATGAAGAGGAACCCTAGGCGAAAGTTCTAGGGTTGCGCTTACCACAATGTGAGTTCTTTGTAAAATTTATTTTCTTATTCAGTTTGTTTGGGTTGTTGGCCTCTTTTTAGAAATATCTGTTAATTCATGGATGGTGATTTATATAGAGTCATTGTGATTATTTTCACTATCATGACGAGTGAATAAGCGAATGCCACTTCTGATGTTGAATGAGGTGAAAGCTATGAATATAGCTACAAAACAAGAGGCTGCCAGCTTGAATGAGATAAGCATTCAATTGGAAAGGACTGGTCGAGAGTTGGAAGATTTTAAGGCAGATGTTGGAAGGTAGATGGAAAAAATGAGAGAGCTGAATGAAGAGGTGTTTTGCCTAATAAATAATTTGTATATGCACCATATTGGAATAATTGGTGTCTTGGGTGCTGGTGCTGCATATGTCTTATACCAAGATTATTTTTAGAGAATACATGTATGTAGATAGTCAGTTTATGGCTTTATGAAGCCTTTTGGACAAGTGAATGTGCCTTTTTGTTGTTATGTATTACTAATGTTGTTGAATGAAAATTGGTTTATAGCATGAAACTTGGTCTCTTTTTATATTGCTACTATTAAGAAATTTGTACACAAAAAATCAGTAAGCTACAAAAATATATAAAAAGAATATCAAATAGATTAAGTAAATCATTGAAATAAGGTTAGCTAAAAAAAGTGTTTACATTATCATCTTGAATCAAAACAAACTGCAACAAGAGAGTCATACAAAAATAATGCACTTAGCAACAACAAAAAACAGTTCTGCTAGAGTCTTTAAAGCTCCTGACTTAGTACAAATTATCAAAATACTTAAACAGAAATGTTACATTCAACAAGCAAAAAAATGACACAACCAAGCATTTCCATCATTTGGTTTGTGTCTCAGTAATCTTGATGTATTTTCCTTTATTTTGATCTACTTTGAGTGTTGGAGCTTTTGTGCTTAAACCTGGATATAGAGCTCTAGTACTGCTTGTTCCAGGCTGAGAAAGGCAAACCAAATATTAACATCTAAGCTATACAAGTTTTAATAATAATTTGACCATTTTCAAGTGAAATGCCTACATTTAATACTGCAAATTCTGTGTCAATATTAATATAGCTGCCCTGACCAATCACTCTTGAGTTCTTGTAATACGACTTGGCAGATGGTTGTGAACCTGCTTCATCCTTCCTAGCTCTAGCATTCATCGTATTATCTTGTCTTCTTTTTTGTATTGCCTCCCTACTATTTTATTGATGCTTTTGAAATGCTTCCCTACTAGAGTTGATATAGCTCTCATAGTCCACCAAGTCTGGATTGGCACTTGATTGCTCTTCGCCAACCCTATGAGTATTAATATTCGCTACTTTGTTAAAGAAAATGAAAAAAAGCTACCTTCTGAGCTACTTCTTGCTTATTCTTCTTTTTGTGTTCCTTCTTCTTACTTGCATAATACTCATCCTTCAGATTCTGTACAGCTTTCTTCCTTTTATCTTGATGTGATAATTGGCTGCTCCTAGGTGTATTGTAGGTGGTTGTTGCTTTCTTGATGATGTGCCCTAGGAACATAACACAACTCAACAAAGTTCAGGTATAATTACACTAATAATGCATAATAAATTGTGTAAAACTAAAATAACTACCTCTAGGACTGATGTATATTTGGATAACCTTTTCTATTATGGCCTTTACTGTTATGTAATCCGCAGGTCATGACACAACCTTTTCTTGACATTCCAAATTTCTTTGGTTCCTCTTTGTCTTTTCTCCTTGCTTTCTTGGGTCTGCCTGGCATTTTTCTTACTCCTGGTGGCTCTAGTCTAAGCAATCCAATCTCTACCCATATCATTTTACCTTTCATTGGTTGTAAAGAGTATTGATATAACTTTAAGTAAGTCTCTTTTCTATACCAATGAGCTACATACTCTTTGGGATCTTGCTCAATGTTATACACAACATATATGGCATGTGGGCAAGGTATCCCTATTAAGTCAAACTCCCTGCAAGTATAACTCTTATTCACTAAGCTAACTTTATGTCTATTAATACTGTTGTAAATGTTGGTTACTTCAAAAACCCTAATCTCCATTCTATTCCATGAACCACTTATAAGACAGTTCCTTATTCTTTTCTAATTTCTCTAATGATCTCAGAGAAAAATCTGATATACAAGTCTTTGCAAACTTCCTTTTCTCAACTATTCTCTTCATTATTTAGACCTTCATATTATCAATTATTGTGATTATAGACTGACACCTAGCTTCAAGTTATTATCAACCACATCATATTTAATGGAGGTACTGAAAAAGGTCCTACACCAGTCATGAATTGGCCTTTTAAGCATGTCTTCAACTATACCCACTCCAAAGTTTCTCAAGTGCTTCAATGTTTGCTTTGAGTTGTTGGTCGAAGGTTGACTTAGCACAAGCCTAGAAAGCCAACATTTTGTCTTCCCCCCTCCATTTCTTAGACCAATTAGAGAAGATATGTCTTGCATATATTCGATGTTCTATATTTGAAAAAAGCTCTTGGATTGCACTATCCAATCCCTACAATTGAAATAACATAACAATATAATGTCATAATAAAATAACACTTACAATTTAGAATAACTATAAATTAAAAAGGAACTTACCTTCTACATGTTACTAATCAGTATGAATCCCTCTCCATCACCTAGAGGCAGATCATGTTTTAAACACCTCAAGAACCAGGACCAAGTATTCTTGTTTAAGATACTTTTCGTTCATAGATTGCTACAAGTAATCTCATTTACAAAATCTACCAGCCTTGGATATTCTTCTTTGTAATACCCTATTAAGTCTTTAAGTGCCTTCTTCTTCACGGCTCTACAAACTGTAATAGTCACCTTAAGCTTGTAATCAATTTTGCGAATTTGTTTCAAGTCCCTTAGTCTCATTCCTGTTTAAAACATTACCCTCTCCTTCAATAACTTTATAAGGAATTTGTTGGTTGCCATCTTAATTTCTTCAACCCTTTTACAGTAGTGATGAGGATGGTAAGTTTTGACTGTTAAGTTATTATCCCTACTTTCTTTGGAGATATATAATGTACATGGACACTTTAGACCAAAATTGGCTCTCACTTGGTCTTTCTTATTCTTTTTGAGCCACACACCTAATCCTTCCATAATTGCATATCTTGCTATTGCGTCCCTAATTGCTACATATTTTTAAAAATCATACCAAGATAAAATACAAGAATATTGGTGTTTGGATCAAATTTAATAGTACTATTGTGCCTCCTCAATGTTGTATCCCCACATTCTTCATAAAAACTACCATAATCACTACGTCAAAGTACTCATAATTGTTTTACTCACTTTCAGATGATGACTCCCCTATCTCATCCTCTTCCACATCCACCGACTTCAGGTTCTATATACCTCACATTCTCCTATTGGCTGCTTCCCTTAGTTCATACTCCCTCACCTTTCTCCTAGCTTTAATTAGTTCCTCGTCCTCATCATCTATAGGTACACTAACTCATCCTCCAAGTTCTCTCTTTCCTACCTAACTACGTCATTAACTACACCTGAACTAACCTTAGTCTTACCCTTTCTCTTGTCATCTTTTTATTTCACAGGCAGTTTACTTAGATGTTTGTGATTGTAATGCATACCAAATCTTCCTGCACTATTATGAATACTAGACTGACATGTTGCCTCATTATTCAAGCTATTTGTCTTACTAACTACATTTATAAAGGGTTGCTCACGTGCGCACTTTGCTTTAAAGCATTGTTGTCTGCATGATCAATATAAACATGCAGCTCTGATCCATCACTAATATTTTGCACTAACTTCACAACACCCTTATCATCATGTATTAGTAAGAAATCACCACTCAACCCATCCTTAGAGTATATCCCTGCAACTGAATCATACCCGAAGTCTTTAACATAAGATATTAAGTTAGGATATGACATGATGTCAGTATCAAAACTTTCTTCAAGACACTTTATTATACCTCCAATATAACTACAATACCTATTACAATTTTTCCTAAGAAAATGACTTTTATGGTGAAATAATAACCTTATAATTACCTCATCTATCCTATAATACAAACAACAGTATATAATATATCAATAACAACACTTGAACTTATAGAAAAAGGCATTTCAGTAACAATGTGACAAAAATAATTCATTTTATATTACACAACATGTCAATTGTTGTTATTAAGAAAAGGAGCGCATAAACCATAGCCTAACAGTAATAAATGACAAACCTTTGCATACTTTAAGATTTAGTCTTTTTACATAAAGAAACACTAAATTAAGTAGGAAAACAGTAAACAAACCCACAAACACACTCATTTTGGGACCCCTTCCATTAAATATTACTAAGAAGAAAATAAAAACTAACCTTTTGTAGCTGAAGCAACCTATACTTGGGACCATAATCTCTAAACTAAACTTGAATACTCCTTATTAAGCTTGAAAACACTGTTTTGCTTCGAAGAAATTAGGGTTCCGTTGAAGCACTCACTCTCACAAAACTGCAATAATGTCAAAGAAAGCAATTGAGGATTCCAAACCACCAAACTTTTGCCCTAGAATTATCCCCAAATCAAAAGCAAAACAATAAAACTGTCCGTTTTGAATATATTTAATTAAAACATAACTATTTTAATCAAAATTTTTTAATTAATTTTTTCATTTTCTGGAATATTAATAAAATATGAAATAATTACAAATTTGATGCCTGAATTTTTTAAAAACTAACAATCAAGTGTCTCTACTTCTATTAATGACAAATGAGTGTTGCAATCAGATAATGAATAACAAGTTGATGGTTTTTGCAGGTCACCTATATCGAACAATGATGTGCCATTATATAATGCCACATATACACCTAATGTGGAAAGAAGAATACAAGTGTTTGAAGAGTTATCTTAAAGAAACGTCATAGTTTGATAGCAAATCCCATTTTACCATTCTTTCATCTCAAAGTTTTACCCTATGTATATGAACTTTAGGGATTAAACTCTAAAATTAGGGTTTCTTTCAATAGATTTGAAATTTATTGAAGGAATCGTTTAAAGAATCAAATCTCTGATGATTACTATCAATATACTTTTAGGTTTAGCTTGTATTTGTTTATACGTTCTTTACTTCTTAAAATAATGTTATTTTTCATGAAAATAGTTAAGTAATCTTAGATTTATTCTATAAATGATGTCATTTATGCTTGATATTGAGTCATTTTGGACGTCATAGTTGATTCCTTAAGGAACAATTACTGTCATTTTATATGGGTTAAGTTGAGTTGTTTGAATGTGTGCTATTTTCAAGAAATTTGTGCATTTGTGTTATGGTGGGATGTTTATTAATGACTTAGAGGATAAGCAAAGGATATATATGGGGGCTACTATGTATGAGGTAGACTTAGATATGGAGATTTTGCTTTGCAACCAATCTTTCACAGATTTTACACAAGGTTTGATGGTGTTTAGGCAAGTGCAAAAGATTCACTTTAGAACACCTGATTTAGGGTTAACATATGGATTAAGACTATTTTATGATTTCTCAGTAGATGACATGTTGTTTTTTATAAAAAAAAGCATGGGTGTGTAGAGGTATATACTGAGCATAAACTGATAAAGGACCAACTGAAGGAGCAAATTGGAATTTCACAAAGTCTTGAGGATATATGACTTAATAGAGCCTATTGACCTAGAAGGAGTAGCAATGCTAATAATGAGAAGCTAAGTAACAAGGCAGAAATGGGTGGAAAGGTTAGTAAAGCCTTAACAGTACTTCCAGATCTAGATGTAGCTACAAATGAATTTACAATCACAATAGAAGATCTAGAACTAAATGAATCTGTTGATGAAGGCGAGGTTAATGAAAGGCAAATTAAAGATCCAGTAGATGCAATTACAACAGTTGATGAAGTTAGTGTAAACTGTGGTGAAACAGAAGCTGTGACTGCAGATCAAAAAGAGGACTTCAATCACATAATGACATTGATGATAATAGGGATTCTGATGAGGAAGTAATTGATTGTGAGTACTTGTCAGATGCTGATGAAGAGTTATAAGATGCAAGAAATAGATCGAGGGAATTTAGGTAGAGGAAGAATAGGAAGACAGAGGTCCTTCCAAGTGACACAAGTAATGCAGGGAGCAGTAGGCTAAATGAAGGGACAAAGGCTTTAGAATTAGTTCCACCTATTTTAGATGGTAATGAGACAGATTATATTGAACCTAGTGAAAATTACAATATAGTGAGCACTGATGGTTTAGATCAGGATCATGCTGTGAGAAAGAGGTTTAGGTTTCCATCTTTTGAACCAAATGTTGAGAAGGTACATTTCTCTTTAGGTATGTCACTGAATGGACCTAAGCAGTTCAAGGTAGCTTTAACGAGATATGCATTACAAGAAAGGAGGGAGATCAAATACATTAGAAATATATTAACAGCAGTAAGGGCAAAATGTGTGAAAAGCAATTGTCCTTGGACTGTTTTTGCTTCAATAGATAGTGTGACTAAGAAATTCATTAAGAAGACATTCATGGAAGAACATACTTGCCCTATCACCTTTAAAAACAAGAGGAATACCACCAAATGGCTTGCTAAAAATTACTTTTATAAGTACAAGTGCATTGGCAGCATGAGGCTAGTGGATTTAAAGGGACTGGTGAAGGAAGATCTGAAGGTGGAGATGGGTTTGACTAAGATTAGGAGGGCAAAGATTCATGCTCTAGTTATTTTACAAGGTGAACTAATAAAAGAGTTTGCAATGCTTTGGGATTATTTAGGTGAGTTTGAGAGAAGCAATCCAAGTAGCATAACTGCGATGACTGCTTATAAACCAATTCCAGATCAACTTCCTTTATTTGAGAAGTTATATATGTCATTTGATTGTTTGGAAAAGGGATTGTTAAATGGTTGTAGGAGAGTGATTGGATTAGACGATTGTTTCTTGAAAGGAGCAATGAAAGGGGAGATTTTGGCAGTTGTTGGAAGGGATGCGAACAATCTAATGTTCCCTGGGGCTTGGGCTCTAGTATACACAGAGTGGAGAGTAACATAGGATTAGTTCTTGCAGAACCTAAAATCAGATTTAAAGCTTGAAGATGGAGAAAGATGGACTGTTATCATAAACCAACAAAAGGTAATGCCACATCATTTGAAACTCTAAATTTGCTATAAAAGCTCAATTTCACTAATCTATTTTTTTCCTTTTCTAAAGGATTGTTGGATTCAGTTAGTATGTTTTGCCTAAAGTAGAACATGGATGTTGTGCAAGACACTTATATGCTAACTGGAGGAAAAGGAATGGAAGAAGTAAGGAATTGCATAAGCTATTTTGGATGTGTGCTAAGTCAGCCAATATGCCAGATTTGATGCAAGCATGCAGGAGATGAAGAAATTATCACCAAAATGGTTTGAAGATATGTTGAACACTCATCCAAGGCACTAGTGCAAAGCATACTTCAATACCGAGGTAAAATATGACATTGTTGATAATAATCTTATTGAGGCTTTTAATGGTAAGATAATAGAAGCTAGAACAAAGAATGCCATCTCTATGTTAGAGGATATAAGAAAATCAGTTATGACTAGATTGCACACGAATAAAGATTTAGCTTCTAAGTGGATTATTGAGTTTGGGTATAGGATAAGGAAAAAATTACATGATAGTTATGTAGAAAGTGAGAATTATCAGATTATTTGGAATGTAGACAGTGATTTTGAAGTTGCATATAAAGGGGACACCTATGTAGTTGACTTGACAAGACCTTGTAGAAAATGGGAATTAACAAAGATCCTTTGCCCCCACGCAATTTATACAATCCTTCATATTGATCAAGATCCAGACGTGTATATAGATAATTTGTATAGAAAGGAAAAGTATTTAGAAGCTTATTTCTTCATGATAAAACCAATTACTAGTTGTAAGTTTTGGGAAAAAACTAGGACTGATCCACCACAACCCCCTTCTTTAAAAAAAATGTCTAATAGACCAGCTAAACTTACAAGAAAAGAAGAGGGAGAACAATCTAGTAGGCATAAATTGTCAAGAAGAGGTAGGATCATATGACATGTAGGGCATGTTTTGAGAAAGGGTACAACAAAAAAACTTGTCAAGTCTTGAAAGAAAGGCAACAACAGGCTCAAGGGCAGGAGAAGCTTACCTCACGGCAACAACCTCAAGGGCAGGAGTAGCCTACCTCACATATGGTGAGACCATCTAAGCTGCAAGTAAGACTCTAGCTTTAACTGTTTTTTTTTTTATTTCAACTACCTTATTAATTTTGAGAGGATTATTGAATTTTATACTTGAAGGCAAGACATGGTAAGAAACAACCACCTAAGCCAGTTAATACTCCTCAAATGGCTATCAATTATGGAATGCTATATGATGGAACTGTCACAAAGGCAATACAGGTTGTGCAAGATGAAGTTCAGGATGATAATGCAACTAATATGAGGTTTGGCAAGTCAAGTAGGGTAGAAGCATCTACTTTCTATTCAACAAAGAGGTTTGAGAATTCAAAGTACATACCCACATTTGGTGTCCAATCTGCCAGAGGTGATGGTGTCTTCATAAATCTAGTCACAAGAAATATGGCCATTAATGTATAGTTCCATATTTTAAATATATATTTTTATTATAAGTGCATATTGTACTAAATTATGATAACTATAATATCTTATAACATATGTATGTAGCCTAAAACAAGCTCATAGAGAATTATCTATAACAAGGGGAAACGAAGGGAAGGAAATGAACCTGAGCCATCTTTTATAACAAGAAAAAAGGAAAGGTTTAAAAAGTGGGGCAAATAATTTGTGACAGAAACTCAATTACAAGTAATGTCAATTGTGTTTGCAGCTTAATAGACACCTCTTATTGTCTGCTAAATGTAAGAAGAAAACTAAAGCTGTTGAAAAGGATAAGGAAAGAAATGGCAAATCCAACACTGCAAATGAAGCAAGTAGAAAGAGGAAGAAGACAAAGCATGAAGAAGGACCATCAACAACAACTTCTATTTTAACTCAAGAATCTGTCAACAAAGAATAAATTTGACATTCAGTCCATAGTTCTGTAAACTTTGGTTCCTTTTTTGTTACTTTTTGCATTTGAGACGAGTTCTAGTCTAAACTTTTGAAACAACTTGGCTCTAACTTGTTTTTTTTGTATGGACAAATGCCAATAGTCAATTGTAGCTATCTTATGCTGCTAAATTGTTAACAATCGTCTAATTTAATTATAATTTGCAATACTACAAAGCATCTTATTTGCAAATCTGATATCATAAATATTTGCTTATATTGTATTGAGATTAACATATTAATATTAACACTTGCTTATAAACACATGTATCATATAGATATCTTTTCACTCAGGCATTTCATCAAATACAAATCCTTCATAGTTCCATTATTTTGTAAGTAATCATCAAATAGAAGTGAAAGCATACCCAAAATGAAAATAAACCATAGAATTTCATCAAACATACTTTCATTACTGCAAAACAATAAAGGTACAATTTCAAAAGAAAAAATTCTTCGCACATAATACTGTCATTTGAATATAAACATTAAAGTCGAGAAGATAGCCACGCCTAAAGCAACTTTTCCCTCTTCAAACTCCTATCCCTCTCAGCTTCAACTTTATTAATCTTCTGAAGTAATCCAAGTATGATTTGCCTTGCCCTTTCGCAAATTGGTGCATCAACCCATCTGAAATATACATAACCTTCATTTCCTGTCCCTCTCTCGCAAGCTATGAATCTTCTATCTGGATTTCGATTAGTCCATGAAGTCCTCAAAACGCAGTGCCTGTCATATAAGCAAAGATCGCCAACCTCATCCATTTCCTCCAAAAAACAAAGGATTGAAAAATGATTAAGAAGAATAGGAAAGAGAATTAGAGAGAATAATAGAGTTAGATTAGTTAGAATAGTTTAACCTAATTTACTTTCTGTTTTGCAGTAATTCCACATCAGTAATTGTCCATTTCAAAATATGTAAACTACAGTTCTTTCTCTTTCTTTCACATGTACAACAACCTATTGGCGACCTACAAAAACCACCAACTTGTTATTCATTATCCGGTGGCAGCACTTGTTTTGTCATTAATAGAGGTAGGGACACTCGATTGTTAGTTTTTAAAAATTTCAGGCGCCAAATTTATAATTATTCCATAAAATATTAATATTCTATATTAAACAATACTTGAATAATATTAGAATGCGCTTTTGACTGAGTACGAGTTTAACACCCGTCTATGAGGAGTTTAAGACAACCCCTGAAGTTCACAAACCCAATTGAACTGAAATTGAATTTATGGGACTAATTAAAAAAACAATAAGTTTAGGGGGCCATTTATGTATTTTGCCTAAATTCAAATGCTGTCATTCTTGCTTGCTCGAGTAATATTGGTTAGCTTTCTGTGTCTGGATTCAGCTTCTTTGGAACAAGCAAATACACTTTCTAAGTCATTTCCGGATACCTCTAAATAAAATATGTTAATAGTATCATAAACAGCAGTAATAACACCGTAATAAAAACAATACAATATTGAACGAGTTATCTTTACATTCTCACATATCAACTAAAGAGACGCCTGATTGCTCGAAAAAATGAAGATGCCAAATAAAAACAAAATGCATTTCTGATACATTAAAAGAATACAAAAAGAGGGGATTCACTTGCAGAGGTATTTACACAGCAGTTTTTTTTTCGGAGGGTGTCAAAAAATTTACCCTCCTTTTGTGCAAAATAATCTGGAGAAAGAATCAGAACAAATTGCAGCATGAGCAGCAGGGAAAGAGGACTTTTGGATGAGACAACATCCTCTTTGCAGAAGTAATGTGACAAAATTAAGAGATTCACCTCTATGTCAAAAATAAAGCCTCCAAATATTCATCAACATAAGCTAAGCAGGGCCAGTGATCAGTCCTAATTCGAACTAGGGTCGAAAGATCAGAGACTTCCATTTGGAAAAGAAGATGGAACCTTGGTGGAAGAAATACCAAAACAAGAAAGCAACCCAAGTTTCTTTTATAGCCATTCACCTGACTTTCTCTCCCATCTTCATCATTAAAGTATGTAAGATGAAGTGGACCACTGTGTAAATCTGCAACTGTTGCTGTACTATCAATAAAAGAATCTGATGCAGCATCCTTCCATATGATGTTTTTTATGATTTCACCATCCTTAACCATGTTAACAAGCTGCTCTCCAATCACACAAACAACAAAGGGAGCCAAATGCTGCTCTGTGGCACGAATCAAAGAGTCTGCAGGAACTTCAAGAAGCTTCACTGATCGGGTCCCATTGATTGCTGCAACGCCCTTGCCCCCTTTTAATAAAAATGTCTCCCGCCCAATGTTGGAAGAAGCACCACATGCCTCCCAAAGAGCATCAAATACTCCTGAATAATAAGCAGGTACAGCATCTTCTGGGATGTCAGATGGGACAATAGCCTTGAGAAACATGTCCTCTATACCTACTGTGATACTTTGAAGCTGACCGTGGATTATTTGGCCACTTTCTACATTTGCTTCGATGAAAACATCAACCAGACCAGGTGTAGGTTCCCTCGGTTCCAAATCAATTCTGACAGGAGCTAAGTAGTCTTCCTCATCTCCAGAACCATTTTCCACAGGAACAATTTCTAGTGAATCTATTGGAGTATCAGCATAATTGTTCCTGGAGGGTTCACCAAGAAGAAATGGTATATGATATGATGGAATGGACCCATAAGGTGCTGATGATGAAAACTTGAGCACAGTTGCATATAAAGCAGGAAGGGCATCCACTCCTTCCAGCCGACTAGTGGGAGAGCCACCCCCCCATAAGTGAATGAAAGGCTCAGATTCAAGTCTCAAAGTGCAAGATATGCTGACCTTAAGCCCTGGCATCCGCCTAAAATCAGGAATACATGAGAAGTGCCTTCTTAGTATCCCTAAAATCTCTGAAATTTTTGAATCCATTACACGTAAAGGCTCCTGCAACTGATTAGTTCTTTCAGTTTTCGCGGTTGCCAGAAAATTTGTACTAACATCTAGCTCCCCTATATCAACCTGAGGCTCACTATCTGTTACGCTCTCTAAAAAAGTAGGTTTACTACACCCAATATCTAAAGGTGACAAAGACAATGACCAGGATTGCTTAACAAGCAATGGTACCACGCGCTCTACATGAATGCAGGATGAGATACTCCTAGATTTCTTGAAACTCTGATAATGTCGAGGAGACAGAATATTGAAGAAAGAACTGGAATGAGTAGATGGTGAAATGCTTAGTAGTTGCTCCCCTAAACTCAGTATCCCTTTGAGCTTCACTCCTGGTATACAGATCAGCATCCGCAGGTATATCCTACACAGTGCACAATTAATGAAGAACATCAGAGGAAACACTTGCAGGTAGTATCACTTACAGGTAATATCTTCTTGCCCGTCCTCTATTGTGGGTTTGCAGAACGAACAAAAGAAGGAACCCTGCTAAACTTCACCTAGTATTAAAAGGAATGAAACAAATGCATCCAAGAAAATAATTAACGTGAGCATGTTTTAGTCACCTTGCATTATCTCGAACCTCCAAATCAGGAAAGTACAGACAAGTGAATGCAAAAAGGCGAGATAATCCAAGGAACAATCTAGAGCTACAGTGGTGCATCATCATAGTTCGGGAAATGCAAAGAACTTTACTTCCCTGAGACCATGATTTCAGTCCTGTATCTGGGCCATGCTTCTCAACAAGGAAAACCATAAACTTTGTAAGCAAGTCGAGTAACCTCCGTGGAGGTATTGCATTGTTCTCAGCAATTCTATCAAATATTGGGAAATAAGAAATCAATGTATAATCAAATTTGACTTTTGGAAACAAATATTCATCAGCCATCTGAAGTAGACGCTCTCCCAACCAACGGTGCTTTTGGCAGCCTAACAAACGATCAATAAGAGAAACAACCACAGGGACCAATTTTAAAAATTCCAGTGTCATGCCCACCAGCATCCCCTGGACAAGTGAAATTGTGAACATCAGCACTATCACAGTGCAATAAGAATATGAGCAGCATAAAAATTAAAGATATAAGAGAAAAATAAAAACTTAAAATACTATTACAATTGTCATACTTTATACTGCCAAGGAATGGATCACTAGAACGAAACTCACTATCACTGTAAGTTAATGGCTCGAAAGTTTTACTACATAAAAGGGGCACAAGTGGTGAAATGCGAAAACAACTTCCAGTGTATAATGTATTCTGCCAGCTCCTTGTCTTCACAGTTTTTCTCGCCCTATCTCTCTGCCTAAGCAAACACTTCCAGTTTACATTTTTGTCTATAAAGGAAAACTCAAATCAATCTCTCTCCCAAATAGAAAGCCTGAGTAGAAAATTCAATCAAGATTCTTAATTCCAGGAAAAGTATGGCAAATTCCAATTTTACTGTGGAATACTCTACACTGTAATTCTTCTTACAAGGATTATCAAGAAAGAGAAACTGGAAGAAGGCTAGGACTAATAGTTATAAGCTAATCTTGTTTGTAAAGCATGGTTTTGGAAAAAATAAGCATTTCCATAAATGAAGTAATTCTCCGAACTATCTGTATTCACCTCAACCACAGTTTAGTCAGGAGTTTGCTAAAATCGATTCTTTTTTTTTTTTTCTCTATTTGTGGCTAACTTTTATAGACAACAATTTTCTCTTAACTTACATCATAAACTAGCAAAAGAACAATACCATATTACAACTTCATGATTATACCTAGCTGATAGTTGAACCGTCAGCAAATGATGGAATATCCTTCAGAGATGCACATCCAGCCAAATTATTCGTTAGTTATACAAGAAAAACACACTGCTTAAAAAATGCCAAGTATAATGCATACTGATGAAGCTGAAATTCTCAAATCTAAAGTTTCAAAGCACAATCATCAGTCCTAAGTCCTAACACCATAAATGCTGAAATGATGTAACAGAACAACTATTTTAAGAAAATAAATAAATAACAGAGCTTGATCTAAACCATGTATTACCGAGTGCATAATGATTAGCATGCTTCATTGGCAGAGCATTGCTGAAACTGTTCCACAATAGATGATCTCATGTCATGAGATAGAGTTTTCTAGTAGGATCAGACCAAAGACACATCGGCGAAAATTAAAAAATGTGGACATTTTTTCCTCTCAACATCTTCAGTAGGGCCTATTTCAAATTAATAGCTCATTCCTGAAATCTAGAGGTAAAAAAGTAGCACTTTTCAAAGAAACCCTCTATAATGTAATTCCCTTGGGATGATGCTTGCATGAACTAGAGCTTGGGATGGTTAATGAGATCTCTTTTCATTCTAACTCCAACATTATAATCTAATATATTTGGAAGTCACAAAGTATCATATCATCTCTCTGTGCCAATTCTCATATCCAACACAAACAATGTGGTATTATCCCGGAATGAGTATGCCTCTTAACAAATAGAAACTCATTGTCACTGTAAACCAAACTTTAAATACTAAATAGTTTTTCAAAAAGAAGCTCATAGACACTATAAATCAAACTTCCAATGCTAAATAGTAAACCAATTCTTTGACCACTAAAACCAAGATATAGTCCAAAATCAGCAACGACCACCTTTCTATTATGATCTTTGAATTTTGAATTTCCTTCATATACACTGTTACAGATAAATAAATTAAAAAAAAAAAAAAAAGCACAAACAAGGCAAAAGGAAGAAGAGAGAGCAAAGAGTTAATTTTTAGAGAAAAGGAAGTACCTGCAAAGTGTGAAAAATGACAGCGTTCATGAGGATTCTAGTGGTGGAAGGATCAGTGTCAGAATGAGAAGAACCGCCTATCAAAAACTTATGGAAGGTACGAAAAGCAAGAGCAGTTTCAGTGCTCGAGGGAGCTAGCCATTTAAAAGCTGAAACAGAAACCAGACCATCTTCAAACAGCTTAACCATGGACTCAGCACTGGCAGCAGCACCCCCTTCCTCATTAGTATCAAGACCTTCTAGTTTCAACATATCAAGACATATTGAGAAAAAAGCAAGCAAATCAAGCTTCAATGCTTTCAAAGCAAGGGGATCAAACACAGCCGGATAGAATCTCAAACCCATCTTGACAACGGATTTATATTTCTTACCCTCTTTACTTAGTACCAATCTACTCAACAAACCCATCAACCAATGAAGGGAAAGCAATCGGAAAACCAAATAATGCTGTGTTTCCTTGGAAATAAGCATTAATCGCTTAACTATCTCTCCCTCTTGACCATCAAAAGCATCCAGAAATTTAGAAAACATAACCAAAACAAGGTGACAAAGCAAAGGATCAAACGAATAAATCAATCCAAAGAATTGAACTTTCAACAACGACACCTGCAATTCCAAAGCTAAAGCCATCGGCACTATCATTTGCATAAACTCAATTGTCCCAAATGGGGTTAAAACTTGAGGCGATTCCAACAAAAACGCAAGTGCCCTCCTTAACTCCTTGTAATTAAAACCCGAACCCGTAATAGATTGAGGCACATTAAATGGAATCAAAGGCAAAGAAGTATTTAAAATTGAAACATTTAACTTTCTATCAACAATATTAAAAATAACCATAGTGAACAACAGGATATAAGACTGACAAGCATGAGTTCTTTCACTCTGACACAAACTCCATAAATGACCAGCAATATTCGAAAGCAAACAAGGGTAATTCTTCTCCAACTCGCGCAAACACTCGCAAGCAATAGCGCGTGTTTGCCTGTCAAGTCCGTGGTTTGGGCGATGAATCACAGTCAAAAGCAGCTCAATTAAACTCTCAACATAACGCGCGTGGAAATTGTTGAGCGCGTCGATGGAGATGAACATGGAAGTGGTGGAGATCATGAATTGTTCTTTTAATTGAAAAGTGACAGTGATTCCGTCGACAGGTGATTGGATTGTGGATCTTAGGGTTTCTAAGAGACGGGTTAAGTGAGCTTCGGTAGTGAAAAACGTTTCTGAGAACTGTTCGAGGAATAGAAGGAGAGGGATCTTGAAAAGGAAGTCTTTTTTCAAGAGAGAACAGAGAGAGTAATCGAGGAGTGTTGATGATAACGATGGCCATTTTTGGTGGCCGTTCTGGAAGTCTTCGATTAGAGCTTCCCACTCCTGGGGCGTAGACGGTGGCTTCAACGGTGGTGGCTTATCGGCCATGGCTTCAACGGTGGTGCGGCCACTATAGCATTTTAGGAAAGAAGTATAAATGAAAAGAACCAGATGAATTGTAATATCTCAAATTTGTTAAATAATTTCACAAAATTTCACATATCTGTAAAATAAATAAATAAATATATATATATAAAAGATTATTTTATCTCAATCATATGACATTTATTTATATTAATTTTTGATATTTAAATATTTTTAATATTTAATATTTAAAATTTTATTTTAATATATAAATTTATTTTTAATAATAAAATTTAAATTTATATATAATTTTATAATTTTCATTGCACTATTAATTAATAAGTCACATTTTTAATTTAATATAGACTCTAAATTTAAAAAATAATAATATATTATATTTTAATATTATTTAAATTAATAAATAATTTTTAATTAAATAAAACTACTAATTTTTTAAAAATAATATATTAATTATATTTTGATATGATATTAATTAATAAATTTATTTTTAGTTAAATAATAGTTTTAGTTTAAAAAGTTATATTTTAGATTATATTTTAATACTATATTTAAATTAAAATCTGAGTATATAAAAAATAAATTTTAGAAATAGTAATATAAATTATATTTGATAGTATTAATTTATACATTAATAAAATTAATTAATAAATAAAAATAATTTTAGATTCTGATTAAATTTTATAATTTTATAATAAAATATTTATTCTATTAATTAATTGCCATATTTGTATTCATTTATATCTTTTATCTTTCTTTTCATTCTATTTTATATATATTTCATTGAAATTATTTTTAATAAAAATTATTTTGACATAATTTAATTTCAAGTAAAAAGATTTTATTAATAGACTTAATTTTTATATAAATAGAACAATATTTTAGTACTATTTTTCTCCATCCTACATGGCATCTCGTATGATTTCTAAATTAATCTTTTACAAATATTTAGAAAATTAATATATTTCAACATATTTTTCTACTATTTTAAAAAGTATCATGTTATAACTTGCAACCTTAATTAAGATATTTAATTATTTCAAATTTCTATACTTTTTTGAATTCTTATTTATAATTTTTATTTTAATTTTTTAAAAGTTTTGTATTCCAATAATCAACACCTTAATTATAAATTTTAAGTATCTAATGGTTTTTTTTTCAAACTTTTCTTTATAATTTTAATTTTTGATTAGATTTTTTAATATTTTCTATTCTCATAGCTGAATAATTATTTTATCAATTAAAGAATTATTTTTTAATTATAATATTATACTTATTTACACCTATTATCCCTCTTTGCATTCTATCTTAAATATATTCTAACAAAATTATTTCGACATGGTTCAATTTCAAGTAAAAAGTTAGTTTTTAAGTCAATTTTCTATAGTTTAGTAAATTAAAAAATAACATGATATTATAAAATAAAGAATAAGAATAAAAAAATAAAGAGAGACGAGAAAAGAGAATGAATATATGTCGCATTCCATTGATTGTAACACTCATTTATAGGTTAAAGAGTTATAGAGATAAAATTCTATTTATATAAGAAAATTTATCCATTGATATAATGATAGACGTCCAATATAACTAAAATACTTTAATATTATCATAACACTCCATCTAGATGTCTATTACAATAAATATACATTATCAAAACCTTACTAAAAAAATCATGTGGGAAAAAAATCTTAATAAAGGAAAGATAGTATATTATTCATATAGAAGCTTGCGTCATAAGATTGTCTCGTTAAAAATCATGCTAAGAAAATCCAATAGGACAATAAGCTAAGGAAAAAAGAGTACAATGCATCAAAATCTCATCCTCATGAACACATGACTTCTAACAAAAATCTCTTAGTTGGTGCATGCAAATTTTATTCACAAACTACTCAAATATTGTTGTAGGAAGTAAATCTGCCAAATTATCAATAGAGTGAACTTGATGAACATCTAAAACTCTTTGCTTTTGAAATTCATGTGTGAAAAAGGAGCTTTGGCGAAATGTATTTGGTTTTATCTCTTTTGATGTATCATCATTTGAATTATGCAATACAAGCAGCATTATTTTCATACAACACTGTTGGACTTTCTTTATTAAATAGGAGATGACATGTTTTTTTGATATGTTGGATCATGGATCTCAACCATATGTATTCTCTACTAGCTTCGTGCATGGCCAATATTTCAACATAATTAGATGATGTGGTAGTTAGAGTTTGCTTAGTAGAGCGCTAAAATATAGCAATGCCACCATATGTAAACAAGTAACCCATTTGTGATCGAGCTTTATATGGATCATATAAACATCCAGCATCTGCATATCCAATTAATTCTGACTTTGAGTCTTGTGGATAAAATAAACATAATCTGATGTACCACGTAAATAACAAAAAAAAAACTCATTTCATACTATTCCATTATCTTCGAGTTGGTAAGGAACTATATCTTGCTAACAAATTCACAGAAAATATTATATCAGGTCTTGTACAATTAACAAGATACATTAATGCTCCAATAACACTAAAATATGATACTTCTAGTTTAAGTATTTCTATTTCATCTTCTCAAAGACGAAAAAGGTCCTTTTTACATCTAGGTGTCTAACAATTATGGGAGAACTCATTGGATAATATTTATCCATATTAAAACGTTTTAATATCTTTTCAATATAAGCTGACTGATGAATAAAAATCACTCCAGATAAATATTCGATCTACAGGCCAAGATAAAATTTTATTCGTCCCAAATCTTTCATTTCACATTTATTTTTTAAATAAGTTACTATTTCTGTTAACTCTGCAAGAGTTCCAATTATGTTTAAATCATCAACATAAACTGCAATTATAACAAACCATAATTTATTTTCTTAATGAAAACATAAGGACAAATTGAATTGTTAGTATATCATTTCTTCAAAAAATATTTACTTAGGCGATTATACCATATTCCTCTAGATTATTTTAATCAATACGAGGATTTTTATAGCTTAATTGAATACATTTCTCGTAGTTTTGAGCTACATACTTCAAGTATTCTTACACTACAAAAAACAGTGTTTAGCGACGGACAAATCTATTAGTGTAAGTGTTAAAACTGTCACTAAAAAGTTTTACCGATGGGTTTGCGATGCCTGACGCTCATCGATAAAAAATGCACCGTTACATCTCTAATGACGCCTACAATACCCGTCAATATATGTGCGACGGCAACTACCATCGTTATAGCCGAAGTTAGGCATCGTTAAAAGTGTACGTAGAAAGGCGTCGTTGCACCATTTTACCGACGGTTTTTACCGTCGGTATATTTTAATACTCGTCACTAATCCATTGGTAAATATTGTCATTTTTTATTTTTTTATATTTAGGGATCGTCATTAAACCATCGCTATATTTTTATTTTTAAAATATTTATTTATAGCCGTCGCGAATCCCTCGGCAAATGCATGAAATAATTTTTTTAAATTAATTAGTATTTTTAAATTGTAGATTAATTAGCATATTTCAAAAATTGAAATAGTAATAAGAAATTGAAATTGAAAAATAAAAAAATAATTATATAAAAAAAAATACGAAGTCAAAATACTGTACAAATAAATAAGAAAGTAAAGTATAAACATAAAATTCTCTAATCAGAGGTAGTTGACGAGGAGGATTCGCCGTGGTTTTGAGCCAGAGGATTCGGGATAATAGTTGCAGATGCACCGGCTGGAGTAGGTGCAAGTGATGGAACGAAGCCAATACTAAACATGTGAACCATGTGCTGCATCGTTCGCTCGAGATCTGCCATGCGAGCATCGTACTCCTGATCTAGCTCTGCTCATATCTCGCGTATGAGCACCTCCAGCGAGTAATCAGAGGCAATACTGTTGGAGCTACTAGAGCTACGAAGCTAGGTGAAGGTGGGCGCCTCTGAGCCCAACCCATATATGCGGTACTTCTTCTTCTTACTGACGACATCGATGAATAGCTACGACATGTCAACCGGTAGAGGATTAGAAGAATTCTCGCCAGGCTGAGATGCCGCAGCTTCATGTGCTTCAACAGTGTCTTGTAATAGACAGAAATTAAAATTAATTTTCATATAAAATTGAAACAGTAGGAATATTAATTGAAATTTTTTAATATGTTATAAGTAACTTACAACGATAAGCTGGGACTTGTTGTTGATAAATTGGTCGTCGGTCTTGCTGTGCAACCGGTGGAATAGCTCAAAGGCAGTAAGACTGGCGAGCCAACTCCCTGACCTGAACAAAAAAAGATGATTAGATTAAAGATCATTATTATCTATTATAAATTTAATCAACTCTTGTAAATAAAGTACATAATTTTCATTCTTACTAGTGCGTACCGATGGTTGATGGCCGACCTCGATCCAGCAGTGTGATGAGCCGGGCCTGTACTCGGGCCGGCAACCTCGTTGAGATGGTTCATGCTTGATAAGCTATTTGTATAGCTACAATCTAAGGCAATGAACCTATCGATGCAGAATAGCACTAATGGCAAGTATCAATATCGTATTCTCGGGAAAGGGTGATCCTAGAACTACTACAGCGTCTTATGTTATATAACCTTAACAAAATCGATGAAGTTACTATTCTATGACTAGATGCAAGCTAAGTGATTAACTAAATGTCAAACAGTCTGCAAAGATTTAGTGAAACAATCAAAGGGAAAAAGTAAACCCAAGGGGACCTAAGCTAGTTGGATCTTAGTGAAGGTAGAGATTATATTGATTACCAATTGTGATTACCCGTGAGCGGATTCTAAATTGAATTTGATTTGATTTCCCTCTTGAGAACATCAAATCCCTAAACCTAAGAACCTAAACGATGGAATCTCTTCCTAACGATTGATTTTAGGTTAACCTTAAGATTAAATTCACTGCTATTAAGAGTTGTTAATTCTTAATCCGTCTAGTTAATTACCCTTATCCCTAAGTGATCATTAACCAGTCTTGTTATTCAAATTTCCAATTACTAAATGAACTTCTCAATTACATAAAGCAATCTGAACATCAAAATTCACAATGTCTCATGAATAATGTGATTTCTTATTAATAATGAAAGTAAGAAAAATACAAGCATTAATAATCAAAATCTCATAAACATTAAATGCAATGCAAAAACAAAGGACCCCAATGGGTTCAACAGTTCTAGCTACTCATGCTAATAAATAACACAAAGTAAGAAACAAATACAGAAAAGCAAATTGAAAACATGTGCACCCTTATTTTTCAAGTCAAATGAACAACCCTAAATCCCCAAATCTGAATAATGAACCTCAAACTGCCTCTTGAATGTCTCCAAATCTACTCTTGATCTTCAATGTGATTCTTAAACCACTAGAATCCATCCTTCAATATGCGAAATAGTCTCTCAAAGTCGAATATTGAAGTTTGGAAAAGGGCGGCTCGTGCGTGTTTGTGAAATCTCAAGTTAGAAAATCGAACCCTAGCAAAATAATTTGATTTTGCCTCTATAATTGTCCCAACACGGCCGTGGTCAAGCCCGTGCTGGACCTTCGAGTCCCAAAAATTAGGTCTTCTCCCTGACAGTGCCCTCGCCGGTACTGAGCCACCACGTGTTGTGATGGAGGTCGTGGTGGCCTTGGAAATCGTGCCTAAAGGACACTTTTGAGGGTCAAATGTTGATGGTTCAGCGCAGCTAGAGTCCAGGCCGTGCTCAACCTTGAAATGGTAGCCCTTGCTCAATTTTGATGGATTTTGGTCCATATTTGCACGTATCTCCCTCGGCTATTGATAATGTCCATCGATGATCACCTGAAACATGAAATGAACCAAAACACAAGTGATTCTAGCACAAAACAAGATAACTATGCACAAAAATGAAAGTAATTGGGCATATAAACATGTGTAAAATAATGCATATAAAATCACCCCACACTTAAGCTCTCATCTTCTGTCACGACCCCACCCGTGGGCCTGTGACCGGCACTAGGGAATGGGTAGGCTTAAGGCCACCGAAACCCGTAGTAAGCCTGACACTCACTGATTTAAACAAATCTCATCTCAAATTAATATTATTAAAACCACAAATTATCTTAATAGCTACATTCTACATAAATACTTCGGTCTGCCAGAAAAACTAGGCGAGACCTGAAACTCAGAAAATTTACAACTGATACATCTACTGATTACTACTGCGGAGAATCTAAGATTTACCAATTTACATACCAAATCAAATACATCACCCGATGATGAAGGAGTCGGGTTACTGAATAAGAGTCGCGAGAGGACTAACAGTCACGAATCTGAAAAACAGTAAAAATGAGACTGTCAGTCTCGAGAGTGAGTTAAAATCAAATAATCTAAGGACTATTGCAACCTTCACATGATATATTAATTATTCAAAATAATATACCAATTTCTGAATATAATTGCAATCATAATATAAAATCATACACCATAATAATAAAATGATAAAAGGAGAGAGTGTAAATAAATAAAGACATTTTTACTTTCACGGGACATGTGGCTAAGTAGAACCCTAACCCCAAATTCTAACAGCCATTCTGGCTCTCTTAATCCAATAAGGCAGCCCGAGAGCAATGCTTGACCGGGGACCTTACCTCCGGTCAGTCACTTAAGTATCCAAATAAGAAATCTAGTAGCCATTCGGCTCTCTTAATCCAATAAGACTGGCCGAGAGCAATGCTCGACCAGGGACCTTACCTCCGGTCAGTCACTTAAGTATCCAAATAAGCCGGCTACCAGAGCAATGCTCGACCAGGGACCTTACCTCCGGCAATTTACACAAATCAGCCCAAAGAGCCATGCTCGACCAGGGCAAACCCATAAATATCTTATTACATGTCCATGATCATTACCGGTGTGCACACGGTCCTAATTTAACCTATCAGGCGGCATGTTCTACAAGCCACGTTTCCCAAGACACAATCATCCATTTAATAAATATCATTATCTGATGAACTCAACCAACACATATCGAAATAAAGATTAAAGATCTAAGGTAAAACAACGTGCAATTTGTGAGGAGAAAAATAATAACGTTTATCTTATTATAACATAATAATAATAATATTTATATTATTTCAAATATTAATAATCAAGTGAAATCATTTATTTTGCGATACTAATAATCATATTAAGCACAAATTCTAAATAGCATATTAAAATCGGACTAGCAGTATGAAAGATTAAATGACTTTAACTCACGAGGATTGGGCGACCTCCTAGCTCGCTCCGGTGCCTCGGTTGGAGCGAGCCGAACAGACAGTTATCAAAGCCAAACAATCGATCATTAATCCTAGGTCTAGACTCACAGGGTGACTGTCTAAGAATCTCGACTCGGGAGAATTCTACCGAAAATCCGGCAGAACCTCCCCTACAACACGAACATTACCCCCCGTAAAAACGGGTCCAGGACCTGCCAGAAGAACACTTCAAATACTTAACGATTCAAACAATAGGAGTCGGGTCCCCAAACTTCACTATTTCCGACTCACACAAAGACAAAAATACAAGGCAACGACAGACAATTATTTTGACTCACAAAAATCATCAAATACTCAATATAAACCAATAGACACAATTAAACCAAGAATTTCTAAATTAACGGGCCAAAGAAAATTACCGAGACGCTCGGTCGCTCGGTCGACTCGCCTCCAGCCGCCGGAGTCCGATCAACGATCCGGACACACCATCGGACTCAGCGGCGCCCGGCGGCGATCCCGCTTTCGATTTTCCGATCCGACACCCGATCATCCGGGAGAGATTTACGGACGATCTCGACCGTCGATTCGCAAACGGCTCGATCGCCCGCAAGCCGGTGCCATTTGAAGCTTGGTGAGAGAGTCGGGATACGTCCTCCGATCGTCCATCCTCCATTTGGAGCTTGCCAAAAACCGGAAAACACAGTACTGCCACCATTTCGCTGAACTCTCTCCTCCCGGCCACCAAAACCGGCTTGCCGCTAAAAGGAAGCTCTCCAAGGGGGCTGATCGCCACCGAGATCTGGGAAGGCCGGAAATGGCCGGAACGGCCTTCAGCTGCCACACGTCGCGCGATTCCTGCTGTCGACTGCCGTTCTGCGCGCTCGCGCCGCCTCTTGCTCCGACGGTCAGCCCGCACACTTCCAAAGCCGCCACCGACGACGCACGCTGCCGCCTTCCTCTTCTTCTTCTTCGGCCATCGCCCTCTCTCTCTCTCTCCCGATCTACTTTCTCTCTCCCCGATTTTCTTTCCTTTCAATATCGACATTTGACCCCTGAATTTTTTCTTATTACAATTTGGTCCCTCAACTTTTTTAATTACTTACAATTCCATCCTGCAGAATTCCAATTAAATCCTACACACAATTAAATTAAATAATCAATTTTCAACTTAAAATTTAATACTACTAATCAATTATAATACCAATTTTCTCAAAATTCTTTTATAAAAACATCCCTTACAATTTCTATCATAATTTTCCAATATATAATTTTATTTATATAAATATGCATTTGGGAAAATTTGAATAACCAAAATATAATCATTTCTCAAATAGTTTACTTGAATAAAAATAAAGCTAAAATTAACTTAAATAAAAACTCACTATTAAATATATAAAAAAAAAATTCCGGGTGTTACATCTTCCATCTACACAAAAGAAGAAATGTCATTCCCTAATTTAGCAGTCTTAGTTGGAGGAAAGTACTTGTAGAGAAATTTCTCAACCAATGATCTTCATATCGTAATAGTGTTGGCTAGGAGCGACTGCAACCATCTTTTCGCTCGGTCCCTCAGAGAAAAAGGAGACAGCGTCAACCGAATGGCATCATCAGTTGTTCTATTTATCTTGAAGGTGTCGGAGATCTCCAAGAAGTTGGCAATGTGAGCGTTTGGGTCCTCGCTCGCCAATCCCCCAAATTGTACACTATTTTACACTGTCTATATCATATTTGGCTTGATTTCAAAATTGTTGGCTGCCACAGGTAATCGCAATATACTCATCTGTGTCCCTTTAAGAGAAGGTCTAGCAAACTCGTACATGGTCCTGGCTTCATCCGCAGCCGTCTCCCATCCCTGCTGGTCTATTCACAAGGGCTTCAAACTCTATCCACGCCTCCTCTTCTTCTTGCATACGCTTCCTCAACAAATGGAGGGATCGCTCTAGTTCAGCAAGAAGGTCTACAGTAGTAGGATTAGAGTTCCTGGTCATAAACTACCTGAAATGGAGAAACAATAACCAAAGAACACAAGAATAAATACAATAATAAAGAATAAAAAAAAATGAAAAGACAGAAAATAAAAATGGCTAGATTAACAAAAACACAAATTCACTATAGTTCACACAAAAATTTTCCGGCAACGGCACCAAAAACTTGATAGGCTATTTGTGTAGCTCAAATCTAAGGCAATGAACCTATCGATTAGACTAGCATAAATGGTGAGTATCAAGGTCGTATTCTTGGGAAAAGGTGATCCTAGAACTACTGCAGCGTCTTATGTTATCTAACCTTAACAAAATTGATGAAGTTATTATGCTATGATTAAATATAAACAAGCGGTTAACTAAGTGTCAAATAATCTGAAAGGATTTAGGAAAACAATCGAAGGAAAAAGCAAACCCTAGGGGACCTAAGCTAGTTGGATTTTAGTATAGAGATTATATTGATTACCAATTGCAATTACCCGTGGATGAATTCTTAACTGAATTCAGTCTCCCTCTCGAGATAACCGAATTCCTAAACCTAATAACCTAAAGTTGGAATCTCTTCCTAGCGATTGATTATTTAATTATCATTAAGCTTTAACTCGCCTCTATTAAGCTTTGTTAATTCTTAATCCAGCTAGTCAATTACCCTTATCTCTAAGTGATCATTAACCAGTTATTGCTATTCAAATTTCCAATTGCTAAATGAATTTCTCAATTACATAAAGCAATTTAAATACCACAACTCACAACGTTTCATGAATAATGTGATTTCTCATTAACAACGAAAGCAAGAAGAGACAACCATTGATAATCAAAATCTCATAAGCATTAGAATCAATCCAACAACATAGGAACCTCAATGGGTTTAACAAATTTAGTTACTCATACTAATAAGCAACACAAAGTAAAGAACAAATTCATAAAAGTAAATTGAAGGCATGTACACCCTTCTTCTTCAAGTTGGATGAAAAATTATAAATTTCCAATTCAGAATGATAAACCCTAATTTACCTCTAAAATGCTCCCAAATCTTCTCTTAATCTTCAATTTGATGTTAAAACTAATGTAATCCTTCCTTCAATCGATGAAATGGTCTTCTAAAGTCGAGTATTGAAGTCTGGAAAAAGATGGCTTATGCTTGTATATATGAAATCAAGTCAGCAAATCGAACCCTAATTCAATAAATCGTATTTGCCTATATAAATCTCTCAGCACGGTCGTGGTTAAGCTCGTGCTGATCAGCACCGGCGGAGTCTAGGCCGTGCCCTCGCCGGTGCTGAGCCACCACGGGCCGTGGTGGCTTCGAAAACCATGCTAAAATGGCACTCTTGAAGGGTAATTGATGGTTCAGCACGGCCGGAGCTAGTCCTTGCTTAATTTTATTGGATTCTGGTCCGTAATTGCGCGTATTTTCCTCGATTACTGATAATGTCCCTCGATAATTACCCGAAATATGAAAGGAACCAAAACACTGGTGATTCTGGCATAAAATAAGATAACTATGCACAAAAATGTAAACAATTGGGTATATAAATATGTATAAAATGATGCACATCACTACTCATGCTAATAAATAACACAAAGTAAGGAACAAATACAGAAAAGCAAATTAAAAACATGTATACCCTTCTTCTTCAAGTCAAATGAACAGCCCTAAATTCCCAAATCTGAATAATGAACCTCAAATTGCCTCTTAAATGTCTCCAAATCTACTCTTGATCTTCAATGTGATGCTTAAACCACTGGAATCCGTCCTTCAATATTCGAAATAGTCTCCCAAAGTCGAATATCGAAGTCTGAAAAAAGGTGGCTCGTGCGTGTATGTGAAATCTCAAGTCAGAAAATTGAACCCTAGATAAATAATTTGATTTTGCCTATATAATTGTCCCAGCACGGTGGTCGTCAAGCCCGTGCTGAGTCCAGGCCATGCTGGACTTCCGAGTCTCGAAAATTAGGTCTTCTCCCTGACCGTGCCCTCGCTGGTGCTGAGCCACCACGAGCTGTGATGGAGGCCGTGGTGGCCTCAGAAACCATGCCTAAAGGACACTTTTGAGGGTCAAATGTTGATGGTTCAGCACGGCTAGAGTCTAGGTCATGCTCAACCTTGAAATGGTAGCCCTTGCTCAATTTTGATGGATTCTGGTCCATATTTGCACGTATCTCCCTCGACTACTGATAATATCCATCCATGATCACCTAAAACATGAAAGGAACTAAAACACAAGTAATTCTGGCATAAAACAAGATAATTATGCACAAAAATAGAAGGAATTGGGCATATAAACATGTGTAAAATAATGCATATCAATGTTGTATGTCTCAATGGCTGGCTTCACCTCGGGCCTCTTGAAGAAGAAAAGGAGAAGAATGAGAGAGACAAAGAAGAAGAGGCAATAGGAAGTATATGTAGAAATGAAGAAATGAAGAGGAGGTAAATTAGTGTAAAAATAGAAAATTTTACAATTTAATCCTCTTTCTTTCTAACTTTCTAATTTAGTCCAAAATCATTATTTTTCAATTAAATCAATATGTAACTAAATAATTGATTTATCTACCACATAATATAATAAAATAGGTCATACATAATTATGATGCAAATGACATGTTTAATGACAAGCTAATGGATATTAATTATTAATTAAAAAAAAATTGGTTGTGACACTAATAATGTTAAATATATTAATCAAAATTACAATAGAGAAAAAAGATCGAACTAGTAAATATGGAAAGTCAAACTAATATTTTATTTTACATCTAAAGAAATAGAAAATAATACTTAATAGTTTTTTTTTATTTTATAAAATAATATTTTCTTGTAAATAGTTTCATCTGTATAAAATAATTCAGATGGTAGATAAATGTCCTCGTAAGGACCGTCGCAGATAGCCTATTCTACCGCCCTTACCCCCTATCATGGAGACATCCTAAACACATTCTTCTGCACCTACCTCTACACCTACATCTGCACCTTCTACTACTATTCCACCACTTGCCACCAGTTCACCACCCACTACTATTCCACCTCCTTTTACACCCGTGCAAACACCTTAGGGGACCTCACTTGTCAGATTATAATCAGGGAGTTCGAAGCCCCATATATGGATTGAGAATAATAGGTAATAAAATGTATTATTTTCATATTGATAATTACTGTAACTACATCCAAATTTCTTATCTAAACTAATTGTATTAAATTCCTTGTAAACATGCTGGTATCTTCTCATCTCTACTCGGCGAGGGCCATGAAGTTCTTCAAGAATGCCATAGAGCGCGAGGGGTACACGCGGCGATTCGTACCTAAGGAGATGAAGGACTTGTACTTCATGGAGTGGAAGTTAATAAATATTAAATTTTTAAGTTACATTTTTTCTTTACAAGTGATTAATATTAATATTTTTTTATTTTGTTTATTTTTTACAGAAATTTTTCACCAGGAGCTCGAGGTACGAGGACCAGCTCCGACCTGCATGGGATAGGCAAACAACCGAGAGATATCGTGATATGGTATCCAGCTGGAAGAGGTGCGGGAAGTGGCCTCGATGTGTCGCAGAGGACACCTAGGCCTACTCGATAGACTACTAGATTTCCTAATCAAACTCTACAAACTTTTAGTAAGTGAGAATCTATTTCTTCTTATAAGTTTGAAGGATTTGGCTTTCATAATCAAGGAAAACAAAGGTGAGTAATTTTAATTTCTTTGTTTTGTTGTAAATTAGGATTAATGATATGAAATTATTGATGATTATGTATTTTGAAATTGTTTTAATCAAGAGTGAACATGCTATTACTTGTGATCTTGAAGCTGAAATTTATGGGCAGAATTTTTCACCTTAGAGGCTTAATCTCGAAAATTTCCAAACATGAAAGTTGTAGGTATATGTTTCAGAAATATTTCTGTAAAATGGTTTTGCAGAACGTTGAGTGAGTATGAACTTATAAGGTGATGAATTGCTGCTGCTCTATTTGTGGTTCAGCAGGTGACCTGGTTTTTGTGCTGACATTTTGAGGCATTTAGAGGCTGAACCAAACAAAGAGTTAAACATAAAGTTATTCATTTATATATCTAGTATATATTTGTGAAATTTCATAATTTTTGGTTGAGTATAACGTGAGATATATTGAACTTAATATGGCTTGCTCGAAACTGTTTTAAGCAGAAATCAGACTTATGATTCAGAAATTTGTTACTAATTTTGTGTTTCA
This sequence comes from Ricinus communis, assembly GCF_019578655.1. Classification (NCBI taxonomy): domain Eukaryota; kingdom Viridiplantae; phylum Streptophyta; class Magnoliopsida; order Malpighiales; family Euphorbiaceae; genus Ricinus; species Ricinus communis. The sequence goes on from NC_063259.1 coordinate 5,440,230, forward strand.
CAACTTGAGCTAGAGAAGTCCAAATTGAGTAAATTAGTGTCTATAGAAACTTTAGGATGTTAACTTTATATCTGCAGAGTTTTATCAGAAAATTTATTCATTTGGCAGGTCATTTAATAGGAAACGTTTTACTGTTCTGTTTAAATGGAAATTGAAGCAGCTGTATTGAAAATGCCATAACTATTTTTATACAAATGATTTTGAAGTGATTCTTTCTGTATGGTTTCTATAAAAATGGAAGTGTAATTCTGGGAAAGATGAGATTTTTATTAAGTGTACATAAGTTTTAGTATAATTTCTAAGTCAGTACCTACAAGCTGCCTACATCAACAAATATGTTAATTTATTGTCATTCATCTCATGCATCATATTAACATCAAGAATATATGTTATTTTGTTGAAATGTGATGTTTTATGGATATTAAAGATATGTATATTTATGCCTTGTGATTGAATTGTATTTGTATTGAACATGTGAATAGGTTCGTCCAAAGGCAAGGAAGTGGTAAGAGAAAAAGAATAGAATTACTTTGTTATCCTATAAATTTTGGTAAGTATTTAATAGACTAAACTTTGTGTATATTGAGTAGGAACTGCTATGTTTGATTAGTTGATAATCTCTTGGTTGACTGAGTTGATATTGGTTATGTTTTTGGCCTGTTGTAAAGTGAATTGATTGTATGTGTTGTGAAGTGAATTGATTGTGATTAAGGATTGATGACTCTTGAATTGATATTGTCTGATCGGTGAAGCTGAGCCGGGCGGATAGCTACCCAAGTATGTGAGATGGCAAGACTGAGCCAGGCGGATAGTCTTGTCAAATGGTCACTGAAATTTAAAAATGTGAGGAAATGTGAGGATGAGTCATCTGATTCTAATTTGATAGAAATAATGTGGAATTGAATTATTTGACTTGGTTGAGTTTGAGATTATTTGCATTATGTGACATGAAATTATTTGTTTATGAGAATAATTGAAATGGTTGATTTTGTGATTGTCAGTTAAGTGTTGGTATAGTTTTTTGTATTTGATAAAGACTTGATAATTCTAGCCTAATATACTATAGTTTAGTAAATTAAATGCTTATCGAGTCGCTAGCTCATTCCTTAGCAATTTAGTTGTAGATAGTCTTAGCTGTGCATTGCTCTCTTTGCATTAGTCAACATTATCAGGTGGGCCAGAGGAGTTATCTCAAGCATTGGGGTATTTTGGGTACTTGTGTGAATTATACTAATGTATAAACATTCCTTATGTATATTAAGTATGTTATGCCACTTAAATTGTATGAATGTATATTGTAACTAAGTAATAAATTATGTTTATAAAGTTAATTATGTATATATTGCTATACAATTGGATGTTTGAGTTTAGGTGCTACAATTAATTTGTAGTTCTACTGAATTAAATCTTACAGATTAAAATAATTAATTTTCGGGATATTATTTTACCCCTAAAATTTTATCGAAATTTCAGCAGAGTTTCTCCTATAATATGAACATACTCACTGTAAAACGAGTCTAGTTACTAAGCAAATAACATTCTAAATATACATAAACAAACCTAGTCACTAAGAACATCTACAACAATCGAAATTTTACATCTTTTTAAATATAAATTAAATTACAAAATATAAAAATATAATAGCATAATATTTTTCTTAAATTTTAATAAAATATAACATAAATTTTATAATGTCCTTAATTTTTTAACCTACTTTTTTACCTAGTTAATTTTTAACCTAATCTTAAAAATTTAACTTAATCAAATATAACTCAATGAAAGCAAATATAACAAATACTTTATTTAATAAATTTAACCTAATTCTTTAAAATTTAACTTAATAAAATTTAATTAAATTCAATATGACATAAATTTTAATTATTAAATTTTACCTAATTTTCAATACTTAAAATTTTAACCTAGTTTTAAAATTTTAACTTAAAAAAATTTAATTAAATTCAATATGACATAAACTTAGTTATTATATTTTATATTATTTTCAATACTTAATTTTCTTCACCTAATATTTTACCATATAATAGAAATTGTTTACTATTAGTTTTTATCTAATATTTAAATTTTAAATTTAAATTAGATTATACATAAATTAAATATAATTTATTATATTTTATTTTTTAAAATTTATAATAAATATAAAAATAGAAATTATATAATTAAATAATTAATATATAAATTAAATTACATAATTAAAATAAATAAATAAAACATAAAAATGCAAAAGATAAAAAAATTTTGTCATATTATTTTAGAATATTTAATATATAAATAATATTTTAAATTATCTTTTAGTATCTATTCATATATACTTAATAAACATTTGATATAAAACTAGTATCTACAACTATTTTGTTTGTCCATAAAATGCATAGTTATCAAATTTCCTTATTATTTTGTTGTATAATATATATATATATATATATATATATATATATAATACCAACTAGGCAAATAGACTAACAAGTTTCTGGTGTGCAGGATCCTTAGACGAGGGAAGCACAGAGCATACACTTGTTAAATCTTAAATAAGAATGAAAGATAAGATGAAAAATTTATTAATAAATAGACAAATATACAATCTTTAGAATAAAAGCTTTAAATAAAATAAAAGCTTTAAACAAAAGAAATATAACTTACAAGAGGAAGGTGGTTTTCCCACAATCACTCTCACACTCTCTCATTTCTCACTATATTTCTAATGGTATGACTTGAAGAATACAAGAGTCTCTTGTTATTTTTCAGTCTGCCTTCTTCTTTGGAAAACTCCTCTATTTATAGAGGTCTTTAGCCTTGAAGCTTTGGATGCTCTACATAGTGGAAAGAGGGGCTCCACGTTTTTTGTATTCTTTTGATAATGGAGTAAGATGCTCCATTACTTTTGCAGAAGTTGTCTGCCACGCTTTAGAAAAGAATCTTTTACTTTCTTTAAAGAGTCATTTGTCTTCTTTCTTTTTAAATGACTCTCCTTTTTTTTATTGGGCATTTGGCCCATTACATAAATATTTTGGGCTGCCATTTCTGGTTTTCAACCCAAGGGCTTTATAGAGGTATCATTTTATGGGTTTGAATATCCCAAAACAGTCATCTTCGTTCGAGTCACCATCTAGGTCAATTGCTGCTGAGCTAGTGCTAGAAGAGGAAGATGAAGCTTTCGATTTTCCTTTGGAAGAGGCGGTTTCCGACAACTGTTTGATCAATTGTAAGAAATCTTCTTCTGTTTGAGCTGCCGCTAGCTTTGGAATAATGAAGGACTTCTGTGCTAGGAAAGTGGTCTGTTCTTTCGGAGGTGGCAAAAAGCTATTCTTTGAAAGGAAACTTTGTACCAACTTTAGTGATAATTTTTCTTGGTGGTTAAATTTATCCCACCATTTGACTTTGAATCTTCGGGCAAGGATGATTTCTCCATCTGCTGCTTGATTGAAATGGAAATACCATACATATACCCAGGGGAGAAAAAAGTTTGAACAAAATAGAAGTAAAGGGGGAAAACGTCTTTCTATTTTGTTTGGTTTATAGTGAGTTTTGAATAAGTTAAACAGAGATAGAACTTCTGGAATTATGGTCTCAGGAACATTGCCATAAAAATTCCACCATTGTTTAAACCAATATGGGATCTTTGAAGTTTGGATTGAGCTTGTATCGAAGTAGAAAAGCCAGGAATGGCTTTGTCCTTCGTTTTGAAGAAGAAAGGTATTAAACCAAGCTTGTTGGTAATCCCAATAGTTGAAAGAAGTGTTTAGGCTTGATGGGTAGGTTCTTTGGAGGGAAGTTGGAAAAGATCTTGATGAGTGTAAATCCATCCCCCAATCTGAAGGATGAAGGATTCTTTGTATGGTGCATGTGGAATATGCAAGGTCTTTATAGTCTTTGTGCTTTTTGAAGTGTTTGAACTTTGCAGAACCAGTTACCTCAAGGATAGACTGGTAGTAGGATTGAGGTTTTGAAATATTCCAGGGCTTGAAATACCATCCTGGAGGGAAAATCTTTGAAATCAGTTTTGAGGGGCTTTCTGTATAGAATCCTTCCTCAATAGTCAAAATGTTTAAAAATTTTGCTTTTCTATATACTCATTGGATTTGAAAAGTTTCGTTTGTGACAAAACTATTTCTTGAGAGTTGGGCTTTGAAATACTTTGAGAGCTCTGAGATAGGTTTTGAGGAAAAATTTCTATCTCAGGTTTTGAAAAAGGGATAGAAAGTATACCTTTACCCTTGTTGGAAGAGGAGGATGTCTTTGGAGAGGATGTCTTTGTAGAGACTTCGGGGTGAAGTTGTATCATTTGCTTTGAATATTCTTCGACCCTTTTTAGAAATTCAAGATCTTACTGTGCAAGCCACTCCTGAATTTGTAATTGTTGTTGTTGGGCCGGATCTACCTTGCTTTTGTCAATTTCTTCCTGGATGATTTCGGTCCAGGTTCGGATAGGCTTTGAAGAGGAGGGTAAAATCTCCTTCTTTGGACTTTGAACAGGCTTTGAACTTGCTGTCGACTTTTCTTCTTTTGCTTTTGATTTTCTTTACATTTTCACTCCTGTTTTTTAAGGAACTCTCTAGTTAGAAAGTCTGGAATTGAATTCGAATCTCCTCTTATGTATTCGATTTCAAAATTAAAAACAGAAAGAATGGCTTGCCATCTGGCAAAAATCTGTTTTGAAGCTATGTTTTGAACATCTTTTTATAAAACCTCTTTAGCAGATTTACAATCAATTCTTAAAAGAAATTTTTGGTTTAAAAGGTCGCTTTGGAATTTTGAAATGCACAAAACTATCGAAAGAATTTCTTTTTTGATAGTTGAATAATTTTTGTGTGTATCATTCCAGTGTGCAGAAGTAAACTGGACAATACATTCTTTGTTGTTTTAGACTTGCTTAAGAATCCCACCATATCCTAGATTTGATGCATGAGTTTCAACTATTTTGAATGCAGATGGATTAGCTAGGTGTAAACATAGTATTTCAGAAACTTGCTTTTTTATGCTTTGGACAATCTTTGTATGCTCATCGGTTCATGCATGGGGGTTTTTCTTTAACCTATCATGGAGGGGCTTTGCTAGACAATTCAAATTCGGATAGAAATCCATCACATAATTTAAACTATCAAGAAATCTTTGTAATTGAGTTTTTTTTAAAATTTTATCTGGAAATTTTGAAGTAAAGGCTAGAGACCTTTCAATTGGGGTGATAGTTCCCCGGGAGATATAGTGGCCAATAAATCTAATTTTTGTTTGGAATAAAGACATCTTGGACTTTGAAACTACTAGACCATTTTTCTTAATAACATAGAAAAATGTCTCCAAATGTTTGAAATGTTGCTCTAGAGAATTTGAAAATATCAACACATCATCGATATAGACAATGCAAAACTTTGAATAAGGATTGAAAATGTCATTCATGATTTTTTGATATTCAGAAGGAGCATTTTTTAATCCGAAGGGCATTACATTCCATTCGTACTGGCCAAATGGAACTGTAAAAGCAGTTTTGTACCTGTCTTTTGGATGAATCTGGATTTGCTAAAATCCTGATTTCATATCAAACTTTGAAAAAATAAAAGCAGAATGAAGCTTTTGAACAAGATCCTTTTTGTTTGGAATTGGGTATCTAATCCACTTTAGGGCTTTATTTAAAGGTTTGTAATTAATCACCAACCTAGGTGTTCCTCTTTCTATCTCACTATTTTTGTTGACATAGAAAGCTGCACATGACCAGGGGGATCTGGATTTGGTAATCAAACCCTTTTGCTCTAAATCTTTTATTTCTATTCTACAATGGCTTTCTAGGGTTTCATTCATTTGGATGGGTCTTGCTTTAGTAAGAATTTGTTTATCAGAAAAATCTTTTTCATATGGTAAATCTACCATATGTTGTTTTCGTTTCCAAAAGGCATTAGGAAGATCAGAACAAACTTCATTTTCAATCTTTTTTTGCAAATCAGAGATTTTTCTTTGGACAAAATCATTTTGCATTTGACTTTGGATCCTTTTCAAACCCATATCTTATTTCAAGTGGAAAAGCTGGGTTTGTTTTCCTTTAATCAAAGCATTTATCTCAAAATTATAAATTGAGTGGGCTTTTATAAGATTGAGATTTCTTTTCTTTGGTTTTTCTATAAAAGGAAAAACAATCTTTGAATCTTTAGCTTTAAAAATAATACCAGCAGTAGCTATTTTGAAAGGAGTAATTAAATTGATGAAAGGAGTTCCTAAGATAACTGTTTGCTGTAAATCCTTTGTAAGAATAAAAATATTTTTTAAAGCAATATTATTATTTAGAATTGCAGCTTTAGTTTTACCCGCAATCCTAATCTTTGAACTATTAGCTAAAGTAAGCCTTTCTTTTGTTTCTTGATGATACCTTTTAGGAACCAGCTCATAATTGATACAGTTGAGGTCTGGTCCTGTATCAAATAAAGCGATAGTTTCTATTTGGAAATCACCAGGGAAAATGAGTTTTATTTGGATCAAATATTTTCTTGAAGTAATTTCTTTTAAAACGTTAATGAAGTTTTCTGGAACATTTTCAGAAACCTCAAGATTTTGAAAATCATTTTCTTCTTCAGAATAAGAATCACTATTCTGTTTGAGAATCAAGCTTTGGAGTAAAACATAATCATTTTGTTGTTTTTTTTTCAAATCTTTGAGCTCTGTTTTGATGGCTTTGATTTCTTTCTGAAGTTCTTGAATGGTAGGAAGAGGGTTTTTTAGCTTTTTCCCTTTATCCAAGATCATAGTAAGATCATAAGTGTTCTTACTAAAAGAGGGGACAAGGGTTTCAGTTTTTAAGATTTCTTTCAAAACTTGTTTTTGGATTTGAGGGTCATTAATATGCTTGACGGCTTCAAGAAGAGCTTCTTGTTGCCTAGTGAGCATATTAATATTTTTTGAAATATCTTCAAAATCTGATTCAGAATAATCGGATGAGGTTTTGATTTCATCAATTTGAAACTCTTCCTCAATATTCGAAAATTCTGATTCAGAGGAATCCACAAGAAGAACTGAAATTTTGCTCAAAATTTCATCTTCTATTTGGAGCTCATGAAGTTTTTTAAAAAACTTGCAATATTTTGAAGTATGGCCCTTTTTGCCACACTTATAGCAAGTAATTTTGCTAAAATCTTTTTTGAAATTTTGTTTTAGAAATTTAGAAGAGGATGACTTTTTATAGAAATTCTCCTTGTTTTTGGGAGTTCTTCTATTTTTGAAAAATTATTTTTTCTTAAAAGATTTGGAAAAATCTTCTTTGCATTTTCCTTTGCAGGTAGGGGAAGGCTCTATGGGATTATATTCAAACTGGTTACAAAAACTACCTAGTTCTTGCCTAGTCTTCTTCATTTCCCATTTGAGTTGTCTTTGGAGTTTAAGGTCATGGCAAATCTTCAAACCTTCTTTCTGGGTGAGGCTAACTAATTCACTATAAGTGTAGAAATCATAAGGGATCTGGCCATTATGGGCTTCTCTTATGGTATTCCTAACTCTTTCACCTAGTATCTTAGGTAAACCTACTAAGAATTTTTCTTTCCAGAAAGGTTGGTTTGAATCTTCCCTAAGCATGACTCTGGTCAGGAAGGTATCTTTGTAAGCTTGGAAATTGCTAAGCTTTTACAGGTTAGATTGCTAAGGAGCTCAGCATTCTTATCTTTTAGAAGAGAAGGGTCTCCTATGAAATGGAAAGAAATCGTCAAAATTAGGGTTAACACAGCATCCTTAATTAGATTTCCTAGTTCATCTAAGATGGGGGTCCATTCTATTGTGGTTTGGATAGCACCTAGGATTTGGAGCTGTTGTACTTGTGTGAGATGGTAATCCCACCATCCTTTAAGCTGGCTAGAAAATCCAGCTATGAGGAGTTCAGCAATGGCTCTATCAGAGGTACCACTTTGGGTTTTGTAGGCATTGGCTGCCATGGTCATCTGTTGTAAGAGACCAAGAATGTTGTATTCTGACATTCCATCTATATTCTATTCATAGACGGAAGAGGCATTGAATCTAGATTGGGTTAGGATATTATTCCTATTTTCTATTCCTAGATCTGGAACGGTATTCCTAGAAGTATGTCAGGTCAATCTAGGGGCTTGTCATCCCAATTTGTTGATGTTGGAGGGTTTTTCAGTAACACTTTCAAGCTCTGAATCATTGGATTCATCGCATTGGGCTTGATCTATAGCACTGATATTCCTACCGCTTTGAGGAGTATCTGGCACTAAGTTTTTGGAGGACTCAGAAGTGGCTAATTTGCTAAGTTGTTCCCTAACTGCTCTAGCAAACTCAATTTGCTTCTAAAATTGATCTTGGCTAGGCTTTGAGATTTGGTAGGGTTTGAAGAATGGATTTTTGAGCTTTTCTGATTGGCTTATCTCTTTTGGATGATCAGTGTTGGGGATTGGAGAGGTGAAGACTACATGAGATTTTTGGATCTGACTTTCTATCCTAACAAGCTGCTTCCCTATTGTGCTAAGATAGGTATTCAAGAAATTGTTCTGCTGAACAATATTCTTGACATTCTTTTCAAGATCTTCTCCTATCAATTTGTAAGGTGTAGCCTCTATTTCATTCTCTCCGTAAGGAATGATTATTTTCCTAAGGGGAGGGTGTTCAGACTGGATGGTTTGATTTTTCCCGACCTTCCACTCTAGAGCCTTGTTTCTTACAGTAACAGGACTAATAAGCTTTTCTTTGAAAGGATAAAGAATACTATTTTTTTTTGCAATAAATCTGAAACCAATCAAAAAATTTGATTTGGATCTTGTTTTTTATGCAAAATTGATAGTATCTCTCTTGAATGATGTCTTTTTCTTGTAAAAAATACTTAAAAAACTAAAGTTTTTTAGAGTGGTTTTTCTTTGAATAGAAATCTTTATGTAAAAGTCTTTTATTGATTTGAAAATCTTTTGAAATCATGTTGATTTCTGCTTCTAGATTTTGTGTTATTGCAGATGGTGATAGTGAAGAGGGGGTAGAGACGGTCTCTAAATCCTCATCTTCTTTCTTTGGTTCATTGTAGACGGGTCTGGGGATGTTGCTTTGGTAATCAACATTCTGTAATATAGTGTTTGAGCTTGGTATATCAGATGTTGAAAATTTTGGTTGTGTTTGAGATGGAGTTGATTCTTTATATGGAGCATAAATAACATAAGGTATTTTTGATACCCTTCCAATATCTATGGTCGATATTGAAGAATCATCATCAAAAAATCTAGAAGAGGTTGATTTCCTGTTGAATGTAAGCTTTACTTTTCCATCTGGAAACTGGGTTATATTTTTGAGATTTGTATTTGGCTCTGTTTGCTTTGGTGATTCAGGTTGGGTTGCACCTTCAAGGATCCATTCTTCTGGAAGAGTGCTATCTTTCCATTGAATGGTTTTTGGAATAGTTGCATTGGATTTGGAAAGATCTGTTTGTAGGAATAAGGTTTCTCCTTTTGGTGAATGGAGTTTGTGTTTCTCTTTAAAATATTTTTATCATTTAATGAAATTGTAATGTTTGGAAAACAATTGAAAGAAATTGGTCCTTTATTGAGGCTTGACTCAACAGTCCCTAACAAAGAATCATAAAAATTTGTAAACCTAGCATCTCTAAGGACTGCTAAGATGGAAGTATCTAAACCTTCTCTGGTAAGGGGCTTTATTCCTACCTAGACAAGGCCTATATGGATATACTTATAGTCTTTTTCTTTATGCTTCTGGAGGGTCTTCGAATTTAAAAGATAAATTTCTTTAAAAGGCTTTGAAATCTGGATATCTCTTTCTTCAGTTTTGATAGTAAAATCAATTTTGAAGAGAGGAAACTTTGAAAACTCATAAATTTGTTTCTTTTGAATCTTGGGTATTTCCCAATCATCAATATGCTTTAAAAAATCTTCAATAGTGATTTCTTCACTATCTACTAAACCTTTATACCTTGAAGACTCAGAGGTAGAAGAGTTTGAGAAAGAAGAAGATCTACAGAAAAAAGGTTAGAAATTCATTTTAAAATAGACCAAGATAACGTTCTAAACAAACATGAACCAAGCCACCAGTTTTACTACCCTTACACCAGACGGGACTTACTACTGTGCATAAATGAACAAGTTTGTTTATCAGTGGTATGATGCAGATCAAAATGATTTTAAAATTCTTTTTTATGCAAATGATGTTTCTTTCCCGAAACCCAATAGGCTCTGAACCAACTAGGGTAAAGGTATACTTTCTATCCCTTTTTCAAAATCTGAGATAGGAATTTTCTCTCAAAACTTATTTCAGAGCTCTCAAAGTATTTCAAAGCCCAACTCTCAAGAAATAGTTTTGTCACAAACGAAACTTTTCAAATCCAATGAGTATATAGAAAAGCAAATTTTTTAAAGCATTTTGACTATTGAGGAAGGATCCTGTACAGAAAGCCCCTCAAAACTGATTTCAAAGATTTTCCCTCCAGGATGGTATTTCAAGCCCTGGAATATTTCAAAACCTTAATCCTACGACCAGTCTATCCTTGAGGTAATTGGTTCTGCAAAGTTCAAACACTTCAAAACGCACAAAGACCATAAAGATCCTGCATATTCCACATGCACCATACAAAGAATCCTCCACCCTTTAGATTGGGGAATGGATTTACATTCATCAAGATCTTTTCCAACTTCCCTCCAAAGAACCTACCCATCAAGCCTAAACACTTCTTTCAACTATTGGGATTACCAACAAGCTTGGTTTAATACCTTTCTTCTCCAAAATGAAGGACAAAGCCATTCTTGGCTTTTCTACTTCGATACAAGCTCAATCCAAACTTCAAAGATCCCATATTGGTTTGGACAATGGTGGAATTTTTATGGCAATGTTCCAGAGACCATAATTCCAGAAGTTCTACCTTTGTTTAATCTATTCAAAGCCCACTATAAACCAAATAAAATAGAAAGATGTTTTTCCCCTTTACTTCTATTTTTTTCAAACTTTTTTCTCCCCTAAGTATGTGTATGGTATTTCCATTTCAATCAAGCAGCAGATGGAGAGATCATCCTTGCCCGAAGATTCAAAGTCAAATGGTGGGATAAATTCAACCACCAAGAAAAATTATCTTTGAAGATGGTACAAAGTTTTCTTTCAAAGAATAGCTTCTTGCCACCTCCAAAAGAACATACCACTTTCCTGGCACAGAAGTCCTTCATTATTCCAAAGCTAGCGGCGGCTCAAACAGAAGAAGATTTCTTACAATTGATCAAACAGTTGTCGGAAACCGCCTCTTCTAAAGGAAAATCTAAAGCTTCATCTTCCTCTTCTAGCACCAGCTCAGCAGCAATAGATCTAGATGGTGACTCGAACGAAGATGACTGTTTTGGGATATTCAAGCCCATCAAATAACATCTTTGTAAAGCCCTTGGGTTGAAAACCAGAAATGGCAGCCCAAAATATTTATGTAATGGGCCAAATGCCGAATAATAATTAAAAAAAAGTCATTTAAAAGAAAAGACAAAAGATAAAAGACTGCACCTTTACTTTTTTAAAAGTAAAAGATTCCTCAAGCGTGGCAGACAACTTCTGCAAAAGTCATGGAGCCTCTCACTCCATTATCAAAAGCATCCAAAAGACGTGGAGCCCCTCATTCCACTATGAAGAGCATCCAAAGCATCAATTATGAGACTTGAAGGCTGAAGACTTCTATAAATAGAGGAGTTTTCCAAAGAAGAAAGCAGACTGAAAAATAGCAAGAGACTCTTGTATTCTTCAAGTCATACCATTAGAAATATAGTGAGAAAAGAGAGAGTGTGAGAGTGATAGTGAGAAAACCACCTTCCTCTTGTATTCAATTACTCTTTTAAGTTATATTTCTTTTGTTTAAAGCTTTCATTTTAAAGCTTGTATATTTGTCTATTAATTAAATTTATCATCTTATCTTCCATTCTTACTTAAGATTTAACAAGCATATACTCTGTGCTTGCCTCGTCTGAGGATCCTACACACCAGAAATTTGTTATTCTCATAACAAAATCTAGAAGTAGAAATCAACATGATTTCAAAAGATTTTCAAATCAATAAAAAGCTTTTACATGAAGATTTCTATTCAATTTTTGTAAAACCTCTTTGGCGGATTTACAACCAATCCTTAAAAGAAATTTTTGGTTTAAAAGATCGCTTTGAAATTTTGAAATGCTCAAAACTATCGAAAGAATTTCTTTTTTGATAGTTGAATAATTTTTTTGTGTATCATTCCAGTGTGCAGAAGTAAACTGGACAATACAATCTTTGTTGTTTTGAACTTGCTTAAGAATTCCACCATATCCTAGATTTGATGCATCCGTTTCAACAATTTATGCTTTGAAAAATCTTTAATAGTGATTTCCTCACTATTTACTAAACCTTTAGACCTTGAGGACTCGGAGGTAGAAGAGTTTGAGAAAGAAGAAGATCTACAGAAAAAAGGTTCTAAATTCATCTTAAAATAAATCAAGATAACTTTCTAAACAAACAAGAACCAAGCCACCAGATTTGCTGCCCTTACACCAGACGGGACTTACTACTGTGCATGAATGAACAAGTTTGTTTATCAGTGATATGATACAATTTAAAATGATTCTAAAATCTCTTTTATGCAGAGGATGTTTCTTTCCTGGAACCCAGAGGCTCTGATACCAATATGAGAATAACAAGTTTCTGGTCAGCTAGGTGTAAGCATGGTATTTCAGAAACTTGCTTTTTAATGCTTTGGACAATCTTTGTATGCTCATCAGTCCATGCAGGGGGTTTTTCTTTAATCTATCATGGAGGGGCTTTGCTAGACAGTTCAAATTCAGATAAAAATCCATCACATAATTTAAACTGCCAAGGAATCTTTGCAATTGAGTTTTTTCTAAAATTTTGTCTGGAAAATTTGAAGTGAAGGCTAGAGACCTTTCAATTGGGGTGATAGTTCCCCGGGAGATATAGTGGCCAAGAAATCTAATTTTTGTTTGGAATAAAGACATCTTAGACTTTGAAACTACTAGACCATTTTTCTTAACAACATAGAAAAATGTCTTCAAATGTTTGAAATGTTGCTCTAGAGAATTTGAAAATATCAACACATCATCGATATAGACAATGCAAAACTTTGAATAAGGATTGGAAATATCATTCATGATTTTTTAAAATTCAGAAGGACCATTCGTTAATCCGAAAGGCATTACGTTCCATTCGTACTGGCCAAATGGAACAGTAAAAGTAGTTTTGTACCTGTCTTTAGGATGAATCTGGATTTGCCAAAATCCTGATTTCATATCAAACTTTGAAAAAATAAAAGCAGAATGAAGCTTTTGAAGAAGATTTTTTTTGTTTGGAATTAGGTATCTAATCCACTTTAGAGCTTTATTCAATGGTTTGTAATTAATCACTAACCTAGGTGTTCCTCTTTCTATCTCACTATTTTTGTTGACATAGAAAGCTGCACACGACCAGGGGGATCTGGATTTGGTAATCAAACCATTTTGCTCTAAATCTTTTAATATATATATATATATTGATTGAATCAAAATAATAATAAATATCATATAATACGCAGGTAAACAACTGGTTTATAAGTAAAGCATCTCTATAATGATACTCTATATAAGAATAATCTTTATATAGTTATAAAAAATTTCAATCTCAATTTGAATTAAACTCTATTATAAATAAATTTTAAATTTCTTAAATTTTATTTCAAGAAAATATTTAAGCCAATTACACTAATTTTATAATTACACTTATAGCACATGACACTTTTTGTGGATTTAAGAAAGAAAGCCACCTCTAAAAGCCATTATGAGTATTATAGCACTTTTATTTATTTCTAGTATTATTATTGTCTCTTTAATTTTATTTATATAATATGATAAAATATTAATATATCTTATCTTTGGTTGATATAATTTTACCAATAAATTTTTATTAATTTATAATCTTCTCATGATCATAAATTTTATTTGATAAAATATATGACTAAATAGAAATTTTACTAAATAAATTATTAACAGGTATCTAATATAATATGAAATATCACGTGACATTCTCAATATAGTTAGTAAGTTATTCTCCAAATTAAATAATACTTCATTCTCCAAATTAGATAATAATTGTAAATCTAGATAACACCTATTTTATTTTATGTTATTCTGACACTGAATTATCTAAACAGCTTGAAGTGCATTGAGATGTATCAACTTTCTTTAGATATGATCAGGTTTTATATGGAAATTTTGATCCCGGAGGAACACCAGGAACCCTGCAAAACATCTGAAGCTCCAAATTCACATTTATATTACTAATTGTTTACAATGCTATAGCATTAGTGATTATCTGATAAGCATATACTTCAAAAAGTAATACAGAATACAGAGTAAATCAGACGCTAACCCCTTAATACGCCATGTCACAGAAAATGATGCCGGCACTAAAAACTAGCAGTCTGTAACTTAAGGAGATCCTAATTTCTAACCAACCAAGAATGAAAATAGACTATCTTCGGTCATGGGTTCGCTTTGATCCTGACAGATGCCTTCCAGAATCAGTAGTAGAGCTTCTACCCCTTGGATCTGTATGCTTATCCTCCTTTTCATCAAGTGTGGTCTTCTGCTTCCGCAACATGTCCTCTGCATGGCGCCGCCACAAAACTTCTCGCTCCTTTCTAGGCATCTTGTTATACCTGGGATCTAGCTTTAAAACACGTTTAGCTGTTGTCCAGGAATCAAGTACCGTTTTCCCATCTTCTGTCTTTTGGGAAGCTGCTTCAGCATTGATAACTTCAGCTAGCAGAGCCTTGAATTCATTTGTGCATCGCTGGAAAAGAAAACACAAAATTAACAAATAAAATTAAACTTGCAAAATCTTCAATACAAGTTACGCCCTCTGTGCCCCGTAAGTAATCATATCTGAATCCACTAACATAAGCTATGCCCACTAAAAGACCCTTCAATATATCAGCAGGCATATTTGTCCTGAAATTACCTCATGCAACATTTTTACATGCTCCCGGAAAAGCTTCTCAGTATCAGATGGATCTAAATTGGGGTTAGTTCCACGCCCTTGTGGATCCTTCTCCAATCTGGTCTTTGATTCCGTCCAAGATGCCTAGCACAAGAAAAATAGCAGGTCAACAATTCAAATATGCATGCCAAACTCCTGGGAACATAAAATCATTTAGCAAGTGTGTGGCGTGCATCCTGTCCAGTCAAATGGTAGGGGGAAAAGATGCTTTAACACGTCTGCTTCCTTGCATTAATAATGTGGCAAATAACAACTCTAGTATATTTCAAATTCATTTCCACCTGGGTTTGACAGGTAAATTAAAAGGGTGATTCCGTTAATATCTCAGAATCTAATCCAGAAGCATTATTCAGTAGTCAAGTTAGCCAATAGCTGCATCATTCAGCTATTAGGCATGACAGCTTGTCATTTGCTAGTTGCTAGAGTGGCAAGAAGCCACCTGGCTATTTGGAATGCTCTAGCACTCGATCTTGTAGAATTCTGTACAACCAGATTACTGTTGTCTCCTAGGTTATACCTGGCGACAAAACTCGAACCGATTTCTCTCAGACAATGCACCTCCATTTCCTGATAAGAGTCACTAGGAGGGTGCCTCCATTGTGATTCTTGAGTTTATACTTCTAATTCAAATGCTTACTGATGATTATAGGATGGCTAGACAAGAGATCCAATTTTGAAACCCATGGTTAAAGCCATTAAATTCTAATTCCTATACTAAGAATGGCAAAGAGAAGTTAGGTTCTATAAAACTTTTTGACAAATGAAATTATTCAAAAGTTGAGTTCTGTATGAGAATTCTTTGGTGTTATGCAAGTACATCAGCAAAATAAAGATACCCAATTAATCAATAACCTCTTTGAGATAACAATTTTTGGTGGGTCCCAAGTTGTGGCCAACATACTAAAATACTAGGTCACTAAATTTATAAGATAATACATTATAGAAAAACAAAGGCCCACCTAACATGTAAGATTATTTTTTTTCCTCTTGATATATTAGTAAATTGTTAATTTACTGATTAATTAATATCTTGCTTATTCAATCATTTTTTTTGGTTCCAAGATTATTAATTCATAAGATTGTACTGTATTTCCTTTGAATTCTCCCCCTCAACTCCTACAGAATTGGAATGGAATGAGAAAGAAAATGAAAATGAATGTCCAGATGCAAAGGATTCCACTTCAAATTCATTTTGTATGTTACTTGAAAAAATTCGACGATGTTGTTAATATTGTGCACCCAAGTAGATGTTATTTCCATTATAATTCAGACCATTCAAATTTAAGAACTGCCCAAAGACAATTTGCACTTATTGTGCATCAAAGATGAAAAAAGAATCCCTACCAAGAATTTTCTTCCCATATCAATATGCCCGTACTATTGCTAAGCTGCAGCATATCAGATAATGTTACAGCCCTGTATAATAGTAAGGCCACAAAGTCCTCAAATCATCCCCAAAATTCAACCTTTCAATGACCCGAGAAATCCCTGATTTCTAAATTTTCTTCCCACTAAATAAACCTCGAAGGTTTTGACAATCTGAAATCTGTCCCATTTTTAGATTGCTTCAAATAAATTTAAGCAACATGGTCCGGTGAGACTATCCACGTTTTTTGCTTAAGCATCAAGAAACTAACTCAGCCTACAATATAAATTCCATTCCTAGCCTAAATCCTCCAATTTACCAAACCTATCCATCACAACATCATTATATGTATCATTCTGACATTTTAAGATAACCAGCCATGTCCAATCTAGCAAAATGATTCAACTCCCGAGTTCAAAAGGCATTAATTAGTATACAGTATATCAGACTACAACATTCAAAATAACAAGTTCAAAAGCTTTTAGCAACGATTACACAATGATAAACATAAATCTTACAGTCTTAGTTTTGAGTTTTAATAAATTCCTGAAAATTTTAATTTTTTTAATTCAGCTCATACTATTTTTTCGTAGGAATAACTGCCACAAAAGACAATAATATCCTTGTGATCCATCCAAATAGATATCCACATTAGTTCATCAAATATATAATAGATATCTAATTTTCCCAAGTAAAAATTCCGATCAGTGGTTTTGGTTCCAAGACCAAACTTAAACTGTAAATCTAGGAAATTGGCTTCCAACAGAAAGTTTCCATATTTTATGTTGTTAATTATTATTGCTTAGAAAAGGCATTTTAGAAATCAGCATTTTAATAAATTGTCTAAAGGATAAACAAAGTGGAAATTCAGTACATAAATCATTCAGCAGATATAATTAGTCATTCTAATAAAAATGCAACATGGAACACCACTTTGTTTAACATAATAAAACTGACGAGCATACCATTTAAGGAAATATATAGAAAAAGAGGTAATTAAAAATAGATAAATAACTAAACTAGCAAAACAAAAGAGTGTTAACTGCTTTTTTTTTTTTGGCTTCTTACTAAGAGTAAACTGGTCAATCATATTTGCTCTCGACTCAAGACATTAAACTTACCACTCCTAGGTAAGTAACTTCTTAGAGTCGCGAATTTGGGTAGTTGACCTCCTGAGAACTTTCGATCATGCAAACCGAGCAACACCAAAATTTTTATTCCCAGGAAGTCCTACTTTCTGAGCCTATTTACCCTATATAAGTTAAGACCTATAAACATAAGAAATTAATTTCAGAACTCATTTTTAATCACATAAAACATTGAAATGATGGATTGACATTGATTACAAGAATTTGCGTACAATTGACAAATGGTTATATGGATACTCCCACCACCCCTCATATACAATTATTTATCATAAAAGATAGTAAATATTGGCTTGGCAGCTCATATACTTTAGATGAAGTTCATATCTTTTAAGACAGACATTTACACTAGCAGTACGAGACAATTGATAAAGGTTCTTTTCCTAAGTTTAGCCTAATTCTTAATACAGACTTTTCCAATTTCATAAAAATGGTGGCCTTGTTTGCTCAGCTCTCTAACCAACAAACTAAATAGGGAAAAGTACAAAAATAAACCTTGTGGTTAGGTGCTTTTACACTTAGAGAATTCTGGTTTTTCTCGCGACAAAGAAGTACCCTGTGATTTAGTTTCTTAAATTTATTACTACCTTACAAATTAATATCTTTAGATTCCATGATTTAATATTAGTATAATATTAATTTTTAATAATAAAATTATTTTATAAGTGATTTACCATCAAATCAAATATCGGGATACTCATACTTTTATTTTAAAAATTATTTCATTTTATCCCTAATAAAATTAAAATGTATATATTAATTTCATTTAACATAAATTCAATGTTATTAGTTGTATGCTAAATCACTTAATAAGTGATTTTGTTATTGAAAATGAGTATTATACTAATATCGAATTATAGGAATCCAAAGATATTAGTTTGTAAGGTAGTAAAAATATAAAAAAACTAAATTACAGGTAAATTCTTTGTCACGACAAAACCATAATCCCTAAGTGCAAAAGCGTCAAACCACAGGGCACTTTTTTGTACTTTTCCCAATGAAATAACTAGTCAAGTTTCACTTACAGCATAGTAATATTTACCAACAGATTGCAAGCCAGATCAATTTTCATAAAGGAATCATTACATGCATAAAATGACATTTAAGACCGCCATAGTTGATAAAGTTAAACGATCTATCAGAACCTTTGATAGGAGAACATGCATAATAAGATACTTATTGAAACACCAGAGTTGTTAAAGGTGAAAGGCATGCCAAGGCAATAAGGGCTCTTGGTGCATAGCAATAAGGGCTCTTAGTGCATGAGGCGCAAGGCAAGGTGCGCGCCTGACAAAAGTGAGGCGCAAAAGATAAAATAAAATAAGACTAAGACTTATAACACAACCCACGCATAAAATAAGAAAAAAATAACACAACCAAAGAAAAGAAATAAAAAGATCATGACAATCATGTCCAAGAGACATTTAACAAATAACAAAAAAGCATGTTCAAAAGATATGATAAAAGTAAAACAGTCTTATAAATAACTAGAAGTCCTAGGATAGTAGAAATCCTAAAGCATCTTCCATTACTAATTTATTATAAGTCTATAATTATGGTCTTGGTCCTACTCCTACCCTTCTAGGAAATTCTTCTCTTCTTTTTCTTGATCAATGTCTTTTTGCCCTAATTTTCTTTCTTACAATTTTTAAAATTTTTTTTGGAGATAATTCGGTGTGAGTAAACCTACATATTCTATATTAACTCTATGATGAAGGGCTGAAATCATTGTATGTCTTGAAAGAAAAAAAAAATTAAAAGTCAAAATATTACAAAGGCGCGCCTCACATTAGGTTTGAGGCGCACAAAGGCGAGCGCCTTGGTGAAGTCGCCTGCCTTTCTTGGCTTGAGGCACTAAGGCTAGCGCCTTGTGCGCCTCTCACCTCAAGCGCGCCTTTGACAACTATGTGAAACACAGGAAGCATTCTTTAGATTTTTCAGTCAAACACCACCCAGTTACTGATTTCTTAGTTGCCTAAAATACCTGGGGGTCCTTGATTGTCTCCACAAGCAATGCTTGAAACGATGCAACAGCCTCCTTCCTCCGAACTTTCTCTCGCACCCTCTCCATTTCTTGTTCTTCTCTCTCCTTCCGCTTGCGCAACTCTCTCTCCCTCTCCTTTAACTTCTCCTGGAAAATCAAAAGGGAACTTAAAACTAATACCCTTATCCGCACATTGGCATAAACAGTATATGCTGAAAGATATTTGACTCATTAATATGGCTATACCTGCTCCTCCCTTTTCACTTTAGCCTTCCATTCTGCTTCCTCTTCTGCAGCTTTTAGTTCAGACAAGTACTCATTGAATAATACTTCCCTCTCTTCATGCTTTACAGATTTGTACCTAGGATCATTCCTTAGGCTTTCTTTCACCTGTAAAGAGGACAAAGTAACATGCATTAATGTTATTCAAGAAAAGTTAAGAACCTGAAGAGTCTCATACTTGTCTTCTCAGATCATCACTACTTTTGGTACTTTAATTCTACATATACTACTACTAGCCTTTTAGTGCATCTAGCTAACATAATGCGTATGCTATGAAGACCAAGTACCAGCTATTTCTGTAAATACATGCACACATAGCATTCCTATAAGAAAATGAACTGAAAATGCTGAAAAACATAGTCTGCATTGTATTAAGACTCCAAAGATGAGTTGCATTTACTTTCGCCAATACTCATTAGTAGCATTTGGCAGTGACCACAATACTGCTCATAAAACCACTAGGCACACTTGAGCATCAAAGACCTCAGGCACATGCACCTATGCAAATTAGGCTTACCTATTTGAAATAAAATGCATGACAATTTGCATGACAAAACCTCATAATACATGCTAAGGGAAAATCCTAAAGAAAGTATAATTTAAATGTCTTTGGCCTGTGACAGAATATACAAGAATATAGGTGCAAATCCTACATCGGCTATTTAAATTTAACTCCACTCAACTAAGGGCGCATCTGGATAGGGATTAAAAGAATAGTTTTTAATAGAGTTAACAATTATATGATTAATAGTGAAGGGTTTAGTAATTAAAAGTGCTAATTAAGGTTGTTAATCTTGTCTGGTAGTATAAAAAATACTAGTGGTTAAGAATAACTGACACAAATAGTTTAAAAAAATAATAAAACAAAAATTGCAAAAATAAATTAAAAATAGAACAAAATACTCAAAATTTATTTATTTCACTTTTAACTCTTTTTAAACCAAGGATTAGGGGGTTAACCAAAATGGATTACAAGGAGGTTAACCCTTAACCCTTTAGTAGTTAACCCCCTTAACAAGAATACACACTAACTCCTTCATTATTAACTTCCTTTAACCCCCAACCAAATATACACTAAGCCTTAAGCCCACCACTTCAAATGATGTTGAGCTACATTTTCAGAAAGATTAACATAGAAATTATTGGGGACACTTTGAAGTCCTTTCTAGTCGTGTTATAGAGTCCACTTTGCATGGGCTGGTCCAGAATTTATAACATAAGCAAGCTATGTCATTTTTATAATTTCCATAGCTATTTAAGTAATTTATTTGATTACACAAAGTTAATCATTGGTAACTTCTAAGTTTATTATATAAGAAAAAATAAAAATAAACAAGAATGTTCCCTTTAATATTCCTTGTATTGATATGATGTATTACAGTTGTGAACTACACTAATATTTATAATAAAATTCACAACATTGGCGGCCAATTTAGTCCAATTAGGTCGAAAACACTGATATTGACTGACTTGATTATTAAGACCCAAACAAGTTTTTAATTTATTAAATAGTAACATGGGTATAATGTATACCTTGGACCAGCGGGAATTGACAGTTAGATCGCCTTTGTCTTGAAGCATGGACTTGAAACTAGCAGCAGCAGCTGCACGTTCAGCTTGAGCCTTTTCTTGTGCAGCTTTCTTTAAGGGAAGAACTCTACATAGGAAGGAAAATACACATATTGACCAGTGTGGTGTAAGTGACAGACTTGTAAGCAAAAAAGCATCATCATGGTTATAGAAAAGTATTCAAGGGCTAAGGACACACCCAAACGGCATATAACTATCTGATCACTAGCCTGCTACTCTGCTGACAGATGTAGCTTTCAAGGCATTTGAATAGAAAGCAATTTCTCTCTTTGGGAAACAGTTTATGTAAATGCAAATTAGGATTCATTTACAACAAACATGCAAAAAAAGCTATGACCAAGTCAATCGAACAATTGCAGCTGCTAGAAGAGAACATAAATCTAAATGATGTCAAACCACTCACTACATGTATTTCAAGATTCTTCAAGTAAAATTTGGCTTAACCAAACACCACCACTAAAGCAACCACCATCACCATATTTTTTCCAGACACCATCACGTTTTGTCCTTTCTTATTCAGAAGTCTCTTGCATCTTTCTAATGCATAAGACATTCTAATACTAATAGTCATTAATCAACATCCTCCAAAGAAAATCTCATATTTAACAAAACCTAACCCCAACATCATCTAGAGATTCTAGACTAAACAAAAGCATACTCTATATTTAACATGCTCCATATATCAACCAGTATTCATCAAATTAGTCTAACTACAAAATAAAATATTCATCACATCTGCAACCAGGCTGTGTTTATACCTAAATATAGGCTAGTTACATTTACTTCATATTTTGTACTAAATATTGGGGTGTTGTAGGGGAGGGCTATGAAACATATAACCCCTAGGAAACAGGATTTTCGCATCTTGGAAACTCTTTCTTCATTTCTGCAATTTCCTAAAATTGAAAACCTATGTCTCGTTTGGAAAAATATTTTTTCCCATTTAAAAAAGAAAATCTAATGCTATTATTTTTATGTACTTTGATGGTTGAATATTAATATGCACGCTTAATTTATTATTTGCTACTTCTATGATGATATTTACTTGAGCAAACGGTTTTCTCAATTGTTATAAAAATTACGTTAAACAGTACCACAGAAATGAAAACATATTTCTAGCTTGGAAAACAATTTTTCTTCATTAAAAACAATATGCAATACTGTATTATATTTATGTACTTTGATGGATCTTCTAATTCATAATTCGTTCTTCTTAAGATGATATTTAGTCAAGAAAATGATGTTTCTAAATTGTTATATAAAATAATTATTTATAAATAGTACCCCTAAATTTTTTATATTTACACATTTTCCCCACATTCTTGTTTCCGATATTTTTTGAGAAAGTCGTTTCCTTGTATTTGCTTCTATGTTTCTAATTCCATGCTACATACGTGGGCCCATACTTATCCCTCCCACTTTGCATCCCTCCTAACATAGTCCTAGTTTACCGACAGGCCCCACAAAGCACAAAGCACTGCCAGATTATATTCAGGATTTTATGAGTTGGAGCGCACCTAGAAAAGACATCTCATTGCCTCCAATAATCGACACCACTTGATTGCCATGAGTATGACCAAAAAGCAATTAAAAACTCCATAAGAGAGTGAAGGCTGACTTCTTGACACAACTATCATAATATACAACGCTTAAAGTCCTCAGCAAGTGATACCTTTCATGTAATAAATGCTCTCGATCTTTGCGGTCCACAGCCTCAAATCGCGGATCATTGCCCCATTTCCTTCTAAAACTTTGATAATCAGTGTTGTGATCAATTTCCTGAAATCGAAGTCTGGCAGGTAAGCATCTTCATTCCTCAGTTTCAAAGATACTAAAGATCAATAACAGATTAGAACAGAGAAAAAGAAATGGGATTTAAGCTGAAGTTAATCCATGAAACCTCAGATGCTTCTTCTAGTAACTGCCTGAATCCCTCTATTGCAGCCTTCTGAGCTGCTCGTTTTTCCTTGCGTTCCTCCTCTGCACGTGTTTTAACATAATGCTCAAACAAGGACCTCCTAGCAGAATGACTTGGGATAGCCTGCAACAGAAAAATGCTTTTAGACTACTATAAGAAAAAGCACTAGCACATCAACTGCTATTATATAAATCACAAAAGAAAAACATCATTCAGAGAAAAGATTCATAATGATATAACAAAGGATCAAAAGAGATGTCTAGCGAAGTGTCAGCCCATTCCCTCGAATGGGGCTGGTGAAGTTGTCGTATGCATCAAGACAAACAATTTGAGTCCAAAAAGCAAAGAAAATAAACAAAACAGTTTTACTCGGACCTTAATATCTTCAGTAACCACACTCAAAACAGCTACTTGTCAACTCATACCTTCTATGAAAATCAAAAATAAAGAAACAGAAAAGCTAACATCCCGCAAAAGATTATTATTGGTGGAAATGATGCTGCATAATAGAAATTGTTAGGCAACAATTAATATTCACTTTTGTTGGTAGACTTACTGTAAAATGATTGACATGGAACTTTCAGTTGTCATCACCTTAGCTTTATTTTGAAATAATATCTGCATGAGTTTGTTGCAGTTGGGGATCGCTTTTGTATTGGGTCAGAGGTCAGACAATCTTATTGTAGCTTAGATCAATAAGACTCAGAGTTCAATTCAAAATCACCAATCAACTTGCTGTATTATAATGACAACTTCTAAACCATTAAACGGTTCATATATTTTGATCTTGGTCAACTATACTAGAACTCAAATCTTTTAAGAGGCTAACTAGTTAAAGTAAAGATCATGTAAGACTAGATAAACCTAGAAAACTAGGATGTCATGCTCAGTGGGCATCTGTCAGTTAATGGAAAGGCCTCAACTATATGGTACAAAATTGAGATCCTCAGGAGACTCCCCTTTAAAGCAGCACAGATCATCGTCAAAGAATGTAGACATGATAGAGCACCAAGAGCTCTTTAACCTAGACTGCTGAAATACATCCTCAACCTTTAGATTAAACCAAAACTCTATACCTATTTGATAAGTCAAGTGAATAGCATCTCTGCATATTCCTTTCACATCCTATCTGGAGTCCGCTATATACCTAGAGAATCACAAGTGAAGGAACCCTTTGTATGTCCCACTTCTAATGCCAGGCTTCATTCCTATGTAACTAATTTAACCGGAAACACCTTGGAAATGAAATAGAAGGAAGACATTGGAAGCATCTAAAGCCAACGTCTCAAAAATGTATTCTAATTATTTTCCCACCCAAAAACCTCATAAAAGGTACAATTTTGTAAGTATGGCGCTAGCATGTTATAATGACAAAACAAAACACATCCAAACCACAAACAGGTTCACCCCTATACAAGTGAGCAGATATATGAATCCAACCAACCTGTTTAAGGGAGTTCCAGTTGTTGGAAAGTGCCTAATTCCCGAACAAAGTAATTCATAAGTCTTTAGACTCAACAAACCTGAAAACGAGGATCGAACACTATCTTCGGGAGCACCTTCTCCCATTTTGAGAATGGTGCTATTCCACGTTCCTTTAACATATCCTGTACATTCCAGAGACATGATAAACAAAAAGGCTCGTGTTTCTCAAGAAGCAAATTAAGAGGTACTAAGAAAAAACAAAATAACAGAACAAACAACAAATGCCCAATTTTTCTTTTAACAGGTCCTTTAAACTCAATATACCTCCATTTCTTTCTTTTTGCCTCTTTAACAACCAGTCTATTAACCTAGCAGTCTGCTCCCTCCATACCTCCCTCCCCCTTCCATCCCTCCCTCTCTTCCCCTCTCTCGTAGTTATTAGATTATATTTCGGAAGGACAAGGAGTTAATATGAAAGGGAAAAAGGATAAAATACAACAAACTAATTTGTTCCAGCATACAGATTTCCAGCAAAATCTATATAATGTATAATTGGAGTACAACTTTGGAATGGGTTACAGGATTTTTGTTTAATGGGTGTACATGGGTTACAGGATTTTTGTTTAATATCTTTTTCATATGCTCTTTAGTGTTAGTGAGGAAGGATAAGATATTAAAGCAACACCCTCTTTGAGCTCTTAACGAATCCCCTATGGAGGCAGTCTTAGAAAAAGCTGCTTTAGCAGAGATAAGTCTGAGGCATAGGCCTATGCTATCTATTCTACTTGGATGACCTTACTTTAATAAGAAAATAATTCTGAGCTTCATGTTACTCCTCTCAAGAGACATGTCAGATCCAGGGCATCCCAAAATAAATGGGATGACAGTTTTTCACTTCAAAACTGTAAAATTAGAATTTCGATCAAATCACATCGCAATAAACTAGGCCTTCTAATTCTTTTTTTTATTATTATTTTGAAAAGACGAAGAAACAAATTCTATTTTTTCTCCTATTTACTACAGTGAAGAAGAATCAAATTTTGACTATATTTATTCCTTTTTCTACTTCTTCTTCCAAGTGCAGGACAACCCCAAGGGGTTGCGGGCTTTTTTCTACCAATTGTAGCCCTCCCTTCACCACCTCTATAGGGATGGTCTACAGGGTTCATAACTACTTCTCTTACTACAGGACGCTTACCTAGCCAACATTTAAATTCGGCTCTACCCAAATTTTTCTGGTTCAACCCAGTAAAGTTAAGTTTTCAAAATTCAAATTCCATTAATAACGAAAAATGCTTCATGAAGCTACAAGTTACTTCCACATAGGTATGTGTTACTTCTACATAAAAGAACACGATATAAAACAAAACACGCCTACTTTTTTATATGATACTTCTTTTCATAGCAAGTCTAAATTTAAAATTTTTAAAAATCTTAAATTTTATTTTTAATTAATGAAATGTTGCTTTGGATATATTACATCCTATATTTCGTAAGCATTTAAGTTGAAAGAATTAATAGTGTAAAGAGTCATGACAATGAACCTTGTTGAAATAACTAATTAGTGGTCACTTATTTGGGAACCTCACCTCAATTTATTTGATCTTTTATAATGGTTCAGCTTGATTTAATAATTTACAAATCAAATTTTACTGTATAGTTTGAAAGTTTCTTCTAATAATATCAAATCATACTATAAACACTTTAACTGACATTTACTGTTGACTTCTTTGTGATAATAACATTAAAGAAAGTTCCTACTATGAAGTGTGGGTAATCAGCTAGTATAAATAATCAGGATACCTTAAATTGGATAATGCACTCCTCCTTTGTAGGCCCATTATCTTCCTCCTCTGAATCTGAAGATGAGTCTGATGCATTAGCATCCCCATTAGCATCTTTTAGCTTTTCTTTGCTATTCTCACTTGGCAATCCCTTAGATGTAGCTTCCATAGCTCTGGAGCCATTTGATTCTGGTGTTGTTATTCCTAATGATACTGGAGCAGGAGAAGAAGTAACTGGAGTTCCTGAGTCCTGCAACTTCTTTTTAATTAAATCAAGTGCAGATGATGCTCCTAGTGCATTTGAGGCTCTAAGAGCTGTAGCATCACGACCACCTGTATTAATAGCAGGAGCACTCAAGCTAATCTGAACAGATCCTTTCTCATTCAAGACACTAGAGCTCGAAACTGACATTTCTTGTTCTTTTAATTCAGCTTCCTGCTTCTTTTTCAGTTCCGTCACCTCAGATGGGATCTGCCAGCTGCTCAACTGATTAACATTAAGAAAGAAACAGGCAATGAGTACAGGGTGATGTATAAGTGGAAACAGTGACATATAGAATGCTAAAATTTTTTATATATATGCTAACTTTACGTAGATCTCTATTATTAATAATATTTGAAAGAAAGAAGCACATTCAGATTGATACTCTCTCATAAATTATGGCCATTAAGATAACAGAAAAAACCAACATCATAAACTGAGCTAAAAGTATTAAGAGAAGTGCAAAACTTCTAAAAACACCTACATAGTCTTTAAAAAGAATATATGACAACAATCAAGTCTCAGACAAAGGTAAGCGAAAAACAAATTAGTAAGCACTTCATGCAGTTAGTTGCAGTCAAGAGATATAAAAATGAAAAAGTAATATCTTAGTTCAAAAACTAAAAGAAAGAGTAACATCAATACTAATGCTGGGAATATTATCATCAAATGCTTGCCATACAATTTCGACATGAGACTTAGCAAATATAATAACTGAATGAAACAATTTTATGGGATGAATAGACCCATCACATTCATTATCATACCTTGGTTTTGTTGTTGTAGTAATAGTTTTTGCCATCATTTGTAGTGATCAAAGCCCAGTCCGTACCAGCCAAATTCTCCCTAAGAAACAAAAGACAATAAAAATTAAAAAAACCACATAGTAACAATATAAGAATCCAGTCGCATCACTTGAACTTAAAAAGCCTACGTAACAACTCTTTAACAGCCAAAAATATAAGAAACAGTTGACCAACAAAAAATGCAATGTTAAAGCCAACATATAGTAAAACAGCATTAACAAACAAGATGCTTGTACAGAAAAATTAAAAACCTAAAAGAAAATATAAATTGGACTAAAAACGATATATATATAAGCAATTTAGGTCCTGCATTGAAAAAAAAATTAAACATGTTTTCAGACGTTTTGTTAACAATTCTAGGGATAGAAAAAAATTAAGAGCCAAAAACCCTTGAAGCTTAGACAATAACTAAATTCAGCCAAATCTCCAAAATAAAGTTAGGCAAACATCTTTTAAGATACATTCATCAAGCAGTATGAAAACTTAGGGGAAAAATAACTTACAGAAGGGCTGAAAGACAGATTCATTAACTTATTTATACTATTAGGTATTGGACAAATGTTAGGGATAGGTAAGAATTAAGAACCAAATCCCCACATCCCCAGATATAGTTAGGGAACAAAAGGGTACCAACACATTTATATCAAATTCTCTAAATATGTTTTGAGAGTAAGTTTACAAACACTTCCATAGGAATCGTAATCTGCCAAGATTATTTACCAGTCAAGTAACTCAGTAAACAAACACCATCACCATAGCATGAAAGAGAGATTTAAGATGTTCTTATAGACACGGATTTACACAATTCAACTCAACTGAATCTTAAAACTAGTAAAATCTGGGTAAAAGCATATAGATCCGTTTCTTCCAGTGACCTACTTCTGGGAGTACTTCAGAAACATCTATAGATACTAAATTCTTTTTTACTACTTCTTCCTACATTACCCTGATTTAGGTTTTGCCTTTCTTTTTGTTTGCTGCAACTTCAATATGATGAGCATTCAAAACCAGTACAATTGCTTTTTACAATAGCATGCTCAAGCCATCCAATCTCCCCTGTCTAAGCTTTTTCCAAATGAGTGCTACTTCCACCTTATGAATCGATTCAAATCCATCATAACATCCTCACCCCTCTACTGCTAGTCTCGTCTGCATGTATCTTAACCACATTATTCCGCATGTATAAGACTTCTAGCTGATCAAATCACAATTTTACAAACCTTCTGCTTAAGGCTAGCTGGCATTCTTCAATCACATAATAAATCCATTTTTTCATTGAAATTTACTATTTTAATGCAGCACTCTTCACAACTTTAAATGTTCATAAGGGTCGTTTGGCATTGAGGTTGGAGTTTTTATTTTATTTTTTGAATTTTGAAGATTACTTATGAAAAAAGAAAGTAAAATTGATGCTTTTAGGAGGCAGGTTTAAGAAAAGCATTTTATAAAAAAGTAAAACGTCGATATTATTAAATAAAAAAATTCAACGCCCAACAGCAATCTCAAACACACCCATTATCTATTAACAAGAAGTGTGCAAAGGAGCTCAACAAACATACACACACAATATGGAAGTCAGAACTCCTTTAAAGTCTCTAATAATCATCAGTCTATCAAAAAAAAAAAAGAACAATATACTCACTAATCAAGAAAATTTTACATTAGAAACAAAATGTTGGACCATTGGTGGTGTGATCTTGAACAGCATAAAATAAGAGAACAGAAACATAGACATTATAATATAAACAGATGTCTTATTCCTAGACAACAAAATTAGGAAGAATATATCAAAATACCTCAGGAGTAAGAAACTTACATGGAAACTGGAGTTGGCTGCATAGGAACCTTCTCAGGCTGCATCCATATCAAAACAAAAATAGCATAAATCATTGCATCCATATCAAAACAAAAATAGCATAAATCATTGCATCCATATCAAAATAAAAATAGCATAAATCAATAGTACCACCAACACCAACAAGATGGCAAAAACAACCATTCATGATAACCAAAAGGGAAATTATAGCCATACCACACACAAATAATGATTCCAGACTTTAATATAGGGAATCCAATGAGAGGACAAGTGACAAGATAGTTAGGACAATCTTAATAAAGGAACAGGACGATCTATATGAAGAAGAACAAGAGCCAAAGAGAATAAAATATAATTTCACACTTTCACTATAAAGAAAGCAAGGAAAGAATAGTTAACAAGATAGTTAGGATATAGCAAAAAGGATAAGGATAGTTAGTATATAATATATATCAAAAAAGAAAAGGAAGATGATGAAGAGAACAAGAGAGAGAGAGAGAGAGAGAGAGATCAGGAGATCAAGCATCATTTAGAATGCACAAGTTCAATAACAGTTAAGAAAAAAAAGTATGTCATCCAAGAATCCATGACAAGAAGCTAATCAGCCAAATAAAAGAACTAAAAAGAATTGAGTTTCACTTGAAAAGCTTTAATGATGTGTTGTAACTTGTAATGAGGACACTACCAACTAGCTAATCTAAGAATTCCATAAATCTACAGTTTTTTGTTTTAAAATACAGAGGATATGGTTTAAATCCCATATTACAGGCGCTAGTGTGCTAAAAGAATTTGATCGTATTGCCAATTTACATGTTATTCCCAAAATTCTCCTTCAAAAAATTTTAAAATGATAAAACAAAAATCTAACAGTCAAGAAGAAACAATGTGCAACTAAATTTTCCGTACCTCGCTCTTAAAGCCAGGCGGTTTCTCATAAGTAGATACTCCTGTTACAGCATTATAATAGTAAACTACTCCTGCATCAGTCTTGTGGGCAGTCCAGGCATCTAATGAATCACTTGTGGCAGCATTATTCTTGGTGCCAAAGTCATGGATTTGGCTCCTGTTATCTGCAAACGCCCATGACAATTTTAGTGACAAATTCTCATTCAAAGTAATTACATAGAGGAATAAACAACTCTTACATTGTATCAGTAACCTAGCATGAAACCCTGAGCGTACCAATTCCAGGAGGAGGTATTTCTTTCTGCATCCCTGGAGTGCCCATTAACTGATGCCCCGAAGCAGCAGAAGACGGGGGATTTGCACCTGGAATTCCAACAGGAGGAGCACCAGAAGGTTGAAAATCAGGTGATGAGATAGAAGGACGAGAAATGCCATGTGCTGGCAAAGGATATGATCCAGGAAACACAGCCGGAGGATAGGGCAAAAATGGTGTCCTAGGCATGCCACCCATCTGCGGAGGGTGAAACCAGAGCCCCTGGGCAGAAGCAGCCATAGCAGGTAAAGATGGATAAGTATGGTAACTTTGCTGCTGAACTACAGGATTTGAAGCATGAGTAACAGTCGGCATGACAGGCCTCTGAACTGAAGAAGTAGCAGAATCAACAGTTACAGGTGGAAGGATCATTGGACCACATGACACTGATCCAGCAGGTCCAGGTGTTCCAGCCAACCCAGGGGGCACAAGAAAAGAAGGTGATGACAATGAAGTGGTCTTTGTAGAGGTCGAAGAAGAATGAGATACAATCGGAGCAGATGACAGAGCAGTAGCTTGTGGAACTGAAGCTGATGCATCCTGCATGTATTACATCAAAAATCTAAAACTACACACAATCATCATCTACGTTTCTACAATATATAATATTCAACTTCCATAGGAATTAGTAACCATTCAACTGCCTCATAAGCAACGTCTAGCCATCACAAGATTGAATTTCAAAAATAACAGCTCCACAATGCGAAATCCCTAGACTACAACACAGAATCCCTTCCTTAATCTATAACCTCAGCGTTTAAATTCATGCACTTGTATTTCAAATTTTCGTTACCCTAATTGTAAAATTATAAAAAGAAAAGAAAACAAATAAGCATTCGCATCAAAGGACATTTTGTTCATTAAACCTAATCGACTGAGCAAGTATTACATACTGAGGTGGAATGGAACTGCTGATTGGCCGAAAAATGAAGAGCAGATTGTGAAATATTGTACGAAAAAGAGGGAGGAGTGAAGCCAGGAACAGGAACTGGTGGATTTGAGTTAGGAGGAGCCTGCATTACACATTAAAAAGATAACAATCATAACTTAAAAAATTAAAAGAAAACATTAAACATTGATAAAATTTTAAAAAAAAAAAAAAGACATATATGAAGATGTTGTTAGCACATATAGTGGTACTCACAAAACCCTGACGCTGAGAAGACATGTTAGCATTTGCAACTGCTGCTGCTGCTTCTGTTGTTGACAACGACGACGACGATTTAGGCGATGACGCTGCCATTTGTTTTATTAATTTATTTATTTAGTTATTTAATATACAGCGAAACATATAGTTTGAGAGCGAATCGGGAATCGAAGGATACGTAAAAGAGTGCGATTCCTTTGTTAGGGACGACAATCTAACTCAGAGGTTTGCAGAATAACGAAGAACGGCTACAAGGCAAGAGGGAAGGAGGAAGGAGGAAGGAGGAGGACGGCCAAGGCCTAACCTTAAACAATTTTCTTTTTTTTATTTTAACCCTAGTTTAAAGGCCTTAACTGATTTATGGGCTTTTCTTTTTGTATGATGTTGTTTTTCTTCCTGTTTAGAAAGTTTGATTTTATGACATTATTTTTAGGAATATGCACTTAAAATTATATTCACTAGCAAAAAGGCATCTGATTTATTTTATGATAAAAATTTATTTTATAATTTATTTCGTTAATAAATTAGTATTAAATATATTAATATTAATTATAAACTGTGATGTGATTTTATAATCTTTTGCATACAATTTTTATTTTAATATTTTTCATATTTTATGTTTTATATTATTTATATTTTATATATTTTAATTAATAAGTAAAATTAGTATTTGTAATTTAATGTTAATATAGTAAGAACTATCAATAATAAATTTATAGCATTATTATATAGTTATATGCCTTCAAGTTTATCAATATACTTGTAATTTATTTAAAAATTATTTTTTAATTTAACAATGAATTATAAAAATATGTGTTGCTATCATTTGTTTCAAGTTAAGCAATTAATTATCTGTTAAATTATTTAAAAGTAATTATTGTATTAAAATGGAATTTAATTTAAAAAATACTTTATAAATTATTTATCATATTAATTTGATTTAGCACTAAAGGATTAAAAAAGCAACACATAAGATATAAAAGTGTAATAAAAAATACCATAATGTGTAGAATTGTAAAAATATAAAATTACATTAGAGCCAATAAATAGTGTTAGCATATTTGATAGTAATTTATTAATAAAGTATACTACAGGGTAGTTTTTTGTCATAAAATAAATTATATGTACGTTGTAAGCGGCAGTCTCGGGCGCGCACCCAAATATCTCTAGCAACTACGGCACTGCAAGACTTTTCAATCTAATTGGGAACATGTTAACTAATCACAAATACTGGTGAAAAAATAAAAGTCGTCAATCGGGTAATTCTCTGAGACATTTATACTAATTGAATAGCGTACTAAATTTTATAAGAAAGCTTCTTCATCTCTAGAGATGAATTCAGAAGTCAACTTCCTTATTTATGTATCTTAGTTCTTAATTTTATTTTCTAATGGACTATTTTCTATAAATGTGATTGGTTATACTTTAAAAACATTCATTTACAACATATAAGGTCCTCTGAAATGTAGCCCATTTTTATTAACCTACTCAACAATTTAATTATGTACAATGCTCATTTAGTCTAGTTCAATTATAAATTATGCATTTAATTCTAGCCTTTAAGTTTAAATAGACTACCTTTTATGGTGATTCCCGGTCGAGTTATTCTAAATTTAATATTGGTCCAATTAATTTAATTAAAACATGATAAAACCTACTAAGTCCATTTCACCATCCTTTAACCTAATGGACTACATTTTTCATGTTAAGGTCCAATTTTAACATAAAGTCTATGTGTCCAGTTTTTATGAGACAATCATATAGCAAGTATTTGACATCCATCAAACATAGAACAAAAATAAAGTATAGAAAATTAAATGTAACTAAACTCTCCTACAACTAATAAATTGAAAGAAAAACACCTTAAAACTAAACTATATAGTACAAAATATAAAAATCCGAATCAGGAAAAATATGGCTGAAGAACGGATCGACTCTAGGGCCTGATTTCACTAGTTCTACGATTATCCTTGAAGTTCTCACATCCAAAGCCATTTTACATGCATAAAAGGTTAAAAATGATTAAATACAAAATAATAAAATAAAAGCAGAGAAAACAAATTAAATAGACTAAAACACATAGAAAATAACATAAACACAAAAAAGAATAAACTAACAGAAGGCTAGAACATCTTGCATGATAAATTCTAGATTTTGACATACAACCCTAGAATTCTCATATAATCACATAATCTTTCAAATTTTAGGATAGATCATATCATCAAATTCAAAATCTAAGAAAATTATAAACATATTAATTCAAGAGAAACCCTAATCTAGCCATAGAAATCGAAGCAAACTATTTAAAGATTAACCAAGACATATTTCTAGAATCATAAAAAAAAACTAGTAAGGGAAAGAATGGTTGATGATGGTGGATGTGAGAGAATCCTCAAGTTGTCGCCATAGATTGTTGATCTACAAGTCTCTAGAGATGATGAGGCAGTTGAATTGAAGATCAGATGAGACTCCAGCGTTGTCTAGAAATTGGAAAAGCTTTTGCCGTTCAATGAAACTTTTTTCTAATATGAGTTCTTTCTTAGTACCTATGACTGAAGTTACCAAAAAGACTCTATGCCTTTCATAACGTAAGGTTTTCTTAGTGTTTTTGCCTTGCTAATAACTAATATTTTCTAAAAGTTAATGAGAATTCATAACCCTAGAATTAGGTTATAACGATGTTTCTATAGAGCTAAGGTTTTTAGAAAACTCTAAAGGAATAGATAGACTCGTATTGATTTTTAAGTTTAAAAGAAAAGGATTTTCTTTATCAGTTATTAATATCTAATAAATCAAATAAATATCAATAAAATCTATCAATTATCATTAAACACTTCTAGGATCTTCTTTTTATTAATTTTTGACGTTTTAAAGTTAAAATATGCTCAAAACGACATTGGATTTTAAATATTAGCCAATTGGCACTATGTGAAGTCGAGTCGATTGGGCTCTATGCGAAGCCGATTGGCTCTAAAGAGCAAAAGGTTTGAAAACATTTGCATTTTGGTCCCTAAACTTATGAAAATTGTTGTTTCACCCCTAAAAGCTAATTTTTTCTGACAGTTGAGTCCAAATTAATTCTAGAAAGGTAATTTTGAGCCCAATTATTCCAAACCTTTCTTGGATTTTCCCTTTCTCAATCTCTCGAGACTTGAGAAAGGTAATAACTTTCATCATAAGGTTTTCTGTAATTCTCTTAATATCTAGATCCGGAAAATGAGTGTTGACAGCTGCCCTCGGTTTCTCGAGATTTATGCAAATGAACTTTAAATAAATCGAGACAAAACATAAATATTAAAAATATGGCAAAATGTATGAATGTGAGCTATAGAAGCTACGCTTTGTAAGCCTGAGCAAAAATTATTGACTTGGGGACCATGCCCGCTTGAGGACCACGCTTGATTAAATTGAGGGCTATGTCTGCTTGATTTAAGGACTTCGCCTGCTTAAATTCGAGGACTACGCCTACTTGATTTTCAGGATTATGTAGTAGAAATGTATTTAGGATTATCATTTGTGTCTAGATTAAATAAATCAATTCAAATAGAATTAATGTTAAACATGCTCATTTTAATAATCATTGTCATATAAAATACCATCAAGATAAGCATTATAAAATAAGCACAACCAGAGTTATATCACTAATCCTAACTAAAATCAAAATCATTGTTCTAAATCAACATCTAAATCTTGTGAAGCTTCATCATCTTTAGATGGTAGGTCTTCAATCTCTCTAGATTGATATCTTTTCATGTACCATCCAGTTTTAGTATTTTCAATTTCTTCTACTTGTAAGTCATCATCATATAGGCCCGTAAAGGTCTTGGGATTCATCATTTGAAGCTTTTCCACCCAAGATGGGAGAATATTTTAGGCTATCATTAGAAGGCTTGTTTTTCATTAAAACTGCTTTATTTCTCCATCTAGTCAATAAATCAGAAAAAAGACTCATTGGGCTTTTGTTTTGTCAATTCCAAATCCCTTATAGAGACTTCTAGGCTTGCATTGTAGTCATATTATTGTATAAAAGCATCACAAAACTTTTTCTATTCAGACTTGATGGGCCTTTCTAACCCATAGTACTAGTTCACAGCTAGCCCTTCGAATAAAAGTACAAACAACTTGATAATTTGGGTATTAACCAAATGACTAGTACTCATGATGGTAGCATATTGCTTCAAGTGCACCTTTGGATTTCCAATTCTATTGACCTTTTGCATTTCAGGCATATGAAATTTGGGAGGCAACTTGTATTCTCCAATCAGTATCAGTTCATTGAAATTGAAGATTGAATTAAAACCTTGATCTTTCAGCATATCTTGCATCTTGTCAAGTCTTTTAGTTAAACTATGCATAATCTTAGATTCCATAATAGCTTTTGCAGTAAGAGCAAACTTTTTCTTAGCTTGCTTTAGCATATAGTCATCTAGGTTCTAGATGTGCTCACCATGTGCTTCCACATCATGAGTAGTAGTAGCAGCAATAGTTATAGGGGCAATAATAGTCTTTTGAATAGTCTGTTTTTCAAAAATCTCAGTCAAAGCTTGCTGGAGTTTCTCTCATGTCACAATCCTTAGGTCAACTATGATTGCAGTCTTGATAACATTAATGTCACGATCCGATCTGTGGGCCCGTGACCAATGCTAGAGAATAGATAGGCGTAAGGCATCAAAACCCGTAGCAAGCCTGAATAATCAATAACTCAATTAAAATATAATTTTATCCCTTGTAACAATATTTCATTACCAAAACTCGATCAGGACACATTATCATATATTTCTCTATTACCTAACTCTGATCTTCACTGGTGCGCACGTGGTCCTGATGTGGTCCATCAGGTGGCATGTTGTTCTACCATTGCCTCATCCCAAGCCACAATACATATTTAGCATCAATAAAAACTAAAGTAACATGATACACGAAAAATTTATAATGTTATTCGACCCGACAATAAATACTAAAATTAAATGACGCTAGTATAATGAATAAAAATTAATGATGCAATGTTAATAATAATAATAATAATAATGAAAATATTAATAGTAAATATAATGACAATAAGTAATAGTAGCAGTAATAATAATAATATTAAAAAGAATGAAAATAAAATATAGCAATACTAATACTACTATTGGTAATAGTAATATTTATTAAACAAATAAAATTTGTATTTAATTTCAGATGATGACACGTGCAATAGATTATATGACTTTAACTCACAGTTCTGTCGAATTTCTACTAACTGCTTCTACGCCTCGAGTGGAGCTCGCTAAACCGACGAATTATTTATTAATAAAAATAATTAAGATAATTAAGTTAATAAGACTCTTAGATTAGACTGTCTAAAGAAACACGTCTAATCTCGACTTGAAAATTCTATCGAAAACTCGACAAAACCTCCACTAAAATACTAACGTTTACTCCCATAGAAAAGGTCCAAAGCCTGCTAAAAACACTTCAAATATTCATTACATATTTATCAAAAGTCAGGTTACCCATAACTGCATTATTTTTCCTACTCCGCAACACACCACAGATCACAATTAATAATAGACAGTCCGTCATTAATATATATTCCACAACCAATACATAAATAATTTTATGGTATCTAATTTAATTATGCGCAACCGCAATTATCACAAAATCGAATAATAATTAATCACACTAATTAATTCATAACATTTATAATTAAACTACCAATTAATTAAATTAAATTAAATTAATTAGTTATTTATAATTAACAATTAGTGGAGTAATTAATTTTTAATAATTTTTAAATAATTTTTAAGGTCCAAATAAATTTTACCGAGCCAAAAATCTAAAACTCTACACTTCCAAAAACACCAGGGTCCAAAAATCGGTACAATCAACGGTGTCAGAATTTAAATTCGAAGGTGCCTACGCGAAGCTTGAGATGCGTGGAGACCAGATATGTAAATATCTTTATCGGAATCTCACTAGAAGCCATTTGTGAGTATGAGAAAACAACCTCGTAAAAGGGGCATATTTTTTAATATGAGAAAATAATCCTATAAGAGGGGTATATTTGTAAATATGAGAAAATAACCTCGTGAAAAGAGTACGTTTATAAGTATGTGAAAACAATCCCGTAAGAGGGGTATATTTATGAGTGTGAGAGAACAACCTCGGAAGAGGAGTATATTTTTAAATATTAGAAAACAATCGCGTAAAAAGGGTATATTTATAAGTATGAAAAAACAACCTCGTAAAAAGGATGTTTATGAGTATGAGAAAACAACTCCGTAAGATAGGTATATTTATGAGTATGAGAAAATAACCCAGTAACAGGGGTATATTTTTTAATATGAAAAAACAATTCCACAGGAGCAATATATTTTTAAATATTAGAAAACAATCCCGTAAGAGAGGTATATTTGTAAATATGAGAAAACAACATCATAAAAGGTATATATTCATGAGTATATGAAAACAATCCGGTTAGAAGGGTGTATTTATGAGTATGAGAAAATAACTCCGTAAAAGGGGTATATTATTTAATATGAGGAAACAACCCCATAAAAGATGTATATTTGTAAATATTATGAAACAATCTCGTAAAAGGGTTATATTTGTGAGTATGAGAAAACAACGTTGTAAAAGGGGTATATTTATGAGTATGAGAAAATATCTCCACAAGAGGGATATATTTGTGAGCATGAGAAAACAACCTCGTAAAAGGAGTACATTTTTTAATATGAGAAAGCAACTCCGAAATAGGGGTATATTTGTGAGTATGAGAAAATAACGTCGTAAAAAGGGTATATTTTTTAATATGAGAAAATAACTCCGTAAGAAGGGTATATTTGTAAGTATGAGAAAATAACGCTGTAAATGAGGTATATTTTTTAAAATAAGAAAACAACCCCGTAAGATAATTATATGTGTGAGTATGAGAAAATAACCTCGTAAAAGTATATTTATAAGTATGTGAAAAATACTTTGTAAGAGGGATATATTTATGACTATAAGAAAACAACCCCATAAAAGCGCTATATTTTCTAATATGAGAAAGCAACCTCGTAAGAAGAATATATTTTTAAATATTAGAAAAAATCTCATAATAGGAGTATATTTGTAAATATTACAAAATAACCCCATAACAGGAATATATTTGTGAGTATTAGAAAATAACCTCATAAAAGGGGTATATTTATGAGTATGTGAAAACAACCCCGTTAGAGGGGTATATTTGTCAGTACGAGAAAACAACCTTGTAAAAGGGTTATATTTTTAGCATGAGGAAACAACCCTGTAAGAGGGGTATATTTGTAAATTTTAGAAAACAACCCCATAACAGGGGTTTATTTGTGAGTATGAGAAAACAATATCGTAAAAGGAATATATTTATAAGTAAGGGAAAACAACCCTGTATTAGGGTTTATATTTGTGAGCATTAGAAAGTGACACCGTAAAAGGGGTATACTTTTTAAAATGAGAATACAAACCTATAATATAATACCCGGAACTTTCCTTTAATAATGATTATATTAATAATAATTAATAAATGAGTTTTTATTTAAATTAATTTTACTTTATTTTTATTTGGTTTAATTTGAAATGATTTAATGGAAATTTTAATGTTAGACAAATAAAGGAGTTATTTTTCTATACCCAATTAGTTTGATCTTTAAGAAATTAATTAAGTAAATTATTTTGGAAATAAATTATATTTTGATTATTCAAATTTTTTCCCAAATGTATATATATACATATATAAATAAAATTATATATTGAAAAATTATGGAAGAATTTGTAAAGGATGTTTCTATGAAAGAATTTTTGAGAAAATTGGTATTTTAATTAGCTAGTGGTATTAAATTTTAAGTTGGAAAATAGTTAGCAAATTAATTAATTAAATTAATTGTGTGTTAGGACTAAATTGGAAATATAGTTTGGGATGAGGATTAAAAATATAATTTTATTAATTTGGAATTTTAATGAAAATTTATATGTTTGGTATTTTTGTAAATAAATATGTCGGCAAGGGCTTTTTGGTAATTTTATATTTAAAAGCAAGGGTATATATGTAATTTTATATTTTCAATAATTCTAATTTGGCTCAACTTAAGTAGTTAGGGGCTTAATTGAAAGGCTAAAGAAAAGTTTAGGGGTTAATTAGAAACTTTGCAAGGCGAAATTGTTGTAATTAAAAAAGTTGAGGGACCAAAAGGTAAGAAAGAAAACTTCAGGGACTAAATGACGATATGGAGAAGAAGAAAAGAAGAAAAGAATCAGGGAGAGAGGGAGAGACTAGAAGAAGAAGACCGGGACGTTCGTACGGTGGTCGACCACCGGGCGGGGTGGCGTGGCGGCAGCGCCAGAAGTGGCAAGGCTGGTCATTTCCGGTGGCCTTGTCGGCTGTTTCTGGTGGTAATTGGCTCCCCTCGGCGAGAGCTCTCTTTTGGTGGCAGCGACGACGCCAATGGTGGCCGAAGAGGGAAGATCCGGTGGAGAGAGAAAGTAGGGGGCAACCAGCATTTTTCGGCTTTTCCGGCGAGCTTCGCAGAGGATGGATGATCAGAGGACGTACCCCGACTCTCCTTTGCTCAAGCTTCGCAATGGCACCGGTTTCGTGCGATCGGACTCCGTTTAGAAATCGACGGCCGAGATCGTCTGTAAATCTCTCCCGATGATCGGGGGTCGGATCGGAAAATCAGAAGCGGGGATCGTCATCAGCGTGTCGTTTCGAGTCCGTTGGTGTGTTCGGATCGTCGATCGGACTCAATGACGATCAGCGTCTCGGTAATTTTTCTCTGACCTGTTGATTTTGGAAATTCTTTGGTATAATTATGTGTTTATTGAATTGTGTCATGTATTAAAAATATTTGTGAGTTAAAATAATTATTTGTCGGACTGCCTGCCATAGTCGTGAATTGTGCTGTATAGGGGAGTCGGGAAAAATAGTGAAGTCTTGGGGACCTGACTCCCGCTGTATTAAATTATTGAATATTTGAAGTATTTTTCTAGCAGGTCTTGGACCCGTTTTACGGGGGATAAACATTCGTGTTTTAGAGGAGGTTTTGCCTGATTTTTGGTAGAATTCTTCCGAGTCGAGATTCTTAGACAGTTAGTCCTAGGAGTCTAGACCTAGGATTAAATTGTCAATTGTTTCAACGTTATTAATTAATTATTTTCCGTGATTAAATAATCTATCAGTTCGGCTCGGTCTACCCGAGGCATCGGAGCAGAGTTAAAGGTCGTCAAAGGTGTGAGTTAAAGTCATATATCGGTTATGTACGTGTCATGCATAATTTTTGAATAGCTACTGTGATTATTTGATTGCAAGATTAAATTATTTATTAAATTATTATTTCATGTGTATCATGCTTTTTATTACTATTCATATATATATATATATATATATATATATATATATATCCTTTCCTTTATCATTGATATTATTATTGCATGATGACACGTGATGGGATGACAGTAGAACATAATAGTTTGATGAGTGTACCGGTGTAAATCTAAGAGTGATGGGAAAAGAGTAAATGGGTAAATTTAAAAAGGAAAGTTTAGGACTTGCCCTAGCCTAGCATCGCTCTCTAGGCTTAGTAGAGTGTGGTTGTTGGAGTAAAGGTCCCTGGTCAAGCATTACTCTCTGGGCACTGGCTTATTTAGAAACCTAAGTGACCAGACTGGAAGTAAGGTCCCTGGTCCAACTTCGCTCTCTGGGCGTCAGTCTTATTGGAATAAGAGAGGCGAAAGGCTAAGGCTGATAGTGAACATTAAGTGACCGGACTAGAGTTAAGGACCCTGGTCGAGCTTCCCTCTCTAGGAGCCAGTTCTATTGGAATGAGAGAGTCGAGATGTTAGAGTTGAGATTAGTCGAGATGTCAGTGTTGAGATTGACTGAGATGTTAGCGTTGGGATTAGGATTCTACTGAAGTACTCCGTCCCATAGTGTGTAAGCAATTATTTTATTTAATTTAAGTATGACATGACACGTTTATTTTTGCATGACTTAGTATTTATTTCAAATTAAATAAATGTATTATTGAAGTGTTTGCAACTGTTTTTAGATATATGATTTTAACTTACTCTCGAGACTGACAGTCTCAATTTTACTATTTTTCAGATCCGTGACTGTTAGTCTTCCCACGACTCTTATCTAGTAACCCGACTCCTTCATCATCGGGTAATGTAATTTATTTGGTATGTTAACTTGTAAAATCTTAGATTCTCCGCAGTAGAATTAATAGACTTATCTGTTACAATTCTTTGTAGTTTTGGGTCTCGCCTAATTCTTCTGGCAGACTGAATTAATTGTGTAAAATTTAATGGTTACGATAAATTATGGCATCAATAATATTAAATGAGATGAGATTTATTTAAGTCAGTGAGTGTCAGGCTTACTATGGGATTCGATGGCCTTACGCTTACCCATTCCTTAGTGCCGGTCATGTGCCTACAAATGGGGTCGTGACATATAAGAAGGGTATATTTGTAAATATAAAAAAATAATCCCATAACAAGGGCATATTTGTGATTATTAGAAAACAGGTCCGTAAGAGGGGTATATTTGTGAGTATGAGACAATAACCATGTAAAATGGGTATATTTTCTATATGAGAGAACAACCCCGTAAGAGGGGTATATTTGTAAATATTAGAAAACAATCGGATAACATGGGCATATCTGTAAGTGTGAGAAAACAATCTCGTGAAAGGGTTATTTTATGAGTGTGTGAAAACAACCTCGTAAGAGGAGTATATTTGTGAGTTTGAGAAAATGACCCCGTAAAAGGGGTATATTTTTCACATGAGAGAACAACTTCGTAAGAAGGGTATTTTTATAAATATTAAAAAATAATCGGGTAACAAGGGTATACTTGTACGTATGAGAAAACAACCTCATGAATGGGTTATGTTGATGTGTGTTTGAAAATAACCCTATAAGAGCGGTATATTTTTTAGTATGAGAAAATAACCCCAGATAAGGGGTATATTTTTAATATGAGAAAACAACCCCGTAAAAGGGGTATATTTTTCAATATGAGAAAATAACCCTGTAATAGGGGTATATTTGTATATTTTAGAAAATAACCCCATAATAAGGATGTATTTGAAAGTATGAGAAAACAACTCCGTAAGAGGGGTATATTTGTGAATATGAGAAAATAACCTCGTAAAAGGGCTATATTTTTTTATATAGGAGAACAACCTCGTAAGAGGAGTATACCATTAAATACTAAAAAACAATCGCATAACAGGGGTACATATATAAATATGAGAAAACAATCTCATGAAAAGGGTATTTTTATGAGTATGTGAAAATAACACCGTACAAAGATTATATTTGTACATTTTAGAAAATAATCAAGTAACAAACTTTGTAAGGGGAGTATATTTGTGAGTTTTAAAAAATAACCTCGTAAAAGGGGTATATTTTTTGTATGAGAGAACAACCCCGTTAGAGGGGTATATTTGTAAATATTAGAAAATACTCGGGTAATAAGGGTAAATTTGTAAGTATAAGAAAATAACCTCGTGAAAGGGTTATATTTATGAGTGTGTGAAAACAACCTCGTAAGATGGATATATTTATGAGTATGAGAAATTAACCTTGTAAAAAGGGTACATTTTTTATATGAGAGAACAACCCCGTAAGAGGAATATATATGGAAATACTAGAAAACAACCCCGTGAAAGAGTTATATTTATGAGTATGAGAAAACAACCTCGTAAAAGGGGCATATTTATAAGTATGTAAAAATAGCCCCGTTAGAAGGGTATATTTGTAAGTATGAGAAAACAACCCCGTAAAAGGGTTATATTTTTAGTATGATAAAACAACGCCGTAAAAGGGGTATATTTGTAATAGAAAACAACCTCGTAGGCGAGGTATATTTGTGAGTATGAGAAAACAACTCTGTAAGGGGGGTATATTTGTGAGTATGAGAAAATAACCCTATAAAATGAGTATATTTTTTTTATATGGGACAACAACCCCGCAAGAGGGGTATATTTGTAAATCTTAGAAAACAACCCCGTAACATGGATATATTTGTGACTATGAGAAACAACCTCATAAAAGGGGTATATTTATGAGTTTGTGAAAACAACCTCGTCAAAGGGGTATATTTGTAAGTATGAGAAAATGACCCCGTAGGAGGGGTATATTTTTTAATATGAGCAAACAACCCCATAGGACTGGTATATTTGTAAATTTGAGAGAACAACCCCGTAAGAGATGTATATTCATGAATATAAGAAAACCATTTTGTAAAAGGGATATATTTATGAGTATGTGAAAGCAACCTCGTTAGAGGGTTATATTTATGAGTATGAGAAAACAACATCGTAAAAGAGGTATATTATTTAAAATAAAATCCCTGTTACGGGATTGTTTCTAATATTTACAAATATACCACACCTATAGGGTTATTTTCTCATATTAGAAAATATACTCCATTTACGGGGTTATTTTCTCATACTCATAAATATATCCCTCTAACGAGGTGTTTTCACATACTCATAAATATACCATTTTTATGAGGTTATTTTCTCATACTCATAAATATACCCCTTGTACGAGGTTGTTTTCTCTTACTCATAAATATATCCCTCTTACGAGCTTTACTCTCTAAAATTTTAAGATATACCCCTCTTACGAGGTTGTTTTCTCATATTAAATAATATACTTTTTTTACGGAGTTATTTACTCATACACAGAAATATATCCCTCAAACGGGGTTGTTTTCACACACTCATAAATATATCCCTTTTACGAGGTTGTTTTCTCAAGTTTACAAAAATACCCCTCTTACAGAGTTGTTTTCTCATACTCACAAATATACCCCTGTTACGGAATTATTTTCTAAAATTTATAAATATACCCCTTTTATGGGGTT
Source organism: Ricinus communis (assembly GCF_019578655.1). NCBI lineage: Eukaryota > Viridiplantae > Streptophyta > Magnoliopsida > Malpighiales > Euphorbiaceae > Ricinus > Ricinus communis. Next base: position 5,484,833 of record NC_063259.1, read on the forward strand.
GTTATTTCATATTAAAAAAGATACCCTTTTTACGGGGTTGTTCTCTAATACTCATAAATATGGTTGTTCTCTAATACCCACAAATATACCCCTCTTACAGAGATATTTTTAGTATTTATAATTAAATTTATGAATCTCAGAAAACAACCCCATAAAAGTAGTGTAATTGCCAGACTGAGAAAACAGCCTCGTAGAAGGGGTAAATTTTTTAATATGAGAAAACAACCTCGTAGAAAGGGTAAATTATTTAATATGAGAAAACAACCCCGTAATACGGGAATATTTATCAATCGAAGATAATAACACTATAATTTTGGTATATTTGTGAGTATGAGAAAACAACCCCTTAAAGGGGTTAATTTTATAATATGAGAAAACAACCCCGTAAAAGGGGTATATTTGTCGATATAGGAAAATAACCCCGTAAAATGTGTATATTTATGGATTTGACGAAACAACACTATAATAGTGCTAATAATTTAATATGAGAAAAGAAACTCGTAAAAGTGGTATATTTCTCAATATAAGAAAATAACCCTGTAAAACGTATATATTTATGAATTTCAGAAAACAACTCCGTAAAACGTATATATTTATGATTTCAGAAAATAACACCATAATAGTGCTAATAATTTAGTATAAGAAAATAACCCCGTAAAATGTGTATATGTATGAATTGCATAAAACAACACCATAATAGTGCTAATAATTTAATATGAGAAGAGGACCCTGTAAAAGTGGTTTATTTATCAATATAAGAAAATAATACCATAAAACGTGTATATTTATTAATCTTAGAAAACAACCCAGTAAAAGTAGTGTAATTGCGAGTCTCAGAAAACAGCCTTGTAGAACGGGTAAGTTTTTTGATATGAGAAAACAACCTCGTAATATGGGGATATTTATCAATAGGAAAAAATAACCCTGTAATTTTGGTATATTTATGAGTATGAGAAAACAACAACTTAAATGGGCGTAATTCTGTAATATGAGAAAACAACCCATAAAAGGGTATATTTGTTTATATAAGAAAATAACCCCGTAAAACGTGTATATTTATGAATTTGAGAAAATAACCCCTAAATAGTGCTAATAATTTAATATGAGAAAACGACTCCGTAAAAGTGGTATATTTATCAATATAAGAAAATAACCTCGAAAGACGTGTATATTTATGAATATGAGAAAATAACTGTGTAAAAGTAGTGTAATTGCGAGTATGAGAGGCTTTTTAAAGGGTTAAATTTTTTAATATGAGAAAATAACCCCGTTATATGGGGATATTTATCAATCTGAGAAAATAACCTGTAATTTTGGTATATTTATGATTTAGTATGAGAAGATAACCCCGTAAAAGTGGCAGGTTTATCAATATAAGACAATAACCACGTACAACGTGCAAATTTATGAATCTTAAACAACAACCCCATAAAAGTAGTGTAATTACGAGTCTAAAAAACAGCCTCGTAAAACGGGTAAATTTTTTAGTATGAGAAAACACCTTTGTAGAGAGGGTAAATTTTTTAATATGTAAAAATAATTATGAGAATATTTATGAATTTGAGAAAATAACCCCGTGATTGTAGTACATTTGTGAATATGAGAAAACAACCTCTTAAATGGATTAATTTTATAATATGAGAAAACAACCCCCATAAAAGAGGCATATTTGTCGATATAAGAAAATAACTCCGTAAAACGTGTATATTTGTGAATTTGAGAACAAAATCCCATAATAGTGCTAATAATTTAATATGAGAAAACGACACCGTAAAAGTGGTATATTTATCAATATAAAAAAATAACCCCGTAAAATATGTATATTTATGAATCTAAGTAAACAACCTCGTAAAAGTAGTATAATTGCGAGTCTAAGAAAACAGCTTTGTAAAACGGGTAAATTTTTTGATATGAGAAAACAGGCTCGTAGAAGGGGAAATTTTTTGACATGCAAAAGCAACCCCGTAAAACGTGTATATTTATGAATTTGAGAAAACAACATCCTAATAGTACTAATAATTTAATTTGAGAAAACGACTCCGTAAAAGTGGTATATTTATCAATATAAGAAAATAATCCTGTAAAACGTGTATATTTATGAATCTGAAAAAATAACCCTGTAAAAAAAGTGTAATTGCGAGTTTGAGAAAACAGCCTCGTAGAAGGGATAAATTTTTTAATATGAAAAAAAAACCCCGTAAGAGGGATATATTTATAAATATTAGAAAACAACCCCGTAATATAGGGATATTTATCAATCGGAGAAAATTATCCCGCAATTTTGGTATATTTATGAGTATGAGAAAACAATCCCTTAAATAGAATAATTTTATAATATGAGAAAACAACCACGTAAAAAGGATATATTTGTCGATATAAGAAGATAACCCCGTAAAACGTGTATATTAATGAATTTGAGAAAACAACCCAATAACTGTGCTAATAATTTAATATGAGAAAACGACCCCGTAAAAGTGGTATCAATATAAGAAAGCAACCCAATAACTGTGCTAATAATTTAATATGAGAAAACGACCCCGTAAAAGTGGTATCAATATAAGAAAGCAACCCAATAAGACATGTATATTTATAAATATGAGAAAACAATTCCGTAAAAGTAGTGTAAATGCGAGGCTGAGAAAACAGCCTCGTAGAAGGAGTAAATTTTTTAATATGAGAAAACAGCCTCGTAGAAGGGGTAAAGTTATTAATAAGAGAAAACAACCTCGTAATTCTGGTATATCTGTAAGTACGAGAAAAAAATCTCTTAAATGGGTTAATTTTATATTATGAAAATACAACCCCATAAAAGGGGTAGATCTGTCAATATAAGAAAATAACCCCGTACAACATGTATATTTATGAATTTGAGAAAACAAGCCCATAATAGTGCTAATAATTTAATATGAGAAAACGACCTCGTAAAAGTGGTGCCAACTTTCTTATATTTTCTTTTTGCTATTTTTGTTATATTTCTTTTTCCTTAAGATAAAATAAAAAAGAAATATATTTATCAATATAAGAAAATAATTTTGTAAAAAAGCGTGTATATTTATGAACATGAGAAAATAACCCCGCAAAAGTATTGTAATTACCAGTCTCAGAAAACAGCCTCATAGAAGTAGTAAATGTTTTAATATGAGAAAACAGACTCGTAGAAGGGGTAAATTTTTTAATATGAGAAAACAACCCCGTAATGCGGGAATATTTAGCATCGGAGAAAATAATCCCGTAATTTTGGTATATTTGTGAGTATGAGAAAACAACCCCTAAAATGGGTAAATTTTATAATATGAGAAAACAACCCCGCAAAAGTGGTATATTTGTTAATATATAAAAATAACCCCATAAAATGTTTATATTTATGAATCTGAGAAAACAACCCCTTAATACGGGGATATTTATCAATCGGAGAAAATAACCCCGTAATTTTAGTATATTTGTGAGTATGGGAAAACAATACCTTAAATGGGTTAATTTTATAATATGAGAAAACAACCCCGTAAAAGGGGTATATTTGTCAATATAATAAAATAACTCTGTAAAACGTGTATATTTATGAATTTGAGAAAACAACCCCATAATAGTGCTAATAATTTAATATTAGAAAATGATCCTGTAAAAGTGGTATATTTATAAATATAAGAAATAACCCTGTAAAATACGTATATTTATGAATCTGAGAAAAGAACCCCGTAAAAGTAGTTTAATTGTGAGTCTAAGAAAACAGCCTCGTAGAAGGGGCAAATTTTTTAATATGAAAAAACAACCGCATAAGAGGGGTATATTTATAAATATTAGAAAACGAGCCTGTAATACAGGGATATTTATCAATCGGAGAAAAACCTTGTAATTGTGGTATATTTGTGAGTATAAAAAAACAACCCCTTAAATGGATTAATTTTATAATATAAGAAAACAACCCCGTAAAAGGGATAAATTTTTTGATAAAAGAAAATAATCTCGTAAAACGTGTATATTTATGAATTTGAGAAAATAATCCCGTAAAAATTGTGTAATTACGAGTCTAAGAAAACAGTCTCGTAGAACGAGTAAATTTTTTAATATGTGAAAACAATCCCATAATATGGGGATATTTATTAAGCTAAGGAAATAACCTTGTAATTGTGGTATATTTTTTAATATGAAAAAAACCCTTTAAATGGGTTAATTTTATAATATGAGAAAACAACCCTGTAAAAGGGCTATATTTTTCGATATAAAAAAATAACCTCGTAAAATGTATATATTTATGAATCTCAGAAAATAACCCCGTAAATATAGTCTAATTGTGAGTTTGAGAAAACAGCTTCGTAGGAGTAAATTTTTTAATATGAGAAAACCAATTAATATGGGTGTCACGACCCCACCCGTGGGCCCGTGACCGGCACTAGGGAATGGATAGGCGTAAGGCCACCGAAACCCGTAGTAAGCCTGACACTCACTGAATTAAACAAATCTCATCTCAAATTAATATTATTAAAACCACAAATTATCTTAATAGCTACATTCTACATAAATACTTGATGCACTTGAAAAACTAGGCGAGACCTGAAACTCAGAAAATTTACAACTGATACATCTACTATTACTACTGCGGAGAATCTAAGATTTACCAATTTACATACCAAATCAAATACATCACCCGATGATGAAGGAGTCGGGTTACTGAATAAGAGTCGCGGGAGAACTAACAGTCACGAATCTGAAAAAAATATAAATGGAGACCGGTCTAGAGTCGATTAAAATCAAATAATCTAGGGACTATTGCTTCTTCTCGGAAAATATAGATTATTCAAATCGATATCAAACCATACTATAATCATACCCTACTATTTCCTTCACATAAAATATTAATCATTCGAATCAAAATATCAACCATGCACGTAAATACAATCCATATTATAATCATACCATAATAAATAAATAAATGAATAAATAAAAATATATTTTTACTTTTACGGGACGAGTGGCTCGGTAGAACCCTAAACCCCAAAATCTAGTAGCCATTCGGCTCTCTTAATCCAATAAGACTGGCGCCCTGAGAGCAATGCTCGACCAGGGACCTTACCTCCTTTTATATATTTAATAGTGAGTTTTTATTTAAGTTAATTTTAGCTTTATTTTTATTCAAGTAAACTATTTGAGAAATGATTATATTTTGGTTATTCAAATTTTCCCAAATGCATATTTATATAAGTAAAATTATATATTGGAAAATTTTGGAAGAAATTATAAAGGATGTTTTTATAAAAGAATTTTGGGAAAATTGGTATTATAATTGATTAGTAGTATTAAATTTTAAGTTGGAAATTGATTATTTAATTTAATTGTGTGTAGGATTTAATTGGAGGATTATTTTGGAATAAGGATTAAAAGTATAATTTTATTTTTATGGGGTTTTAATGGAAATTTGTGAGCTTGGTATTTTTGTAAATAAATATGTCGGTCAGGGGTATTTTTGTAATTATGTATTTCCAATAATTCGGATTTGGCCCAAATTAAATAGTTAAGGGCTTAATTGAAAGGCTAAAGGAAAGTTTGGGGGTCAAATTGGAATTTTAATGGATGAAATTGTAAGTAATTAAGAAAGTTGAGGGACCAAATTGCAATAAGGAAAAGTTTGGGGGCCTAATGTCGATATTGAAAGGAAAGAAATCGGGGAAGAAGAAAGGAGGAGAGAGAGAGAGTGCGGCGCCGGGAAGAGAGAGAAGGGGATGTTGCGGTGGCTTCGGGAAGCGGAGGCGGCGTCTTGTTGCGGCAATGACTCAATGGCGGAAGAAGCGCCAGGCGGCAGGGCGTGTTGGCGGTCGAGTTGGGTGGCGATCGGCTCTCTCGCCAAGGCTCTCTCGCGTGAATGGCGACGCCTGGGGTGGCCGGAGTTGCAAGATCCGGCAAAGTGAAACTTAGAGTGGCAGTCGCGTTTTTGGGCTTTTCCGGCGGAGGATGGACGATCGGAGGACATATCCCGACTCTCCTCAGCTCAAGCTTTGCATTGGCACCGGTTTGGTGGCGATCGGGCTTCGTTTGCGAATCGACGGTCGTGATCGTCCGCAAATCTCTCCGGATGATCGGGTGTCAGATTGGAAAATCGGAAGTGGGGATCGTCGTCAGTCGCGTCGTTGTGAGTCCGATGGTGTGTCCAGATCGTTGATCGGACTCCGGCGGCCGGAGGCGAGTCGACCGAGCGTCTCGGTAATTTTCTCTGGCCGTTGATCTTAGAAATCCTTGATTTTAAATTTGTGTCTATTGGATTATATTGAGTATTTGATGATTTTTGTGAGTCAAAAATATTTGTCCGCCGATTGGCCCGCCATAGTCGTATTTTGTCTTTGTGTGGCGAGTCGGGAAAATAGTGAAGTTTGGGGACCCGACTCCGTTATTTAAATTGTTGGATATTTGGAGTGTTTTTCCGGCAGTCCCGGACCCGTTTCTGGGGTAATGTTCGTGTTGTAGGGGAGGTTCACGCGATTTTCGGTGAGAATTCTCCCGAGTCGAGATTCTTAGACAGTCAGTCCTATGAGTCTAGACCTAGGATTAATGATCGATTGTTTCAGCGTTTTGATAAATTGTTTTCCGTGATTAGATGATCTGTCTGTTCGGCTAGCTCCAACCGAGGCACCGGAGCAGAGCTAGGAGGTCGCCCAATCCTGTGAGTTAAAGTCATTTAATCTTTGCGCTGTTGCTAGTCTGATTTTAATATGCTATTTAGAATTTGTGCTTAATATGATTATTAGTATCGCAAAATAAATGATTTCACCTGATTATTAATATTTAAAATAATATAAATATTATTATTAGTATGTTATAATAAGATAAACGTTATTATTTTTCCCCTTACAAATTGCATGTTGTTTTCCCTTAAATCTTTAATCTTTATTTCGATATGTGTTGGTTGAGTTCATCAGATAATGATATTTATTATATATGATGATTGTGTCTTGGAAAATGTGGCTTGTAGAACATGCCGCCTGATGGGTTACATCAGGACCGCGCATGCCATTCTAATGATCATGGACATGTAATAAGATTTTCATGGGTTTGCCCTGGTCGAGCATGGCTCTCTGGGCTGATTTGTGTAAATTGCCGGAGGTAAGGTCCCTGGTCGAGCATTGCTCTCGGGGCGCCGGTCTTATTGGATTAAGAGAGCCGAATGGCTACTAGATTTCTTATTTGGATACTTAAGTGACCAGACTAGAGGTAAGGTCCCTGGTCGAGCATTGCTCTCGGGGCGCCAGTCTTATTGGATTAAGAGAGCCGAATGGCTACTAGTTTTCTTATTTGGATACTTAAGTGACCAGACTAGAGGTAAGGTCCCTGGTCGAGCATTGCTCTCGGGGCGCCAGTCTTATTGGATTAAGAGAGCCGAATGGCTACTAGTTTTCTTATTTGGATATTTAAGTGACCAGACTGAATTCCGGGTGTTACAATGGGGATATTTATCAATCGGAAAAAATAATCCCGTAATTTTGATATATTTGTCAGCATGAGAAAACAACCCCTTAAATGGGTTAATTTTATAATATGAGAAAATAACTCCGTAAAAGGGCTATATTTGTCAACATAAGAAAATAACCCCGTAAAACGTGTATATTTATGAATTTGAGAAAACAACCCCATAATAGAGCTAATAATTTAATATGAGAAAATGACCCCGTAAAAGTGGTATATCTATCAATATAAGAAAATAACCTCGTAAAATACGTATATTTATGAATATGAGAAAAGAACCCTGTAAAAGTAGTATAATTGCGAATCTAAGAAAACAGCCTCCTAGAAGGGGTAAATTTTTTAATATAAGAAAACAACCGCTTAAAAGGGGTATATTTATAAATATTAGAAAATGAGCCTATAATACGGGGATATTTATCAATCGGAAAAAATAACTCCGTAATTGTAGTATATTTGTGAGTATGAAAAAATAACCCCTTAAATGGGTTAATTTTATAATATGAGAAAACGACCCCGTAAAAGGAGTAAATTTGTCGATATATGAAAATAACCCCGTGAAACGTGTATATTTATGAATTTGAGAAAATAACCCAAAATAGTGCTAATAATTTAATATGCGAAAACGACCATGTAAAAATGGTATATTTCTCAATATAAGAAAATAACTCTGTGAAACTTGTATATTTACGAATCTGAGAAAACAACCCCTTAAAAGTAGTGTAATTACGAGTCTGAGAAAACAGCCTCGTAGAAGGGGTAAATTTTTTAATATGAGAAAACAACCCTGTTAGAGGGATATATTAAAAAATATTAGAAAATAATCCCGTAATACGGGGATATTTATCAATTGGAGAAAATAACCCCATACTATTGGTATATTTGTGAGTATGAGAAAACACCCCTTAAATGGGTTAATTTTATACTATGAGAAAACAATCCCGAAAAAGAGGTATATTTGTTAATATAAGAAAATAACCTCGTAAAACGTGTATATTTATGAATTTTAGAAAACAAGTCCATAACAGTGCTAATAATTTAATATGAGAAAACGACTCCGTAAAAGTGTTATATTTATCAATATAAGAAAATTATCCCATAAGACGTGTATATTTATAAATATGAGAAAACAACCTTGTAAACGTAGTGTAAATGCGCGGCTGAGAAAACAGCCTCGTAGAAGGGGTAAATTTTTTAATATGAGAAAACAACCCCGTAATACCGGGATATTTATTAATCGAAAAAAATAACCCCGTAATATTGGTATATCTGTAAGTTTGAGAAAACAATCCCTTAAATAGGTTAATTTTATAATATGAGAAAGCAACCCGTAAAAGGGGTAGATCTGTCAATATAAGAAAATAACCCCGTAAAACACGTATATTTATGAATTTGGAAAAACAACTACAAAATAGTGCTAATAATTTAATATGAGAAAACAACTCCGTAATAATAGTGTAATTGCGAGTATGAGAAAACAGCTTCGTAGAAGGGGTAAATTTTTTAATATGAGAAAACAATTCCGTAAGAAGGGTATATTTATAAATATTAGAAAACAACCCCGTAATACGGGGATATTTCTCAATCGTAGAAAATAACCCTGTAATTTTGGTATATTTGTGAGTATGAGAAAACAACCCCTTAAATGAGTTAATTTTATAATATGAGAAAACAACCCCGTAAAAGTGGTATATTTGTTAATATCAGAAAATAATCTCGTAAAACGTGTATATTTATGAATTTGAGAAAACAACACCATAATAGTGCTAATAATTTAGTATGAGAAAATGACTCCATAGAAGTGGTATATTTATTAATATAAGAAAATAATCTCGTAAAACGTGTATATTTATGAATCTGAGAAAACAACCCTGTAAAAGTAGTATAATTGCGAGTCTAAGAAAACAACCTCGTAGAACGGGTAAATTCTTTAATATATGAAAACACCCTCGTAAAAGGGGGTAAATTTTTTAATATGTGAAAACAATCCCGTAATATGGGGATATTTATTATTATTAGGAAATTACTGTGTAATTGTGGTATATTTGTGAGTATTAGAAAACAACCCTTAAATGGGTTAATTTTGTAATATGAGAAAACAACCCTGTAAAAGAAGCATATTTGTCGATATAAGAAAATAACTCTGTAAATTTAAGAAAGCAAGCCCATAATAGTACTAATAATTTAATATGAGAAAACGACCTCGTAAAAGTGGTGCCAACTTTCTTATATTTTCTTTTTGCAATTTTTGTTATATTTCTTTTTCCTTCAGATAAAATAAAATTAAATAAGATAAAATAAAATTAAAAAAAAAATTATTTATCAATATAAGAAAATAATTCCGTAAAAAGCGTGTATATTTATGAATCTGAGAAAATAACCCCGTAAAAGTATTGTAATTGCCAATCTGAGAAAACAACCTTATAGAACGGGCAAATTTTTTAATATGAGAAAACAGCCTCGTAGAAAGGGTAAATTTTTTAATATGAGAAAACAACTCTGTACTACGAGGATATTTATCAATCAGAGAAAATAACCTTGTAATTTTGGTATATTTATGAGTATGAGAAAACAGCCCCTTAAATGGGTTAATTTTATAATATGAGAAACAACCCCGTAAAAGGTGTATATTGATCAATATAAGAAAATAACCCAGTAAAGTGTGTATATTTATGAATTTGAAAAAACAACCCCGTAATAGTGCTAATAATTTAATATGAGAAAACGAGCCCGTAAAAGTGGTATATTTATCAATATCAGAAAATAATCCCGTAAACGTGTATATTTATGAATATGAGAAAATAATCCCGTAGAAGTAGTGTAATTACGAGTCTAAACAAAAGCCTCATAGAACGGGTAAATATTTAATATGAGAAAACAGCCTCGTAGAAAGGGTAAATTTTTTTATATGTAAAAACAACCCCATAATACGAGGATATTGATGAATCTCAAGAAATAACCCTGTAATTGTGGTATATTTGTGAGTATGAAAAAACAACCCCTTAAATGGGTTAATATGAGAAAACAACCCCGTAAAAGGGGTATATTTTTCGATATAAAAAAATAATCCCGTAAAACGTGTATATTTATGAGAATACAATCCCATAATAGTGCTGAAAATTTAATATGAGAAAATGACCCAAAAAAGTCATATATTTATTAAAATAAGAAATATCCCCGTAAAACATGTATATTTATGAATATAAGAAAATAACCCCGTAAAAGTAGTGTAATTGCGAGTTTGAGAAAACAGCCTCGAAGAAAGGGTAATTTTTTAATGTGAGAAAACAGCATCATAGAAGGGCTAAATTTTTTAATACGAGAAAATAACCCCGTAATACGGGGATATTTATTAATCGAAAAATATAACCCCGTAATTTTGCTATATTTATGAGTATGAAAAAACAACCCCTTAAATGGGTTAATTTTATAATATGAGAGAATAACCCTGTAAAAGGGGTAGATCTATCAATATAAGAAAATAACTTCATAAAATGTGTATATTTATGAATTTGAGAAAACAACCCCATGTTAATAATTTAATATGTGGAAACAACCCCGTAAAAGTGGTATATTTATCAATATAAAAAATAACGCCGTAAACGTATATATTTATGAATATGAGAAAACAATCCCGTAAAAGTAATCTAATTACGAGTCTAAGAAAACAGGCTTCTAAAGGGGTAAATTTTTTAATATGAGAAGATAACCCCGTAAGAAGGATATATTTATAAATATTAGCAAACAAACCCGTAATACGGAGATATTTATCAATTGAAGAAAATAACCTTACAAGTTTAGTATATTTGTGAGTATAAAAAAAAATTCCTTAAATGGGTTAATTTTATAATATGAGAAAATAACCCCGTAAAAGGAGTAGATTTGTTAATATAAGAAAATAATCCCGTAAAACGTGTATAGTTATGAATCTGAGAAAACAATCCCTTAAAAGTAGTAATTGCGAGTCTAAGAAAACAGTCTCGTAGAAGAGTAAATTTTTTAATATGAGAAAACAACCCGTAAGAGGGATATATTTATAAATATTAGCAAACAATCCCATAATACGAGGATATTTATCAATCGGAGAAAATAATCCTGTAATTTTGGTATATTTGTGAGCATGAGGAAAAAATCCCTGAAATTGGTTAATTTTTATCATATGACAAAATAACCCCGTAAAAGGGGTATATTTATTAATATAAGAAAATAACTCCGTAAAATTTGTATATTTATGAATTTGAGAAAACAACCCTAGAATTGTGCTAATAATTTAATATGAGAAAACGACCCCAACGACCCCGTAAAAGTGGTATATTTATCAATATAAGAAAATAACCCCGTAAACATGTATATTTATGAATATGAGAAAACAATCCCGTAAAAGTAGTGTAATTGCGAGTCTAAGAAAACAGCCTCATAGAAGGATAAATTTTTTAATATGAGAAAACAACCCCGTAAGAGGGATATATTTATAAATATTAGCAAACAACCCCGTAATTCGGGGATATTTATCAATTGGAGAAAATAAACCCATAATTTTAGTATATTTGTGAGTATGAGAAAAAGATCCCTTAGATGGGTTAGTTTTATAATATGAGAAAACAACTCCGTAAAAGGGGTATATTTGTCAATATAAGAAGATAACTCTGTAAAACCTGTATATTTATGAATTTGAAAAAATAACCCCATAATGATGCTAATAATTTAATATGAGAAAACCACCTCGTAAAAGTAGTATATTTATCAATATAACCCCGTAAGACGTGTATGTTTATGAATCTGAGAAAATAAACACGTAAAAGTAGTGTAATTGCGAGTCTAAGAAAAAAGCCTCGTAGAAGGGGTAAATTTTTTAATATGAGAAAACAACCCTGTAAGAGGGGTATATTTATAAATATTAGAAAATAACCTCATAATACGAGAATATTTATCAATCGGATAAAATACTCTATAATTGTGGTATAATTGTGAGTATGAGAAAACAACCCCTTGAATGGGTTAATTTTATAATATGAGAAAATAACCCCATAAAAGAGGTATATTTATCAATGTAAGAAAATAACCCCGTAAAACGTGTATATTTATGAATTTGAAAAAACCCATAATAGTGCTAGTAATTTAATATGAGAAAACGATCCCGTAAAAGTGATATATTTATCGATGTAAGAAAATAACCTCGTAAAATGTGTATATGTATGAATTTGAGAACAATTATGTAAATGTAGTGTAATTGCGAGTATAAGAAAATAGCCTCGTAGAAGGATAAACTTTTTAATATGAGAAAATAAAATTTACCCTGCTACGAGGCTGTTTTCTTAGACTCGCATTTATACTACTTTTACGGGATTGTTTTCATAGATTCATAAACATACACGTTTTACGAAGCTATTTTCTTATATTGATAAATATACCAATTTTAGTGAGATTCATAAGTATACATGTTTTACGAAGTTATTTTCTTATATTGATAAATATACCATTTTTACTGGGTCATTTTTTCATATTAAATTATTAGCACTACTATAGAGTTATTTTATGAAATTCATAAATATACACATTTTAAGGGGTTATTTTCTTATATTGACAAATACATAAATATACACATTTTAAGGGGTTATTGTCTTATATTGACAAATATACCCCTTTTGCGGGGTTATTTTGTCATATTATAAAATTATCCTATTTAAGAGGGTTTTTTCTTATACTCACAATATACCAAAATTACGGGGTTATTTTCTCCGATTGATAAATGTCCCTGTATTACGGGGTTGTTTACTAATATTTATAAATATATCCCTCTTACGGTGTTGTTTTTTCATATTTAAAAATTTACCCTTCTATGAGGCTGTTTTCATAGACTCGCAGTTACGCTACTTTTACGAGATTATTTTCTCAAATTCATAATATACAAGTTTACAGGGTTATTTTCTTATATTGATAAATATACCACTTTTAAGAGGTCTTTTTCTCATATTAAACTATTAGCACTATTATGGGGCTGTTTTCTCAAAATTCATAAATATACACGTTTTACTGTGTTATTTTCTTATATTGACAAATATACCCCTTTTACGGGATTGTTTTGTCATATTATAAAATTAACCCATTTAAGGGTTATTTTTCTCATACTCACTAACATACCAAAAATATGGGGTTATTTTCTCCGATTAATAAATATCCCTGTATTACGGGGTTGTTTCCTAATATTTATAAATATTACCACACTTACGGGGTTGTTTTCTCAAATTCATAAATATACACGTTTTACGAGATTATTTTTTTATATTGATAAATATACCACTTTTACTAGGTCGTTTTGTCATATTAAATTATTAGCACTATTACGGGTTGTTTTCTTAAATTCATAAATATTTTCTTATATTGATAAATATACCACTTTTACGGGGTTGTTTTCTCATATTATAAAATTAACCCATTTAAGAGACTTTTTTCTCATACTCACAAATATATTAAAATTACGGGGTTATTTTCTCCGGTTGATAAATATCCCCGTATTAAGGGGTTGTTTGCTAATATTTATAAATATATCACTCTTATGGGGTTGTTTTCTTATATTAAAAAATTTACCATTATACGAGGTTGTTTTCATAGACTCGCAGTTACACTACTTTTACGGGATTATTTTTTCAGATTCATAAATATACACGTTTATAGGATTGTTTTCTTATATTGATAAATATACCACTTTTACGGGGTCTTTTTCTCATATTAAACTATTAGCACTATTATGAGGTTGTTTTCTCAAATTCATAAATATACACGTTTTACGGAGTTATTTTCTTATATTGACAAGTATACCTCTTTTACGGGGTTGTTTTGTCATTTTATAAAATTAACCCATCTAAGGGGGCTTTTTCTCATACTCACAAATATACCAAAATTACGGGGTTATCTTCTCCGATTGATAAATATCCCCGTATTATGGAGTTGTTTGCTAATATTTATATATATATCCCTCTTACGGAGTTGTTTTCTCAAATTAATAAATTTACCCTTCTGTGAGGTTGTTTTCTTAGACTCGCAATTACACTACTTTTACGGTATTCTTTTCTCAGATTTATAAATATACATGTTTTACGGTATTATTTTCTTATATTGATAAATATACCACTTTTGTGGGATCGTTTTCTCATATTAAATTATTAGCACTATTACGAGGTTGTTTTTTCAAATTCATAAATATACACGTCTTACGGGATTATTTTCTTATATTGACAAATATACTCATTTTACGGGGTTGTTTTCTCATATTATAAAATTAATATATTTAAGGGGTTGTTTTCTCATACTCACAAATATACCACAATTATGGGGTTATTTTATGAGATTCATAAATATCACCGTATTACGGGATTGTTTTCTAATATTTATAAATATAGCCCTATTGCGGGATTATTTTCTCATATTAAAAAATTTACCACTTCTACGATTTTATTTTTTTAGACTCGCAATTATAATACTTTTACGGAATTATTTTCTGAGATTCATAAATATACACGTTTATTGGGTTATTTTCTTATATTGATAAATTTACCACTTTTACGGGGTCGTTTTCTCATATTAAATTATTAGCACTATTATGGGGTTGTTTTCTCAAATTCATAAATATACACGTTTTACGGGGTTATTTTCTTATATTGACAAATATACCGCTTTTTACGATATTGTTTTCTCGTACTCACAAATATACCAAAATTACGGGGATATTTTGTCTGATTAATAAATATTCATGTATTATGGGGTTATTTGCTAATATTTATAAATATATCCCTCTTACTCGGTTGTTTTCTTAATTAAAAAATTTATCCTTCTATGAGCCTGGTCTCTTAGACTCGCAATAAAACTACTTTTACGGGGTTGTTTTCCTAGATTCATAAATATACACGTTTTATGGAGTTATTTTCTTATATTGATAAATATACCACTTTTACTTGGTTGTTTTCTGATATTGAATTATTAGCACTATTATGGGGTTATTTTTTTATATTCATAAATATACACATTTTACGGGGTTATTTTCTTATATTGATAAATATACCCCTTTTACGGGGTTGTTTTCTCATATTATAAAATTAACCCATTTAAGGTGTTGTTTTCCCATACTCACAAATATACCAAAATTACGGGATTATTTTCTCTGATTGATAAATATCCGTATATTATGGGGTTGTTTTCTAATATTTATAAATATACCCCTTGTTTTCTCATATTCAAAAATTTATCCTTCTACGAGGCTGTTTTCTTAGATTCGCAATTACACTACTTTTACAAGATTGTTTTCTCATATTCATAAATATACAAGTTTACGGGGTTACTTTCTTATATTGATAAATATATTACTTTTACGGGGTTATTTTCTCATATTAAATTATAAGCACTATTATGGGGTTGTTTTCTCAAAGTCATAACATACACGTTTTACGGGGTTATTTTCTTATATTGATAAATATACCCCTTTTACGGGGTTGTTTTCTCATATTATAAAATTAATCCATTTAAAGAGTTGTTTTTTCACACTCACAAATATACTAAAATTACGGAGTTATTTTCTGCGATTGATAAATATCTCCGTATTACGGGGTGGTTTTCTAATATTTATAAATATACCCCTTTTACGAAGTTATTTTCTCATATTAAAAAACTTAACCCTACTACAAGGTTGTTCTCTTAGACTCGCAATTACACTACTTTTACGGGATTGTTTTCTTAGATTCATAAATATATATGTTCTACGGGGTTATTTTTTTATATTGATAAATATACCACTTTTACCGGGTCATTTTCTCATATTAAATTATTAGCACTATTATGGGGTTGTTTTGTCAAATTTATAAATATACAAGTTTTACAAGGTTATTTTCTTATATTGACAAATATACCCCTTTTACGAGATTGTTTTCTCATATTATAAAATTAATATATTTAAGGGGTTGTTTTCTCATACTCATAAATATACTATAATTACGGGGTTATTTTCTTCGATTGATAAATATCCCCGTATTACAGGCTCGTTTACAATATTTATAAATATACCCCTCTTACTCGGTTGTTTTCTCGTATTAAAAGATTTACCCATTCTACGAGGCTAATTTCTTAGACTCGCAATTACACTACTTTTACAGGTTTGTTTTGTCAGATTCATATATATACACGTTTTACGAGGTCATTTTCTTATATTGATAAATATACCACAATTATGGGGTTGTTTTCTCATACTAAAAAATATACCAAAATTACGGGGTTATTTTCTCTGATTGATAAATATCCCCGTATTACAAGGTTGTTTTCTAATATTTATAAATTTACCTCTCTTACGGGGTTGTTTTCTCATATTGAAAAATTTACACCATCTACGAGGCTGTTTTCTCATACTTGCAATTACACTATTTTTACGGGGTTGTTTTCTCAGATTCATAAATATGCATATTTTACGAGGTTATTTTCTTATATTAATAAATATACCACTTTTACGGGATTGTTTTCTCATTTTAAATTACCACTTTTACGGGGTTGTTTTCTAATATTAAATTATTAGCACCATTCTGGGTTTGACTTCTCAAATTTATAAATATATACATTTTACGAGGTTATTTTCTTAAATGGAAAAATATACCCCTTTTACATGGTTGTTTTGACATATTATAAAATTAACCCATTTAAGGGGTTGTTTTTCCAAACTCACAAATATACCAAAATTACGGGATTATTTTCTGCAATTGATAAATATCTTCGTATTACGGGGTTGTTTTACGGAGTTGTTTTCTCATATTAAATAATATGCCCCTTCTACGATGTTATTTTCTTAGACTCGCAATTACACTACTTTTACGGAGTTGTTTTCCTAGATTTATAAATATACACATTTTACTGGGTTATTTTCTGATATTGATAAATATACCACTTTTACAGGGTCGTTTTCTCATGTTAAATTATTAACACTATTATAGGGTTGTTTTCTCTAATATATAAATATACACATTTTACGGGGTTATTTTCTTATGTTGATAAATATACCCCTTTTACGGGGTTGTTTTAAGACTGGAATGGACTATGAACCAACAAAAAGAAGAATGCCTTTGAGTGCTTGTTTCAATTCTTCCTTGATGACAGGAAGGGGAGACAGAAGTATCAAATGTCTCTTGCCCTCCATATAAAACTCTTTTTCCCACCCACAGGCGAGCCATACAACATGAAAAAAATGGAAGCAATGCAACTAAAATAACCAACCTCAGAATGAGGAAGAAAAAGATATCGTAATGTAAATCCATTTTTTATTCCTTGCAAAAGATCATCCACTTAAATATTCATGTAAAAGTTGGTAATTCTACTTTCTAATAGAGTCGTTAGTTTCGCAGCTCTAGGAAAGAATTCCATGATGAAAAAATGGGATAGTGTTAAAGGAGAATGCTGCTTTAAAAAGAAATAATAAAATAAAGAGAAAACTAATTCCATGAATTAGGAGACCTAATCGAATCAGCAAAACCATCTCTCATTAGCAAAAGCTATCTACCGCATTTTGTTGAACCTCTACCAGTATAGCATAGTGCTCTTTTTTAGGGTCTTTCTCTATATTCGTTGAACACTTTTGATACCTTACCACACCGATTTCACAACTCAAGTATAGCAGCTCGACTTTCTTTGCAGCTTTCGAGCCTCTTTATTAATAGCAAGATAGAGCGCTTGAGCGCTCCTATGTGATACGGCTGAAAACCCTTATCTTGCTTGCTCTTCTTTTTAAAGAATTGCTTGAGCGGCTTGAAAATCTTACCTTTAGCAACTGTAGGAATCTTTCTTACTACAATACCTTTGCGAGACTGAGAAAACAGCCTCGTAGAAGGGGTAAATTTTTTAATATGACAAAATGACCTCGTAATACAGGGATATTTATCAATCGAAGAAAATAACCCTGTAATTTTAGTATATTTGTGAGTATGAGAAAACAACCACTTAAATGGATTAGTTTTATAATATGAGAACTGGTTGCTCCTCTAGTTGAAGTATCAGGCCCATTTTTCATTGCCTAGGTTACACCTTCGAAATATCCCATAAGTGAATTTTTCTCTACTTCCCTCAATCTTCACTTTACGCCATGCCGACTCCCTTTTCATCACGAGGCATGGAATTAGACCAAGGGGAATCTCCATAGGAACTAGTCCCTCAAATTTTGCGAAGATTGAGACACAGCCCCGGGGCGATGGGGAAAGATGTAGATCGATCGCCCTAGATAGACAACTACATAGAGGGTCTTTACAAGTCTCTATATCTTGGTGATCCTGATTTTGGAAGTGTGTATGATGCATGTGAGCATAGAGCTTTTGATAAATACTATAGGCATGATGGCTACTTGTTTAAGGATAATCGATTGTGTGTGCCTAATTGTTCTATATGAAGATTATTTTTAAAAGAACCGCATGAGCGAGGATTGATGGGGCATTTTGGTTTTGCTAAGACTTTAGATATGTTGCATGAGCACTTTTATTGGTAAATAATGCGTGTTGATGTTGAGAAATATTGTGCCAACTATGTTGTTTGTTTACGTGCTAAGTCTAAAAGCAAGCCCCATGAATTGTATATGCCATTGCATATTTCTATTTCACCTTGGATTGAGGTTTCTATGGATTTTGTCTTAGGATTGTAAAGGTCTAGGCGTGGCAATGATAGTATTTATGTGGTGGTTGATAAATTTAGTAAAATGGCACACTTTATTGCATGTCATAAAGCCGATGATGCATCACATATTGCTGATGTATTCCTTAGAGAAGTAGTATGTTTGCATGGCATGCCTAAGGCTATTATTGGTGATAAGGATATAAAATTTTTGTCCTATTTTTGGAAGACGTTGTGGACTAAGTTAGGTACTAAACTATTATTTTCTACTACTTGTCACCTGTAAGTGGATGGTCAAACCGAAGTGGTTAATAGGGCATTAGGACAATTATTGCATGCTATTATAGAAAAGAATATCAAATCTTGGGAAGATTGCTTACCTTATGTAGAGTTTGCATGTAATAGGAGTGTGCATTCATCTACTTATTGTAGCCCTTTTGAAGTTGTTTGTAGTTTTAATCCACTAACTCCTTTCGATTTATTACCTTTGCTATTACAAGAGTGTGCTAACTTGGATGGTTCTAAGAAGGCCGAATATGTTTGGCAACCTCATGACAAAGTAAGGTAGCAAATTGAGAAGAGAAATGAGCAAGCTGCACATCATCATAACAAAAGCAAAAATTAAGTTGTGTTTGAACCTCGTGATTGGATGTGGTTGCATATGCACAAGGAGAAGCTTCCTCTTCAAAAGCGTTCTAAGTTACAAGCAAGAGGAGATGGACCCTTCTAAGAGAATAGAGAATTTGTGATTTATTTCCATATCGGATCTGAAAGCCTACCATGTTCTCATTTTGTTTGTTTCTTTTGTGTCTCTCTCTCTAATTTATATCTAATATGATAGTTTGGTTTTACTCGGCGAGCATAAACAGGAATGTTGAGTTAAAGCACATGGCAACGAAAATCATAGGCACTGCTCAAATGCGTGGACAAATGCAAAAAAGAATATTAATTGATCGAGTATTCATATCATTCTTTGAATGATCATAGGTGAATCTTTTAGAGTAAAGAGGAAACAACGAGAATCGAGGCATTGCCTAGATATTCTTAATCATGAGATGCACCATTAGGATCTCCATCATTCCTTGCTCCTCTAAGGACAAGGACTCCTGATAACATAATGATTGAATAAGGAATCATGTGAGCACAATTGACAAGCTTGACCGGTGGCATTGAGGATTACGTAGATGTCACACCTCATCTCACGTAGCCTGAGATGGATTTTAAAACCAAATGCTTTCTAAAATGTTTTTAGCTTAGTTGAATTATAATACACTTACATATGTATATGTAATAATGTATTTGAAATCATAATTCTGAAAAATAGATAATTTTTTATTATGATGTTTCATTACAACGACTATAACTAGAAATGCCTTTATTAAACATTATTAAATAAGTTAATATACAAAGTTTGCCTTTAAACATTAACTTTATAACATAGCCTTTTACATGTACATAACCACCATAGTATGAAACAAGGATGAACATTTATGTACAAGTTACGAAGAGTATGTATATGACTCCTCAAATGAGAAATGTTGGCCAACCTTACTCTTGCCTTTAATCACACTTACTAGCTCAATCACCAACTATCAAGCCTTGCTTCTTGAATAAAATTTATGAAAAGAGTAGAATGATTATAAAAATACTCAGTGAATAGATATACAAGTAGAAAATAATTTAGATAACTGTAAGAAGAAGAAAACCACATAATTATACAAAATATATAATGATACAATGCAAATATGCATAGTTCTTTAGGTTATTTTAGTTTTAATTTCATTTGATTTTACTAGGTTTGTGTGCTTATTTGTTTATAAAGGTGTTATTTTTATTTGGTTTATGTTTATGATTGATTGTGTGTGTTTTATACATGTTTTTATTCTCAAAATGTGCATGAAAAGGACTTGCGATTGTTTGGTATGAAGTATGAAGCTTGAAAAGTCTAATTGGAGCCTTAGTAGATCTTGACAAGTCGTCACCATCTTGACGAGTCGTCACAGAAGGCCCGAGTGACGAGTTGGCACCATCTTGACGAGTCAGTCTCCAGGAGTTGCAACTTTTCCTAGTTTGAGCAGTTTTCGTGTTTTGGTCATAACTTTGTCTACAGACATCCAAATGAGGTGATTCAAGTTGCTATGGAAAGATAACAGAATGTTATACAACTTTCAAGAAGGAACTATCTAGATATAAAGTCATATGATGGACGAAAATGCCCTTGAAATTACAGAATCTGCAAAGGAGGGTGACTTTTCATGTCAAAAGGTGCCTTTTTCCATTTCTACATGAATAACAGCCTTTAGAAACATATAAAATAAGTGCGTTTGGCTCTGTTTTGGGAATAATAAAAGAAATATAGATATAGAGCATAGTTTTTAATAGAAGTATTAAGTTTTAGAAATCATTGCAAAGACTTTGTTCTAGTTTTTAAGAATTAATTAGAAGGAGACCAAGTCAAGAAGTAAGAAGAGAAGATTGTTCTACATCGAGCAAGTGCTAGAAGACTTAAAAAAGGGTTTATCTATTCATTTTCTTCTATATACCTTTCCTATGTTGCAATTGATTTTCTCTTATTGTTCTCTAATATGTGTCTTGGCTAAGTCTTTATATGGGATTTACAATGATGAATTAATTAAGAACTACATTTTTATCTTATGTTATTTATGATTTAATTTCAATTAGTGCTCATTCATGTTATGTATGCTTGATCACCATATGTAACTTGTTAATCAAATTATTCATAAAGAGATTTGGAGTAATTTGGTGGAACGTAGTTGATATTACGTAAGAATTGAATTTGGCTTGGATACAAGGGATTCATCTTAAGAGAATAAGAATTAGTATAATGTGTTAATGATTTTCTCTTATCTCTGCATTGCCATGAAAATGAATGTTGACTCTAAGAGGAAATACCTTTAATTGACAATGAGAATTGCCTTTAAAGACTATAGACTAATTTCCAATCAATATGTTTTATGATAATAATATTCAAAGTTCTTATTTGATTGTGATTTGTGATTTTCCCATATAAATATACTGTTATAAGTTGTGTGAATACTTAAGTAATTAGTTAGTATTTAGATTTCCTTATTTGTTTTAATTACTATTATAATTTTTTTTTTATTTTGCTTATCCATTTTAATACCTAACCGGTTAATACAAAGTTTACCGAAACTCCCGAGTGTTCGACACCCTTCTTGCTCTATACTAAGTCCTAGAGACTAGGGTATGTAATTTGTCCCGCTACAAATTTTTGGCGCCGTTGCTGGGGATTGAATAGTAATTTATATTAACTTAGGGTAGAGAAAGGTTGTTTAGGCCTTGTATATGTTTTTTTCTATTTTATTTCTATTTTGTTTTTATATTCTTCATTTTTATATTTTATTTTTGTTATTGTTATTTGTTTAGTTTAATTTATTCAATTGTGAATTAACATGCTTACTAGAAGTACTAGGGATAATAATTTGAACTTTGATCCTGACATTGATTTAACTATACATGCTTTACGCAGGGAACAAAGGCAAAGAAGAGAGAACCAACCAAATTTGAATAACATGGCTCACCGGAAAGGAGAACGTTAGGCGATTTTGTAATGCCCGACATCTCAGGAAATTTAGGAGGTATTGTGGCTCTGGCTATTGCTAACAACAATTTTGAGATCAAGCCAAGTATCATCCAAATGGTGCAAAACAATTAGTTTGGAGGTTTATAAGGAGAAGATCCTTATGCCCACATATTGACTTTCCTTAATGTGTGTGCAACTTTCAAGATCAATTGTGTAACGGATGACGCAATAAGACTCCACTCTTCCTATTTTCGGTTAGGGATAAAACACAACTTTGGCTTGCTAGTTTGCCAAATGAATCAATCACAACGTGGGACCAGTTAAAGTAAGCATTTCTGCACAAATATTTTCCACCATGTAAAATGGCCAAGTTTCGCAATGAGATCACTACTTTCAAGTAAAATGGAAGTGAGACAATCTATTTAGCTTCAGAAAGATTTAAGGAACTCCAAAGGCAATGTCTACATCATGGCTTGCCGGATTGGATGATTCCTGAAGTTTTCTATAATGGGTTGACGAATGAAAATAGAAATTTCATGAATGCAGCAGCCGGTGGAAAATGGATGGATAAAACGGCTAGAAAAGCCATTACCTTGCTTAAAGAACTTGCATCTCAAGGATACATTAGTGATGAAACAACTATGGCAAAAGCAAGGGGAGTTTTGGAGCTTGACACAATTAAAATGCTGAATGCAAAGGTAGATGCTCTCACCAATTTGGTAAGTAGAAATCAAATTAATTCTTTAGAAAGCACTAATATTGTTTGTAAGCCTTGTGGAGGATCCCATTCATATTCTCAATGTAATTTAAGTACAAATGAGGATGTGAACTACATGCAAGGGGGTTTTCACTAAAGAATGGGGCTGAATTCCAACACTTATAACCCTCAATAGAGGAACCATCTCGGTTTCTCTTGGTCAACCCCATCCTCTCAATTAAACCCTCCATATAACCTAAATACCAAACCTCAATACCCACCGGGATTTTCCATGAAACAAACAAACCTTTAATCCTGCCCATCCTAAACCTACTCTTGAAAATCTTATGGAGCCATTTGTTAACCAACAAATTTCCATAAACAAACAAAATGAGGAGCAATTTAAGCAGCTAAACTCTAAACTTGAGCAGCTTGCTACTCATAACTGCATCCTTGAAACCCAAATTGCCCAACAAGCCTCTTCCTCCAACACTAAACCTTTGGGAAAGCTTCCTAGCCAACTAGAGTATGTACAAAAAGAGTCTTGTCAAGTAATTACCTTGTGTAGTGGTAAGGAGGTTAAAAAGGATATCAATAAGAAAAAGAGAGCGGTTATTGATGATGATAATGGGGTAGAGATTGAGGAAGTGGATATTAGAAGTAAAGATGATAATAAGTGTGCAAAGAAAGGTAATAAGGAAGATGCCATACCATCAATGAATGATGAATCAATAGTAGATGTTAAACCTCTTCTCCTTTTCCTCAAAGGTTCATGAGGTGTAACTTGGATAAACAGTTTGGTAAATTCCTTGATTATCTCAGGGAAATTACTATCACTATACCATTTGTGGATGCTATTAAGGACATGCCAACTTGGGGTAAATTTTTGAAGGATATTATTAGTCATAAGAGCAAGCTTGAAGATTATGGCTTAGTATCTCTTATTAAAGAATCCAAGGCTATGTACTCCAAGTCTCCACCAAAGCTTAAGGATCTAGGTTCATTTATAGTTCCTTGTGCAATAGGAGGTACGCCTTTTGATAAAGCTTTATGTGATATTGGTGCTAGTGTTAGTCTTATGCCTTACTCTATTTACAAAAGGCTTAATTTGGATGAACTAAAGCCTACCAATATATGTTTTTCCATGGCGGACAAATCTGTCACATATCCACTTGGCATTTTAGAAAATGTGCTAACAAAAGTGGGAAAGTTTATAATACCAGCTGACTTTGTTGGAAATGGAGGAAGATCTTGAGACCCAATTTTGTTTGGAAGACCATTTTTATGACAACAGGAGAAATTATTGATATGAAGAGAGGAAAGATCACATTAGAGCTGGATAATGAATTTATGGAATTTGATGTGCTGAATATTATGAAGTCAACACCTGTAGAAGTGGCAAATAGAATTGATTCTATTGATGTTATTGGCGAATGGATTAAAGAAGCAATTCATGAGTGTTTGAGGCAAGATTCTACGTAGCTATCCGGGATGCAAGAAGCTAATGAGCAGATTTTGGAGGTAACTCCATATCAACTTTCCCATAGGACATCAAGATTTGAAACTTTAAGTAGAGAGGATGATCCAAAGGATACTACATCAAGTGAAGAAGTCAAGATGGAGCTCAAGCCCCTACCATCAAACCTAAGATATGCATTTCTTGACTCTAACTTTAAATTTCCTTTTATTGTTAATTCATCTTTGGTCAGTGATAATATTGATGCCTTATGTGATGAGTCGCTTAATCATAAAAATGCCATTGGTTATTCTATAAACGATTTAAAGGGTATTGGCCCTAATGTCTGTATGCATAAAATTCTTTTAGAGGACCACGCTAAGCCTTCTATTGAAGGTCAAAAGCGGTTAAACCCCACTCTTAAAGAAGTGGTGAGAAAAGAGGTAACTAAGTTACTTGACAATGGAATCATATATTCCATTAGTGATAGTAAATGGGTGAGCCCAGTTCAGCTTGTACCAAAGAAGGGAGGCTTAACCATTGTTAGGAATGAATCTAATGATTTAATACCTACTAGAACTGTCACAGGATGGCGTATGTGTATTGACTATAGAAAATTAAATAAAGCGACTAGGAAGGACCATTTGCCATTGCCTTTTATCGACCAAGTCCTTGAGAGACTAGCCAGCTTTTCTTATTTTTGTTAGTTGGATGGACTTAATGGTTTTTATCAAATTCCTATTCATCCAGAGGATCAAGCTAAAACCACCTTTACATATCCCTATGGTACTTTTGCTTTTAGGCATATGCCTTTTGGTTTATGTAATGCACCTACAACTTTCCAAAGATGCATGTTTCTAATATTTAGTGATTTACTCGATAATTGTGTAGAGGTTTTTATGGATGACTTCTGTGTTTATGGTACTAATTTTTCCAACTGTCTAGACAATCTATCTAAAGTTCTTGATAGGTGTATTGAGCATGGATTAGTCTTGAATTGGGAAAAATGTCACTTTATGACAGAAGAGGGAATCGTTCTTGGTCATTCAGTTTGAAAGAGAGGCATTGAAGTTGATAAGGCAAAGATAGAAGTAATTGAAAATTTGTCACCTCCAAAGAGTGTTAAAGATATAAGAAGTTTCCTTGGACATGCAGATTTCTATCAAAGATTTCTCCAAGATAGCAAGGCCATTGTGTAAGTTACTTGCTAAAGATGCTGTTTTTGAGTTTGATGAAGCATGCCTCGGTGCATTTGAAACTTTGGAAAAAGCTCTTGTTTCCGCACCCATCTTGCAACCACCTAATTAGGAGCAACCATTTAAAATAATGTGCAATGCTAGTAACTTTGTGTTTGGGGCTATTTTGGGTCAAAGAAAGGAAGGTAAGCCTTATGTGATTATTATGCTAGCAAATTACTTGATGATGCTCAGATCAACTACACCACTATGGAAAAGGAGTTGCTTGCTATCGTTTATGCATTTGACAAGTTTAAAGCATATCTTATGGGGCAAAAAAGGTGATTGTTTATTCAAATCATGCTGCTCTTAAGTATCTTCTAATTAAGAAGGATGTAAAACCTAGACTTTTACGGTGGATTTTTGATGCTTCAAGAGTTTGATTGGGAAGTGAGATACAAGAAGGGTAGTGAGAACCTTGTTGCGGATCACCTGTCAAGGATTGATCAAGATGGATTAAAGAGGAATGATGATGGTGTCCCAATTAATGACACATTTCATGATGAACATTTACTAAGTGTGGTATCAAAGGAACTTCCATGGTATGCGGATATTGCAAATTATCTTATGGGTGGTGTTCTTCCTTATAAGTTAGATTATCGACAAAGGAAGAAATTTCTGCATGATATTAAATTCTATTATTGGGGGGAGTATTTGCTTTACAAGAAATGTGCCGATTGTTTAATTCAAAGATGCATTCCTCAAGATGAAGCTCAAGATGTTTTGAGACATTGTCATTCCTTGGATGTTGGAGGACACTTCGGTGCAACAAAAACAGCATGGTACTACAATATGGTTTTTGGTGGCCAACTTTGTTTAAAGATTCTAGAGAGCTTGTTTTTACATGTGATAGATGTCAAAGAATGGGCAACATTACTAAGAAACACGAGATGCCTTTAAAAGGAATCCTTGAAGTTGAACTCTTTGATGTTTGAGGTATAGATTTCATAGGTCCATTTCCTAGCTCTTTAGGCTACACATATATTCTGGTCATAGTGGATTATGTTTAACAAAATGGGTGGAAGCATTGCCAACCGTTACTATTGATGCTAAAGTGGTCAAGAAGATGCTTAAGAAAATTATTTTTCCTAGGTTTGGTACTCCTAGGGCATTAATTAGTGATGGAGGTTCCCATTTTTATAATCATATGATTGAGGCTCTCTTAAAGAAGTATGGAGTACCACACAAGGTGGCTACTCCCTATCACCCATAAATAAGTGGGCAAGTTAAGATCAACAATAGAGAGATTAAGTGGATCCTAGAGAAAACGGTGTCTTCTTCACGAAAGGATTGGGCATTAAAGCTTGATGACGCTTTATGGGCGTATAGGAAAACATTTAAAACCCTAATTGGCCTTACTCCCTATCAATTAATTTATGGGAAGTCATGCCATTTCCCCGTTGAATTAGAGCATAAGGCATATTGGGCAACAAGGACTTTGAATTTTGATTTGAAGAAGGCCGTAGGAAGAGATTACTTTAACTTAACAAATTGGATGAGTTAAGAATGAATGCTAATGAGAATGCGAAGTTATATAAAGATCATACTAAGTTGTGGCATGATAAGCATTTATTTAATAAGGAATTTTGATGGTTGCTAATTGTGTTAGCTACAATCTAAGGCAGTGTACCTATCGATGCAGTCTAGCACTAATGGCGAGTATCAAGGTCGTATTCCTCGGGAAAGTGAAAGCCCAGAGTTACTCTTTTGTTCTTTGTTATATTAACCTCAAATTAGTGATGAATAATTTCTAAACTAACTATTAACTACAAGCTAAGTTCTAAGGGAGATGCATGAGTAATTGATAAATGAAATAATCAAGACAAGGAGACAAACCCAAAGGGAATCTAAACTAGTTGGCAACCGAACAAAAGATAAAGGATCGGTGAGTCTAATTATGCTACCCGTGGACGAATTCTTAACCAAATTCGGTTTCTCTCTCGAGATAACTGAATTCCTAAACCTAATAACTGAAAGTTGGAATCTCTTCCTAACGATTGATTCTTAAATTAGCATTAAGCTTTAATCCGCCTCTATTAAGCTTTGTTAATTCTTAATCCGGCTAGTTAATTATCCTTATCTCTAAGCGATTATTAACCAGTTCTTGCTATTCAAAATTCCAATTGCTAAATGGACTTCTCAATCACACAAAGCAATCTAACCACACAATTCACAACATCTCATGAATAATGATTATCTTATTAATATTGAAAACAAGAAGAATACAAAATTAACCCAAGCAATCCAACAATATAATATCAAGCCAACATAGTAAAGAAATCCCAATGGATTAAATCAATCTAGCTAATCATGTTCATTATCGAAATCCACAAGAATTCAATTATAACAATGAGTAAAAAGGTAGAGAAAACCCGATTACTCCCTCGGATGAGAGTAAACAGCCCCAATTCCTCTTGCTCAATCTTGAATCGATCCTTGTTTCTCTTGCTCGATTTGAAAACCAATCAACAAACCTCGCCCAATCTTCAATCTTTAAAGGGAATCCGATTGAAACCTTGATCCAAGTCTCCTTTTCTCTTGGTTTCAGCTCAGAAAACCCTTAGAGAGAGAAATATTAGAGTTTGGGACGTTCTAACCCTAGCCTCCCTTCTTTCTTTCCTCTCTTCGTTCTTTTAATTATTCCCCCTGTCGCCGCCAACACGGCCGTGTTCTTGGCCGTGTTGGGGACACGGGCTGGTGTTCCTGGCTGTGTTACTCTCTGTGGCCGTGCTCCCTAAGAACTTCTGTTTCTTTAATGTTTTGATGCACGCAACACGGCCGTGTTGGTTCCTTTGTTGGCAACACGCCTAGTGTTGAAACCAACACGGTCCTGATGCTCGTACTTAGCTCGTTTCGGCAGCTTTGACGTCCAATTATGCTCCAATTCTTCCCTTTTTCATTCTTTGACTTCTTTTGGACCTAATGCATATAAACAGACGCATAAGGTGAGTGTTGGTACCAATTCATATCCAAATATCCATAAAATCGATCTTAAAAACCCTATTTAGATGTGTGTATTTTACGCACATCAAATTTCATGAGCGTGAGCTTGTTCTCCTTTTTAATTCAAGACTCAAGTTATTTTCGGGAAAGTTGAGGTCACGATGGTCGGGTCCATTTAAAGTTATCAAAGTTTATCCTTATGATGTAGTTGATCTTGCCAATGCAAAAGGGGAAATTTTTAAGGTAAATGGACATCGTCTTAAGCCCTACTTGATCGGTGATGCAATTGATACGGGCTGCTCTATCCCTCTATCTACACCATAATCAAATTAAGGTAAGGCCAAGCTATAGACCTTTAAATTTAGCATGGTAAGATTAACACATTTTTTTCCTTAACTTTAATTTACATTTTTACATTCTTTGCTTTTATTTCATTTTACTTCATTTTGTTTACTTAGAGTCATAACTTCACTTTTTTTAACCCTTATTTATCATGTTATTTTTGCTTTAGATTACTTTCTTTGCCTATGTAGTTTAAGTGCCTTAGCATTGTTTTCAAAATGTAAGGTGGCGAGTCATCACTAGTTGACAAATCGTAACAGAACCTAATGGTGACGAGTCATCACGAGTCGACGACTCGTAATAGAAAGATTAGGTGACAAGTCGTCACACATTGACAACTCATCATAGAAGGCTTTAGTGACGAGTCATCACACATTGACGACTCGTTCACTCACATTAATATTACCTATACTTGCATTATCATATATTTATCCTTATCATAGCATAGTTTAATTATTTATTTTATATGTTACACATTTTTCCTTTTTATGGTTCATTAATTTTTTTATTCTATTTATTTCTTGCCAAAATATAATCTCATAACTTAAAAGTTGTTTCTTTTCCAAGAATAGACATGTTCTTTCACATCTAGACACACCTTTTCACTATCTCTTACATCCCTACATCTTACACACCTATTACATCTATAAATACACCCTTTTGACTACCCAATCTCCCATATCTTCATATCCAACGAATTTCCATAACTTTCCACTATCTTCCATCTTTTCTTATTCTTTCACTTCTTATATACTTAGGCTTTCTTTCATTTTCTCTCCACATTATGCATAACCAAAAACCCTCCCCACTCTTCCTATTCTCTTATTTTCATTTTCCATTTTCATTTCTTCCTCTCTACATATCTCTCCAATTCTAATTCTTGCAAGCACGACATTAACTATTGGCAAGACTAAAGCATCATCTTCTAGGAGGCCACACGTTGAAGAAACACCTCATCATGAGGAAGATCTTTCCCAAGTTTACAAAGCCAAGTTCCTAATCCTTACGAATGACGAGGGTGCAAAAATTCACATCAATCAAGTTTAGGGCAATCTTAGGTTGTAAGTACATTCCTAAATCTCTTTTGAATGATGTGGGTATGCTTGAATCTTTTGATCAATTGTTGACTCAATGTGGGTTTAAGAGATTTATTTCTATGCAAGAAGATACCAATCTGCCGAATTTTATACTACATTGGATGTTAATCCTAAAAATTCACAAATTCTGGAATTTCACATGCAAGGGAAGAAACATCGACTTACTTACACTTTTATGAATCGTGTCTTTGGTTTTAAGAGGGATGGGTTATGTGATCCCCCATCATCTTTTAGGTTGAATGAATTCTGGATGTTTTTAACTAGTTTGCAAACCCCATTCGATTCTAGGAAGGGTAAAACTATGTTTATCAAGGATTTGAAATATTGGTTGCTACGTAAAGTGCTTGCATGTGTTCTCTTTCATAAAACTAAATTTAATAGAGTTTCTACACAAGAGTTGTTTTTAATGTGATGCATTCATAATAAGAAACAAGTGTGCTAGACTTACTGGGTATTCAATCAATTGTTAGCTTGTGCTTCACGTAAGGATGCACCTTTAACTCATGGACATGTGATTACCATTGTTGCAAAGGCTTTGAATCTTAAACTTAATAACTATGTTCATTTTGTTGAGCATTCTTATTTTACAAAGCAAGCTTTTGTAAGGGAGAAGTAGTGGATGCTGCATTTCGTTTGATTCCTCCATGTTCCCATTCTTGTTGGAGGGGAATTGAAGGACCACCACTGGCTGAGGAGCAAAACTGTGCAGAATCCGAAGAGTAGCGTGCTTCCACAGAGGAACTTCCCTGATACCCACCATCCGATGATGTTCTTCTCCTGATTTATCCAATTCAAAGTACCACTGGTGGTTCCTCAAGTGCCCATCCTCCTATTTGAGATCAAATAATAGATAGGCAGATTGCTATGCAGCGTCAACTAAATGAGATGGAATTTCACAACAAACAAGTCAGCAACGCAAAATGGAGTACAAATTAAGTTAATTTTTCGCTCATTCCGGCTATCTGATCAAGTCTCCACCTCCTACCCCTATGGATAATTGAGGGAGTACTTTTATCCTTGCCTTCATTTGTTTTTATTATATGACATTGGGGACAATGTTTCATTTTAAGTGTTGGGAAGGGATATATATATATATATATATATATATATATATATATATATATATTTATTTATTTATTGACTTATTTATATACTATTAGTATTTGTATTTGGTTTATTTGTGTTTTAGTATATTTTAGGTTTATTTGGTTAGGTAGTGCATTTTGCTATATTTGCATTTATCATACATTTCATTTTTCTCCTATCTTTTAATAAGTAGTCATCTTACAAATCTTTTTCATTTTTGGTTGAGATTAGTTTTTTTTTTGCTACAAGTTTACCTTTTTATCTCTTTTTATTATTTCTAAGATTTAAAGAATATTTAGTCAATTTGCTAGCTATGCTTAAGGCTAAAGTGGTAAAGATTCAAGCTTAGGTTTTCTTAGAAGTTTTGAGTAACCTTAGGAAAACTATAGCCATAATACGTATAAAACTTGCTTTTCAATAATGGATGAGGACTAAAAGAAGAAAAAAAGAAAAGAGAAAATGCTTTTAATATGATGCATCTTGAGTAAGTTGTGTGCAATTGAGTATGCTCCTTAGTTGCATTCATTCGGAAAGGGATGTATGATGTATTCGAGTAAGTTGTGTGAATTTGTATTTGCTCCTCATTTGCATTCATTCAGAAAGAATACATCTAGAAGATATGCTTATAAATAAATTGTCTAAAAATGCCATGAAAAAAGTGAGTTGTTATGTGTGCTTAACATTGTCTCTAGGTTGCCATTTGCCTCTAAATTTCCTAAGTTTGAAGAATGAATATTTTGGCTAAGTAGCTTGGTTAGAATCTTGACTTTATGTTCTTAGTTTTATTTTTAGTAAATTGAGATAAAACGGTAAATTTATTGCTTTTCTTTAACCTCTTTCGGAATTGAAATGGTTTGCTAAGATAACTACATTTTTTTTTGGAGAAGAAGAAAATTTTGTTAACTTTTCCAAGAAGATCTACTCTTGCTTGAGGGCAAGCAAGGTCTAAGTGTGGGGGAGTTTGATACAATACAAATATGCATAGTTCTTTAGGTTATTTTAGTTTTAATTTTATTTGATTTTACTATGTTTGTGTGCTTATTTGTTTATAAAGGTGTTATTTTTATTTGGTTTATGTTTATGATTGATTGCGTGTGTTTTATACATGGTTTTAGGCTCAAAATGTGCATGAAAAGGACTTGGGATCTTTTGGTATGAAGTGTGAAGCTTGAAAAGTCTAATTGGAGCCTTAGTAGATCTTAAAGAGTCGTCACCATCTTGACGAGTCGTCACAGAACGCCCGAGTAACGAGTCGGCACCGTCTTGACGATTCAGTCCCTAAAAGTTGCAACTTTTCCTAGTTTGAGCACTTTTCGTATTTTGGTCATAACTATGTCTACAGACATCCAAATGAGGTGATTCAAGTTGCTCTAGAAAGATAAAAGAATGATATATAACTTTCAAGAAGGAACTATCTAGAGATAAAGTAATATGATGGACGGAAATTCCATTGAAATTACAGAATCTGCAAAGGAAGGTGACTTTTCATGTCAAAAGGTGCCTTTTTCCATTTCTACACGAATAACAGCCTTTGGAAACATATAAATAAGTGTGTTTGGCTCTGTTTGGGGAATGAGAAAAGAAATATAGATATAGAGTATAGTTTTTAATAGAAGTATTAAGTTTTAGAAATCATTGCAAAGACTTTGTTCTAGTTTTTGAGAATTAACTAGAAGGAGACCAAGCCAAGAAGCAAGAAGAGAAGATTGTTCTACACTGAGGAAGTGCTAGAAGACTTAAAAAACGGTTTTATCTATTCACTTTCTTCTATATACCTTTCCTATGTTGCAATTGATTTTCTCTTATTGTTCTCTAAATATGTGTCTTGGCTAAGTCTTTTTATGAGATTTATAATGATTAATTAATTAAGAACTATATTTTTATTTTATGTTATTTATGATTTAATTTCAATTAGTGCTCATTTGTATTATGTATGCTAGATCACCATGTGTAACTTGTTAATCAAATTATTCACTAAGAGATTTGGAGTAATTTGGTGGAACGTAATTGATATTACTTAAAAATTTAATTTGGCTTGGATACAAGAGATTCATCTCAAGGGAATAAGAATTAGTATAATGTGTTAATGATTTTCTCTTTATCTCTGCATTGCCATGAAAATGAATGTAGACTCTAAGAGGAAATACCTTTAATTGACAATGAGAATTACCTTTAAAGACTATAGACTAATTTCCAATCAATATCTTTTATATATACTAAGTCCTAGAGACTAGGGTATGTAATTTGTCCACTACATATAACATTGTGAATCATATTCTTTAGGCATTTAATCTTTGTTAAGCAAAAAAAATGACTACAGAAACTATTCTAACACTTATACAAAATAGCGTTATCAACATTATATACTTTAAATGGTACAAAAAGTCTCATAGATTTTAACCACCCTCATAACAATTATCACCAATCAACCATCATTCAAAATCTCACTCTAGGCACACTTGATGGCTAACCCTTCTTCCTCTACATTAGCACGGTCAGGCCCTTCTCCCTTCACCGGCTTGCAATCAAGTGCCCTGTTGCCTAATGCGCATTAACAACCACAAACAAATCACATGGGCATATATCAATCTCAGCACATTTCAAACACATCACTATGAGGAGGCATTTCTTGAAAACAAAGTACACTTTCACTCGCTTAAAGGCATTAGATGAATGCTCTTTTTAACACAAATAAAAATGTATCAGATTGCCCCATAATTGTGAATATAAGTAATATGCAATCGATGAAATTAAGGCTATCAATGTTTGTGCTCATCAAGGAAAAGCAAAGATCTTTAATGAACATTATATATTGATTAATTAGGCGAACTAAAAGCTGAAATATTCTTATTGTTGAATTGTAAAATCATCACATGTAAAATCCAACACAAACAACCTATTTTTGTTAATTATACTTCAAATTTGTAAAACCAATAGAATATAATTTGAAATAAGTGCAAATCTGAAATTTAATAAGCTTAAAATAAAAAATTTAAGTTTATTTTTTTCCAAGTTCAATATTCAGCTTTCAAATCAAAAGAAACCAACTTTGCAAAGACTTGATATCTACTCACCGAAAGTGACCTTTAGTCATACCCAACCAGCTCCATAAAATATCTACCTTGCACTTGCATTTCTTGCCATTTTCAATATCTAATTCATAAATTTCACTTAGAATTCAACAAAATAATAAGCCTTTATACTCTCCTATCATGCAGCCCCCAAATGATATGGAAATTATGCTTTTAAACTCAATCTTACATTCCTATCTCAACAACCATGATTTTAGAGCCAACTTTGAAAATTACTGGGAATTACATATGAGGTATTTGAGGCTAATCTTCTGTATATTTCTAGGTATCCAAGTCTATAATATGCAAAAAACGTTTCACTTCAATTAGATAAATATTGAAGGAGTTAAGCATAATTTAATATGACAAGCTCAAACTATCCTGATAGAATGAGCAATAAATTGTTTGGTCCAATTCCATAAAGATAAAGACAGAACTAGCACAAACGTAAAACTACAAAGTCATATAGGACTGGCTAAAGTTTTCTATGCATCAAGCTACGCTTAATTTTGAGTTTTCTAGCTCAAGATATGACATAAATACAGAGGCTGAGAAATCAGAAAAATCCAACTCGAGAATACAGCTCACTAGTCCTAACTCAAATAAATCAAAACTCTTATAATACTTACCAAATAAACCTTTAAAGCCTTTATAGATGAAGATTATGGCCAACAAAGTGCTTAAACCTTGAAATTCCTCTTGGACAAAGACTAGACTAGGTTGTTTAATGAAGAAACTCTCTCAATTCCTCTATTTTCTTTTCTTATGTTAAGTGTGTGTATGTGTGAACATATATGTATATAGAGACTTAGGAGTAGAGAGTGGATGATTCTAGATATAGTTCAGGGTAGAATTAGTTATAAAATATCGCCTTAGGTCCTTAATGAATTACTCATATTACTTATGAACCCTCTAACTTTTATTCTTTCATCCTAATTCAATCCACCATTTTCTTTTCATTTTAATTAAGTCCCACTATTATTTATTATTAAACATACTTAAGTACTACCTTAATTCAATTAAGATACTATATGTAAATGCAATGCTAAATGGACAAATACATACTTACAGTATGGGTGTGACAGTAGATGATCAAGTAGCATGAGACGTAAATCCATAGGTGAAAGGGAAAAGTCTAATATAAGTGGGAATGCGAGTTTTTTGATGTTTGGGATGCATATAATGAAGTAATTTGGGTCAGAGTATTTTTAGATAGGTCTACTCGAATTTACTTTTTTTTTCATTAAGCTGGCTTATAAAATTTGGGACTACGAGAGTTGTTACCCAGTCAATTCCTCTCTCGTTCTTGATTTGACTCTAGTTTATTTATCTTTCTTTATTTATTTATTAATATTTAGCTTATAGTTTCTTTTTCTTATGGAATGAGGGCTTTCACACTATAAAAACTATATGCAACCGAATACTTAAGGCTAATGAGCATACTATTTCAGTTTTCTACCTTGCGGGAAATCACGGTATTAGTTCTTTCAAGAATTTTGTGGACTTATCAACACTCGCGCTAGAGAGCATAGACTTATCATTTACGTCCTTCTTTTGTCTTGTGTTCTTTGTATGCCCTTGTGTTTAAATCAACTTGATTTGATTCTTATGCTTAACCGTATGGAAGACAATAAAGAACTTGTAATTTCTTTCCTTACTCGATCTAAAATCTTATATATATTCTCATTTTGTTGGTTCCTTTTGTGTCTTTCTTCCTAATCTCTGTCTAGTATGATGGTTTGGTTTTATTTGGGGAGCATGTATACGAGTCTTCAGTGAAAGTGCGTGGAAAGCGGCAATCATAGGCACCAATCTAGTACTTTGATGAATGCAGAGAAAGAAAATTAGTTGATCATGTATTGATATCATTCTCCGAATGATCATGGACAAATATTTTAGTGGAAAGAGGGAACGATGAGAATCGAGGCATTCCCAAATATTCCGATTCAAGATTTGCAGCATTGGGATCTCCGTCCTTCCTTATTCCTCTAATAAAAGAAATGAGAACATAGGTAGGATTTTGTATCCGATAAAAAAAGAAAATGCAAGTTCTTTATTCTCTTCTATGGCTAAGCGTAAGGAAGGACGTGAGTAATAAGACTAGGTTCGCTAGTGCAACTCTTCATAAGTTCGCAAAGGTCTTGAAAGAACCCATAACTTATTTCTCTGCAAGGTAGAAAACTAAAATAATATGATCACTAGCCTCAAATATTTGGATGCATGCAGTTTTCATAGTGCAAAAGCCCTTCATTCCATAAGAAGAAGAAACTAGAAGCTAAAAATGAATAAATAAATAAAGAAAGATGAATAAAGTAAAGTTAAATCAAGAACCAGAGAGGAGTTTAGCCAACAAATCTCGTAGTCTCAAATTTTATGAGCCAGCTTAATGAAACAAGGGGAAATTACATTATTAGATGCATCCCAAACATCAAAATGTTCGCATTCCCGCTTTCTCCATCATGCGCTTGTATTTGCGTTTCCTTTTGCTTGATCATCAACTCATGCTCCAATGCACCAATGAAGCTTGTTAATTATATTCTAATGATTTCTTAACGAAAATAAGGAAAAATTCGTGTAGGCTTACCTAATAACACTTCGACCCAATTCTCTTTATTATATGCCTCATAAACATCAAAACGCGTGCATTCTCGCTTGTATTAATTGAAAGCAGCATGATTTCTCCTTTACATGTGTAGATTTGCATCTCGTGGTTCTTTAACATCGAGTGACACCTTAATGTCACCGGTCAAGCTTATCAATTGCACTCCCATGATTCTATATTGAAAATAAGTGGAAATTTGCATGGGCGTACCAAATAACAGTTCGACCCCAAACTTATTGCTCACGTCCTTCCTTTCTTTTATGTTCTTTGTTTACCCTTGTGTTTAAATCTATTTGATTTGATCCTCTAGCTTAACCATATGGAAAAGAACAAAGAACTTGTGATTTTATTTAGAGAGCATAAACACTAGTGTTGAGTGAAAGCACGTGGAAGTGGCAATCATAGGCATTGATCCAAGGCTTGAAAAAATGCGAACAAAGAGAATTAGTTGATTGAGTATTGATATCATTCTTAGAATGTTCTCAGATGAATCTTTTGAAGGAAAGAGGGAATGTTGAGAATCGAGTCTCTCCCAAATAATCTAGTTTAGGATTGGCACCATTGGGATCTCTATCATTCATTGTTCCTCTAGGCACGATGACTTCTGATGACATAAGGATTGGCGTAAGGAGTCATGAGAACTCAATTGACAAGCTTGACCGGTGGCATTGGGGTTTAACTTGATGATTAAGCAAGACAAGATGTAAATCCACATGCGTAAGGGATAAATCATGTTATTTTTTATTAATCCAAGTGTAATACAAGTGATAGTGCAAGGATTTTGGTATTTAGGAGGCATATAATGAAGTAATTTAGGATGGAGTATTATTAGGTAGGCCCATACGAATTTTTCCTTATTTTTATTAAGCTGGATCATAATAATTTAGGACAATAAGAGTTATTGACCAATTAGCTACTCTCTCATTGATACTAACGTGGCAAACTTATGTAATACCATATTTAATGTTAATGTCTTCACCAAGGATCGTTCACCTAATCAAGCAAAAAAACTCTAACTCCCAATAAGACCCTTAAATAACTTGTACTTAAGAACCTTATTATAAAGAATTAAAGACTGTTTAACATAAGCAAAAGTATAGATTAAACTAAGTTTATAAAATAAGCCTTCACTTGAGAAATTCACCAAGTTCATAAGAACAAAAGAAGAGAATTAACTCCAAATTAATCAATATTCAATAACTCCCTTTATATAGAAATTCGTACTAGCTTATATAGGCCTTAAAGAAATCTAATTCTATAATGATAATGAAGCAAATAACAATAATACTAGGAATAAAACTCCTAAACTACAATAACTTAAAACAAGACTCCTAACTATTAAAAGACTTCTTTAAATGAACAAAAACACCTGAAATTTGTCCAACCCAAGCCCATATAATAACATGATAATTAGACTTAAATAACATGTGATATGTGGCCCATTTTTGAATATTAGACTCCAAATAGCTTGACTTGCTTATCTTGGGTTTATCTTGTCTTGGTCATTCCTACATATGTTGGATTGAGTTGATAAGAGTATCTTAAGGCCCATTGTTTTGATTAAGCCCAATCCCACATAGACTTATCACTTACGTCCTTCCTTTCTTTTGTGTTCTTTATCGACCCTTGTGTTTAAGTCAATTCGATTTTGATCCTTTCGCATAGCTGTAGGGAAGAGGATAAAGAACTTGTGATTTCTTTCCTTATCAGATCTGAAATCCCACCTATGTTCTCATTTAGTTCATTTCTTTTGTTCCACTAAATTTAATCTCAGTCTAGTTTGACGTTTTGGTTTTATTTGGGAAGCATAAATACGAAGTTTGATTAAAAGCGCATGGAAGCGGCAATCATAAGCACAGATACAATGCTTGGACAAATGCGAAGAAAAAAAATTAGATGATCGAGTATTGATATCATTTCTAGAATGAACGCGAATGAATCTTTTAGAGGAAAGAGACAACGCCGAGAATCGAGGCACACCCTAATGTTCCAATTCAGGATTTGCACGATTGGGATCTGCATCATTCCATGTTCCTCTAGGCATTAGGACTCTTGATGACACAAGGATTGGCATAAGGAATCATGGGAATGCAATTGACAAGCTTGACTGATGGCATTAGGGCGTGACATGATGATCTAGCAAGACGAGAAATCCACACGCGTAAGGGAGAAATCATGTTGCTTTTGATTAATACAAGGGAAATGCGTACATTTTTATGTCTGGGACACATGTAATTATGTCATTTGGGTCAGGGTGTTATTAGGTATGCCCACATGAGTCTTCATAAGTTCACAAAAGTCTTGAAATAACCTATAAGTTATTTCTCCGCTAGGTAGGAAACTAAAATAATATGCTCACTAGCCTTAAATATTCGGTTGTATGTGATTTTCATAGTGGAAAAGTTGTCATTCTAAGAGAAAGAAACTAGAAGCTACATATGAATAAATAAATAAATAAAGACGAATAAACTAAAGTCAAATCAAGAATGAGAGAGGAGTTGACTGGCCAACAACTCTCGTGGTCTCAAGTTTCATGAGCTAGCTTAATGAAGATAAGAGAAAATTCATGTGGGCCTACCTAATAACACTCTGGTCCAAATTACATCATTATGTGCATCCCAAACATCAAAATATGCACATTCTCGCTTAGATTAATTGAAAGTAACATGATTTCTCCATCACACGCTTGGATTTGCATCTCGTCCTGCTTGATCATCAAGTCATGCTCCAATGCCACCGGTGAAGCTGGTCAATTATGTTCCTATGATTCCTTAACGGAAACAAGGTTAATTTCGTGTGGACGTACCTAACAATACTCTAGCCCAATCTACTTCATTATGTGCCTCTTAAACATCAACACAAGCATTCTTGCTTGGATTAATCGAAAGCAACATGATTTCTCCATCTCATGCTTGGATTTGCATCTCATCCTGCTTGATTATCAAGTCAAGCTCCAATGCCATCGGTGAAGCTTATCAATTATGTTCCCATAATTCCTTAATGGAAACAAAGTTAATTTCACGTGGGCGTACCTTACAACACTCTGGCCTAATTTACTTCATTTTATACCTCTTAAACATCAAAATGCGTGCATTTCTGTTGTATTAATCAAAAGTAGCATGATTTCTCCCTTAGGAATGTGGATTTGCATCTCCTGCTACTTGATCATCAAGTCACGCCTCAATATCACCGGTCAAGCTTGTCAATTGTGTTCTCATGATTCTTAAATAATCAAGCAGGAGGAGAGATAAATCCATGCTTGTAATGGAGAAATCACGTTGTTTTCAATTAATCCAAGCATTGCTAAGCCCATGCTAACTTTCCATTATTTTTGTTAAATTCGCTCATCAAATTTGGGATCATGAGAGTTGTTGCCTAGTCAACTACTCTCGAGTTCTTGATTTGGCTTTAGTTTATCCATATTTCCTTATCGATTTATTCAAATTCATCTTCTAGTTTCTTTTTTTTTATGGAATGAGGGTTTTAAAATATAAAAACTGCATGCTACTTTAGGCAAGTTAGTATATTATTTCAGTGTAATAACTTGCGGGAAATCAAGTTATCAGTTCTTTTAAGAACTTTATGAACTTATCAACACTCGCGCTAGTGAACATAGACTTATCACTGACGTCCTTTCATTCTTTTATGCTCTTTATCTGCCCTTGTGTTTAAATGAATTTGATCCTTATGCTTAGTTGTATAAAATAGAACAAAAAACTTGTGATTTCTTTCCTTATTTGATATGAAATCTTACCTATTTTCTAATTCTGTTCGTTTGTTTTATGCCTCTCTTTTTAATCTTTGTCCAATATAATGGTTTTATTTTATTTAGGGAGCATAAGTACGAGTATTGACTGAAAGTGCTTGGAAGCGGCAATCATAGGCACCGATCCAATGCTTGGACAAATGAAAAGAAAGAAAATTAGTTAAACATCTATTGATATCATTTTATGAATGATCGCGGATAAATCTTCTAGAGGAAAGTGGGAATAATGAGAATTGAGGCATGATAAATATTCTGATGTAGGATTTGCAACATTAGAATCTCCATCATTCCTTATTCCTCTAGTCACGATGACTTCTGATGATAGAAGGATTGGCATAAAGAATCATGGGAACTTAATTGACAAGCTTGACTGATTGCATTTTGCTTAGCTTAATGATCAAGTAGGACGAGATGTAAATCCATGCTCGTAAGGGAGAAATCATAAAATTCAAGCGTAATACAAGCAACAGTGCGAGCATTTTAATGTTAGGGCCACATTTAATGAAGAAATTTGGTTCGGAGTATTATTAGGTAGGCTTAGATGAATTCTCCCTTGTTACTGTTAAGCTGGCCCATAAAATTTGGGACTACAAGAGTTGTTGACCAGTCAACTACTCTCTCGTACTATAAAAATCGCATGCAACCGAATACTTAAGGGCAGTGAACATATTATTTGAGTTCTTTACCTTGTTGAAAATCAAGATATGAGTTCTTTTAAGAACTTTACGGACTTATCAAGACTCATTCTAGTGAGCATAGACTTATCGCTTATGTCGTTCCTTTCTTTTGTATTCTTTGTCTACCTTGTGTTTAAGTCAATTCGATTTGATCCTTTCACTTAGGCGTTTGGAAGAAAATAAAGAACTTGTGATTTCTTTCCTTATCAAATCCAAAATCCCATCTATGTTCTCATTTTGTTCGTTTCTTTTGTTCCACTATATCTAATCTCTGTCTAGTTTGATGGTTTGGTTTTATTAGGCGAGCATAAATACAATTGACAAGCTTGATCAGTGGTATTATGGCACGACTTGATGATTTAGTAGGGCAAAATGCAAACACATCCGCGTAAGGGAGAAATCATGTTGCTTTCGATTAATCCAAGTGGGAATGCGTGCATTTTGATGCCTAGGATGCATATAATTATGTAATTTCGGAGTGTTATTAGGTATGCCCATATAAATTCTCCCCTATTTTTGTTAATCTAGCTCATAAAATTTGGGACTATGAGAGTTGTTGACTAGTCAACTAAATTTGGGACTATGAGAGTTGTGGACCAGTTAACTCCTGTTTCTCTAGTATGATAGTTTGGTTTTATATGGGGAGCATAAACACGACTGTTAAGAGAAAGCTCATGGAAGCGCTAATTATAGGCACTGATTCAATACTTGGACTAATGCGAAGAAAGAAAATTAGTTGATCGAGTATTGATGTCAGTCTTCGAATGATTGTAAATAAAACTTTTGGAGCAAAAAAGGAACGATGAGAATTAAGGCTTGTTCCTTGTACCTCTAGGCACGAGGACTTGTGATGATGCGAGGATTAGTGTAAGGAATCATAGGAATGCAATTGAAAAGCTTGACCAGTAACATTGGGGCTTAGCTTGATGATAAAGCAAGATGAGACATAAATCCATGCACGATAGTGAGAAATCATATGGGTTTCAATTAATCTAAGTGTAATACTAGTGGGAATGTGAGCATTCTGATGTCCGTAATGTATATAAAGAAGTATTTTGGGTCGAGTTATTATTAGGTAGGCCCTTATAAATTTCCCCTTGCTTTTATTAAGCTAGCTCACAAAATTTGGAAAAACGAGAGCTGTTGACCAGTCAACTCCTCTCTGATTCTTGATTTGACTTTACTTAATTCATCCTTCTTTATTTATTTATTTATATTTAGCTTCTTATTTCTTCTTCATATGGAATTAGGGTTTTCACACTATAAAAACTACATGCAACCGAATAATTGAGGCTAGTGAGCATATTGTTTTAGTTTTCTACCTTGTAGGAAATCAAGTTATGCATTCTTACAAGAACTTTGTAGACTTATGAAGACCCGCACTAGCAAACCTAGATTTGGAATCGAGGCACGCCATAATATTCCAATTCAACATTTAGACTATTGGGATCTCCACCATTGATAAGAACCCATCTAGCATAAGAAATCCTACTCCAACAAGGAATCCTAATGATGCAAATCCTACTAGCTGAAAGAATCCTATTCTGACAAGGAGTCCTACTGTAACTAGGAGTCCTAATGATATTAGGAGTTTAAATGACATTAAGAATTCAAGTGACCTTAGGAATCCTAATCCAACTAGGATTCAAGATCCACTTCACATCCATGGAAACCCAATTACAAAGGTCTAAGGCTAAGAAGATAAAAAAAGCTCTCAATGGCCTTATTCAAGACATTTGGGCTAAGGACACATCAAGGCTTGAAGAGTTGGATTCAAATTCAAGGCTCATTAATTTAATTCAATTTATTGGGCTTGAATAAATCTAACATGGGCTTAATGAACATAAAGGAGCATATAGGAGTTTGGGCCTAATTAGCTCCAGCAAAGATGGCCCATGCATGTGACTTAAAGAAACTAGGGTTTCTTACTCCTAATGGGCAGCTACATAGTACTTCAGGAGTATTAGGACTTTGTTTTTAGTTATATTTTTTAGTTTGGATGTTTATCTCTATCCTATTTGAGTTGTAATTCCTTAATAGCTTAGAAT
Source organism: Ricinus communis (assembly GCF_019578655.1). Taxonomy (NCBI): domain Eukaryota; kingdom Viridiplantae; phylum Streptophyta; class Magnoliopsida; order Malpighiales; family Euphorbiaceae; genus Ricinus; species Ricinus communis. The sequence continues at coordinate 5,528,495 of NC_063259.1, forward strand.
TAGGGTTTTCTAAAGGCTATTAATGCCTAGTACGAATTTTCAAGTTCATTGATTGATTAATGATTAATATATTTTATGAGTTTATACTCTATTCTTAGTTCTTGTTTAGAGCTAATTCGAACTTATGAAGCAATTCATTGTTTATGGCATTCAAATCCAACTTATCAATTTAGAATCCATATTAAATTGTGGTGTCTTCTACCTTTAATACCTTAGTTTTGATAGTTTAATATACTTGAAGGGTCTAAGGTCTCCATTGATCTAGTTCTAGATAGATCTTGGGCAATGATATCAAACTTGCATACGGGTTTAATCCCTTAATATAGATTAGGTTTTGTATTCTTGTTTAAATGTAAATCTTAGTTATCAAGGAGTTGATCTATCATTGTGGCATACTTGGAATTAGGGTTTAAGGGACTTAGTTTTCCTTAGGTTCTAATTCTTGATCATCTTTCTAAGAAATCTGCCTTCTAACTTTTCTTGGGGGTTGAACCGAATTGGTTCTTGGGGTTTTCATGTTAATGTGTTGGGGGTCCGCAATTCAAAAGGGGTTTTTAAGCTTATTCGTGGAGGTTATGGAATAAGGACTTTTGCACTATAAAAAGTGCACACAATTGAATACTTAAGGTGAATGAGCATATTATTTCAATTTTCTACCTTGCGGGAAATCAAGTCTTGGGTTCTTTCAAGAGCTTTATAGACTTATCAACACTCATGCTCATGAGCATAGACTTATCGCTCACGTTCTTCTTTTCTTTTGTGTTTTGTTGATCGTGTATTGATATCATTGATATGGAACCTCCATGAATAAGCTTGAGAACCCCTTTTGAATTGTGGACCCCCAACATATTAACATGAAAACCTAAGAGCCTATTTAGTTCAACCCCTAAGAAAGGTTAGAAAACAGATTACTAAGAAAGATGATCAAGAATTAGAATTTAGAAAACTTGTTCCTAGATTCCAATTTCGAAACACTCCATAAGAACATGATCAATCTACTTGAGTGTTTCTTAAGCATGCATTCTACATAAGAACACAAAGATAAAGCGAACAAGCTTTAAGGTAAAAATACCGATTATCATTCAATTTTTAACTTCAACTTTTTTTTAATTCATTACATTAAAATTCGTACTAGCCTTATGTAGGCCTTAGAAAACCCTAAATCTTAATTAATTAGGATTTACTCCAATATTTGATCTTGGTTAAAGATAAGCTTTCTAACTAAAAGAGATAACTTAAACGAAGTCCTAATTAGGTTAAAATAATGTGTGGTCGCCCAAAATAAGCCATAAAATCCTAGTTTACATAAGTCATATAGATGGACCTCACAACATAAGCCAAGTTAGGCCCAAAGTCTTCATATTCTCTAATTCCGCTTTTTTGGTCTTTTTAAGCCCAATTAGATTCATTCAAGTGCAATAAAATGAATTAGATTAATGAGCCTTGAACTTAAATCTAATTCTCCAAGCCTTGATATGTTCTTAGCCCAAATGTCTTGGATAAGCTCATTGACTTGCAATTTGAATCGAACTAGGACTCCTAGTTAAATTAGGATTCCTAGTTGAATTAGGATTTCTTTCATTGCTTAAACTCCTAATATTATTAGGACTCATTGCAGGATTATGATTCCTAGTTGAAAGGACTCCTTATTTGATTAGGAACGCCGAGAATCGCGGCACGCCCAAATATTCCGATTCAGGATTTGCACTATTAGGATCTCCATCCTTCCTTGTTCCTCTAGGCACGAGAACTCATGATAATGCAAGGTTGGGCATAAGGAATCATGGGAATGCAATTAACAAGCTTGATCGGTGGCATTAGGCTTAGCTCGATGATCAAGCAAGAGAGACGTAAATCCAAGCACATAAGGGAGAAATTATATTATTTTTGATTAATCCAAGCATAATACAAGCCAGAATTCGAGCACTTTGATGTTTGAAATGCATATAAGGAAGTAATTTGGGTTGAAGAATTTTTAGGTAGGCCCACCAGAATTTACCCTTATTTTTATTAAGCTAGCTCATAAAATTTGGGGCTACGAGAGTTGTTACCTAGTCAACTCCTCTATTGTTCTTAATTTAACTTTAGTTTATTAATCTTTATTTATTTATTTTTTCATATTTAGCTTTTGGTCTCTTCTTATGGAATAAGGGCTTTCACACTATAAAAATCGCATGCAACTGAATACTCGAGGCTAATAAGCATATTATTTTAGTTTTCTACATTGTAGGAAATTAAGTTATAGGTTCTTTTAAGAAATTTGTGGACTTACCAACACTCTCGCTAGCGAGCATAGACTTATCCCTCACGTTCTTTCTTTCTCTTGTGTTCTTTGTCTATGCTTGTGTTTAAATAAATTCGATTTGATCCTTACACTTAGCTGTATGGAAGAGAACAAAGAACAAGTGATTTTTTTCCTTATCGGATATGAAATCCTACCTATATTCTCATTTTTTTGTCTTTTTTTGTCTCTCTTTCTAATCTCTATCTAGTATATTGATTTGGCTTTATATTAGGAGCATATACATGAGTGTTGAATGAAAGTGCGTAGAAGTGGCAATCATAGGCACTGATCCAATGCTTCAATAATTGCGAAGAAAAAAAATTAGTTGATCGTGTATTAATATCATTCTTCAAATGATCGCGGGGGAATATTTTAGAGGAAAGAGGAAACGCTGAGAATCGAGGCATGCCTAAACATTTTGACTCAGGATTTGCACCATTAGGATCTCCATTCTTCCTTTTTCCTCTAGGCACGAGGACTCTCGATGATGCAAGGCTGGGCATAAGGAATAATGGGAACGCAATTAACAAGCTTGATGAGTAGCATTGGGGCTTAGTTTGATGATCAAGTAGGAGAGATATAAATCCACACGCATAAGGGAGAAATCATGTTGTTTTTTATTAATCCAAGCGTAATAGAAGCCGAAATTCGAGCTCTTTGATGTTTGAAATGCATACAACGAAATAATTCAGATCGGAGTGTTTTTAGGTAGGCCTACACGATTTTATCCTTATTTTTGTTAAACTAGCTTATAAAATTTGGGACTACAAGAATTGTTGCCCAATCAACTCCTCTTTGGTTCTTGATTTGACTTTAGTTTATTAATCTTTATTTATTCATTTATTCATATTTAGCTTCTAGTCTTTTCTTCTTATGGAATGAGGCCTTTCGCACTATAAAAACTGCATGCAACCAAATACTTGAGGCTAATGAGCCTATTATTCTAGTTTTTTACTTTGCAGGAATAAAGTTATGTGTTCTTTCAAGAAATTTGTCGACTTATCAACACTTGTGCTAGTGAGCATAGACTTATTCCTCACATCCTTCCTTTCTCTTATGTTCTTTGTCTACGCTTGTGTTTAAATCAATTCTATTTGATCCTCACACTTATCCGTGTGGAAGAGAATAAAGAACATGTGATTACTTTCCTTATCAGATCTGAAATCCTACTTGTATTCTCATTTTATTTGTTTCTTTTGTGCCTCTCTTTCTAATCTCTATGTAGTATGTTGGTTTAGTTTTATTTAGGAAGCATGAACACCAGTGTTCTGTGAATGCCCATGGAAGCAGCAATTGTAGGCACCGATACAATGCTTCAACGAGTGCGAAGAAAGAAAATTTGTTGACCATGTATTGATATCGTTTTTTGAATTATCATAGAGGAATCTTTTAGATGAAAGAAGGAATGCCGAGAATGGAGGCATACCCAAATATTCTGACTCAGGATTTGCAGCATTAGGATCTCCATCCTCCCTTTTTCCTCTAGGCATGAGGACTCCTGATGATGCAAGGTTGGGCGTAAGGATTAATGGGAACGCAATTAACAAGCTTGACAGATGGCATTTGGGCTTAGCTTGAGGATCAAGGAGGAGAGACGTAAATCCACATGCGTAAGGGAGTAATTAGGTTGTTTTTTATTAATCCAAGCCTAATACAAGCCAAAATTCGAGCGCTTTAATGTGGAATGCATATAATGAAGTAATTTTGGTCGGAGTATTTTTAGGTAGGCCCACCCGAATTTACCCTTATTTTTATAAAGCTGGCTCAGAAAGTTTAAGACTACGAGAGTTGTTGCCTAGTCAACTCCTCTCTTGTTCTTTATTTGACTTTAGTTTATTAATCCTTATTTATTTATTTATTCATATTTAGCTTCTAGTCTCTTATTATGGAATGAGGGCTTTCGCACTATAAAAATCGCACGCAATCGAATACTTGAGGCTAATGAGCATATTATTTCAGTTTTCTACCTTGCAAAAAATCAAGTTATCGGTTCTTTCAAGAAATTTGTGGACTTATCAACACTCGCGCTAGCGAGCATAGACTTATCCCTCACGTCCTTCCTTTCTCTTGTGTTCTTTGTCTATGCTTATGTTTAAATCAATTTGATTTGATCCTTATGCTTAGCAGTATGGAAGAGAACAAAAAACATGTGATTTCTTTCCTTATCAGATATGAAATCCTACCTATATTCTGATTTTTTTCTTTTATGTCTCTCTTTCTAATCTCTATCTAGTATATTGGTTTGGTTTTATATGGGGAGCAAACACAAGTGTTGAGTGTGAGCGTATGGAAGTGGTAATCATAGGCACTGATCCAATGCTTACAGGAATGCGAAGAAAGAAAATTAGTTGATCGTGTACTGAGATCATTCTCCGAATAATCACGGAGGAATCTTTTAAAGGTAAGAGGGAAAGCCGAGAATCGAATCATGACCAAATATTTTGACTCAGGATTTGTACCATTAGGATCTTCATCCTTCCTTCTTCCTCTAATCACGAGGACTCTTGTAAAGCGAGTTGTTGAATATTGATTATTTTGGAGTTAATTCTTTTTTTTTGTTCTTTATGAATTTGGTGAATTTATCCAGTGAAGGCTTGGTATTTTACAAATTTAGTTTAATCTAAATTTTTATTTATGTTAAACAGCCTTTAATTCTTTATAAATAAGGTGCTTAAGTACAAGTTGTTTAAGGGTCCTATTGGGAGTTAGAGGTTCTTTGCTTGATTAAGTGAACGATCCTTAGTGAAGACATCAACATTGAATACGGGTTTGGCACAAGTTAGCCACGTTCGTATCAACCAGCCTAGGAAAGGGTATGGAAAGCTTGAAGATGATGGTAAGAGTTGCTAGATCAAGCCCAAATAGAAAAAGCTAAGGATCTTAACGAATATGGACATAGAGAGCAAGATCAAGTGCAATGGTCTAAGGATCCAAAAGCCTTGCCACAAGACCCTATTACTAGATTAAGAGCTAAAAAGTATCAAAAGGCCTTAACGAAGCATATCTAAGGCTTAGCATTCCACATGTGGGCAGACCAAGGAGATTAATTGAGACAAGATAGTGTGGGTCACATCTCTTTTAATATATTATAAGTCCAAGTTCAAGATGGGCCAGTTCTACAAGCCACATTTGGGCTTTAGTCCAAGCTTCTTATATGCGCCTATTTAGCTTACACTTAAATAAGGCCCATGCGCATGATTTGTTTTTAGATTAGGGTTTTTGCCATAAGGCCCTATTACTAGATTAAGAGCTAAGAAGTATCAAGAGGCCTTAACAAAGCATATCTAAGGCTTAGCATTCCACATGTGGGCAGACCAAGGAGATTAATTGAGACAAGATAGTGTGGGTCACATCTCTTTTAATATATTATAAGTCCAAGTTCAAGATGGGCCAGTTCTACAAGCCACATTTGGGCTTTAATTTAAGCTTCTTATATGGGCCTATTTAGCTTACACTTAAATAAGGCCCATGCGCATGATTTGTGTTTAGATTAGGGTTTTCTTTACTTGCTCTGGGCGGCTACTTATATGTTTTAGCTTAATTAGGAATTGTCTTTAGTTATCTTTTAATTAGGAAGATTATCTCTATCCTTTTGAGATATGTTTCCTAAGTAAGCTAGGACTCGGGTTTTTTTAGGCTTATAAAGCTTAAAATGAATTTCTTTATAGATTTTAACTTATCAATAATATTTACAGTAATTTTCCTTTTTTTCTTTTATGTTCTTTGTCTACTCTTGTGTTTAAATCAATTCGATTTGATCCTTACGCTTAGCCATATGGAAAATTAGGCTTTATTAAACTTAACTCTCCATGTGGATTTGGTGCTTTGGTCCAAATATCTTGAATAAGCCCGTTTAAGGCCTCCTTCATTCTTTTGGCTTTAGCCCTTGTAATTGGGCCTCTCTTGACATTTGGGCTTAGAACATGATCTCATTGACTTGGTTGGCTACTTGGCTCCTTGGGCTTTGGGTTTGCATTAGTTCCTCTAGGCACGATGACTTCTTATGACATAAGCATTGGCATAAAGAATAATAAAAACTTAATTGACAAGCTTAACTGGTAGCATTGAGGCTTAGCTTAATGATCAAGCAGGACGAGATGTAAATCCATGCTCGTAAGGGATAAATATGAATATGAGTAAATAAATAAAGAAAGAACTAGAGGCTAAATATGAATAAATAAATAAAGAAAGATGAATAAATTGAAGTCCAATTAAGAACAAGAGAGGGGTTGATTGGTCAACAACTCTCGTGGTTCCAAATTTTATGACCCAACTTAATAGCTTTAAGGTTTAAAAACCAATTATCATTCAGCTTCAACTTTAACTTAATTTCTTTATTACATCATAATTCATACTAGCCTTATATAGGCCTTAAAAAACCCTAAATCTTAACTTATAAGAATTTACATCTCATATAGGATAAAGATAACCTTCCTAACTAAAAGAGATAACTTAAATAAAGTCCTAATTATGTTAAAATACATGTGTAGCTGCCCATAATAAGCCATAAAACCCTAATTTACATAAGTCATGTGGATAGCACTCATAACATAAGCCAAGTTAGGCCCAAAGTCTTCATATGCTCCAATTAACTTTTTTGGTCTTTTTAAGCCCAATTAGTTTCATTCAAACCTAATAAACTGAATTAGATTAATGAGCCTTGAACTTAAATCCAATTCTTCAAGCCTTGAAGTGTCCTTAGCCCAAAATTCTTAGATAAGCTCATTGACTTTTAATTTGAATCGAATTAGGACTCCTAGTTGAATTAGGATTTCTTTCATTGCTTGAACTCCTAATATCATCAGGACTCATTACAGGATTAGAATTCCTAGTTGAGTTAACACTCCTTATTGGATTAGGATTCCTTGAGCTAGTAGGATTTGTATCATCAAGGCTCCTTTTTGGAGTAGGATTCATTGTGCTAGTTTGGTTAGTATCCTAAGGAGACCAACCTGACCGAAGCTAACAAAATAGAGGTTACTCGCTAGCCTTTGGTTGGGGCTTCATTACTTAGTTACGACTTCTTCCTTCGCTTTAAGAAGATTGATGCCTAGACCAGTGCTTTACTCTATTTGCTGACTAGAGGTGATCCTTTGGTTGCTAGGTGCACACCTAATGCGCAAATGAAGGAGGACAACATATTCCACAATAGATGCCATGTTCAAGGTAAGACATGCAATGTCATTATTGATAGTGGTAGTTGTACAAACATTGCTAGCACTTTGATGGTAGAGAAATTGATAGGAAATTATCATCTCAGCAACCATACACCCCAATAACTATTTAGTTATGATACATATCGAATGCAAGAAAACACCCTCCAATCAAGATGATTTTAAAACCCAATGATCTCCTCAAGTGAAGTTAGGGAAATCTAGTTCCAACAATGAAACTAGCACTTGAATTCAACTCCAAATGCCACAAACCAAGTATGATTTGATAAGTTAAGAATCAAACATAAGATTTTGGTTAGAGAATGCTACAAACTAAAAATAGTTTGATAAGTTCAAAGTTAATATGCTATAAACTAAAAATAGTTTGATAAGTTCAAAGTTCATGCAAGAACTTAAGTAAAAACACTCACAAAGAGCAAATAAGGATTATCATTCATCAATTAATTTTTACAAATGAATTTGGCTTTGATATTTATAGCCAAAACAAGACAAAGAACCCTAAATGGATGTCTTTTGAGCTTTTCCACATTTTCCCCTTTAATCCCCATTAAAACGCATTAAAAGTGGTTGTTTTTACATTGATGGTACTCATTTTATAACTCCCAAATGACAACTAATCCTGTGTATCCATTTTATAACTCCAAATTATAACTAATCATGTGCATCCATTGTGTAACTCCAAATGACAACTAATCATACCCTAACTTAAGAAAACCTAATAAAAATGAAAATAAAAAGGTTTCAAATGAATTGTATTGGACCTTTGAGTTCAGCCTAAACTGATTGCACTAAATTGATTTTGGTCTCTCTTTGCAATCTTAAGCCTTAGGCTAAGCCTTGTTGTGTTTGAACACTCCAAATATCTTTAATTAAGTCCAACAAAGCTTCTTGTATTGGATCTCCTTCAAAGCTTAAAGTATCATTTGTAGTTCTTGTCTTGTTATATCATTCCCTCTCTCCTCGTAAGGATTCATCCTCGAATCACCCTCATTGTCAACTTTATGACCTACATCAAATAAAGAAAGATCAGTAAATCCATAGGAGTTAATGGATTCAATCCATATACAACCTTTGCATACACATTTATTTTTCTTTCACTCTCATCTCCCTTGTTTTCTCTCACCTTGTGTTTCCCGTTACATTCACTTTTACCACTTACTTCACCTTTTTATTTTATCACTATTTCTTGCTCCCTCCCAAATTTTTCCCCATATGAAGATTCAGGCTCTTCATATTATTATTTAATTCTCATTTGATCATCAAAAATTGCCTTGGGAGGTGATGGTCCAAGATTGAACTTTTATCCATCAATAGTCAAGGAATATCGATTCTTAAACCCATCACAAATCACACGCCTATCATATATCATATTGCCAAAGTCTTCCCAACAAAAAATGTCCAGCATACATGGAAACCACATCACAAAGCACCTCATCCTTATATCTCCCAATGGAAAAAGAAATTAGTGCTTGATTATTTACCTTCACAATACCACTATCATTCAAGCATTGCAACTTGTAAGGCCTTGGGTGTTTGGTAGTTGGTAATTTCAATTTCTCCACAAGCAAAGTACTAGTAACATTAGTACAACTTCCACTATCAACAATTGTGTTACATAACTTATTAGTAATTAAACAATGAGTATGAAACAAATTCTTACACTGCTCTCCATGTTCATCATGTTTACAGTGCGTTATACTACTAACATATCCCCTTTACCATAGAAAACATCACTGACATTCTCTAAAGTTGGCATGTCATCATTCTCATCATCATTTTTATTTTCTCTTTCAGATTCAATAATTCCATCTCTAATAATCATGGTCCTTTTATTAGGGCAATCACGTGTATAATGACCATGTCTAAGACACTTAAAACACTTCAAGTTTCTAGATTGATTAGCTTGATTCTCAACTTTATGTTTGCTGCCTATTTCATTTTTATTCTTATTCTCATCCACTTTAGGCTTAGCAAATTTATTATCCTTTTTACTACAATTTAATTTCCAATTAGAAGAATTAGAATTCGAATTAAGTTTAGAATCAAACTTACTTGGACCTTTTTGCTTGAGTTGCCTTTCATTCTTTATGGCCACATTCACCATGTCCTCAAGCTCCATATAATGTTGCAACTCCACAAGATCAACAATATTCTTGTTTAGGCCATTCAAAAATCTTGCATGGTAGCCTCTCTATCCTCCTCCATATTTGCTTTAATCATAGCTATTTCCATTTCTTTGTGGTACTCCTCCACACTCATGGTTCCTTGCCTTAGAGTTTGCAATCGATGATGCAAATCTCTATAGTAATGGTTAGGAATGAACCTCTTCCTCGTGATGCGTTTCATCTCCATCCATGTCCTTGTTGGTCTTTCTCCATTTCATCTCCTTTCCCTATAGAATTGATGCCACCAAACACTAGCATAATCACAAAACTCAATGACGATAAGTTTTACCTTCTTCTCCTCCAAATAATTATGGCACTCGAAGATCATCTCCATCTTTTACTCCCATTCCAAGTAGAGATCAGGATCATTCTTTTCTTAAAAGGAAGGAATTTTCATTTTGATGCTACGTAGGTTGTGATCTACACCATCTTTCCTTGATCTCCTATTGTGTCTCCTAGGATGGCCATAGAAACACTGCCTCATGTGTTTCTCTTAATTAAAATGTCACATCACTTGTTTTCCACTCAAGGTTTGGCTTTTCTCAATACTAGTCTTACCATTATTGCCTTTTACCTCTCTTGCTTTTGCTTTAGGTTCTTGGATGAACTAGTCACCTAAACAAATCAAATTAGATTATGGAAATTCAATGGAGTGGAAAGAAAAGGTTGGTCTATATCAAGTTGTTAGGTAAGGCCAAATTTAAAGTAGCTAGACACAAGAAAACAATGAAAGACAATAATAGAATAGGTTTTTTATGCCACTCAAACCTTCTTTTTGTTTGATCTTTTAATTTGTTTTTATTTTTTTATGATAATAACAAAAGTGAAAAGCAATTAAGAACAACACAAAGAGATTAACAAGAAGGGACAATAAAAATTTATTTTATGAACACAAAGGTGTAAACTTTAAAAAGAAAGAGTACTTAAAAGGATACATAATTGAAACAAATAGAATTCGGCATAAATAAAGAAAAAGTGAAGAAGATGAGAAACTTCAATAGCACACAAAACACAAAGATAAGCAAACCTCAACTTAAAGCAAGCTTTGATACCAAATGATAGGAAATCATCATCTTAGCAACCATACAAACCAATAACTATTTACTTATGATACATATGGAATGCAAGAAAACACCCTCCAATCAAGATGATTCTAAAACCCAAGGATCTCCTCAAGTGAAGTTAGAGAAATCTAGTTCCAATAATGAAACTAGCATTTGAACTCAACTCTAACCGCCAAAAACCAAGTATGATTTGATAAGTTAAAAATCAAACAGAAGATTTTGGTTAGAGAAGGCCGTAAACTAAAAATAGTTTGATAAGTTCAAAGTTCATACAAGAACTTCAGCAAAAACACTCACAAAGAGCAAATAAAGATTATCATTCATCAATTGATTTTTACAAATGAATTTGGCTTTGATATTTATAGCCAAAACAATACAAAGAACCCTAAGTGGATGTCTTTTGAGCTTTCCCATGTTTTCCCTTTTAATCCCCATTAAAACTCATTAAAAGTGGTTGTTTTTACATTGATGTCACTCATTTTGTAACTCCTCAATGACAACTAATCATGTGCATCCATTTTGTAACTCCAAATTATAATTAATCATGTGCATCCATTGTGTAACTCCAAATGACAACTAATCACACCCCAACTTAAGAAGACCTAATAAAAATGAAAATAGAAAGGCTTCAAATGAATTTTATTGGACCTTTGAGTTCAGCCCAAATTTATTGCACTAAATTGATGATTTTGGTCCATTTTTGTAATCCTAAGCCTTCGGCTAAGCCTTGTTGTGTTTGAACACTCCAAATATCCTTAATTTAAGCCCAACAAAGCTTCTTGCATCCTTTTGGACTTGGATCTTGTCATTAGACCTCCTTGAAAGCTTAAAGGATCATTTGTAGTTCTTATTTTTATTGTATCAGCAATTGTGATTGAATCTAATTCCACATCCAAAACCTTATAAATTATTATGGTTAAACAACTGTGGTGAGACAAAAGTGAATAAGTAGGTTATTATGACTTTCACTATTGGGAGGTCTTTAGATGAAGTGCTATATGATGTAGTGCCAACCCATGCTGGCCATATCTTGCTTGGTAGGCCATGGTAACTTGATAGAAGGGTTGTCCATGATGGGCTCCTTAATAGATACTCTTTTGTTAAAGATAGAAGAAAAGTCACACTGATACCTCTTTCTCCAAAAGAAGTGTCTGATGACCAATGTAAATTGGAGAGAGAAAGGAGCGAGGGTGAAAGTAGCAAAATTGAGGAAGAAAAATTAAGGAGTGTTAAACGTACAAAAGAGAGTGAGGTTCGGCCTAGAGAGAAAAATAAGAAGAAGGGGAGCTTTTTGGCTAGGGAATGTGAGATAGGACATGCATTTCACTCCAGTAAGTTGTTGTTTATAGTTACTTATAATGATGTATACTTGAACACTACTGAACTTGGTTTGCCCTTACCGAGTGCATTTGCAAATCTTTTGCAGGAATTTGTTGATGTCTTTCTCGAGGAGATACGAAGTGGTTTACCACCTCAAAGAGGGATTGAGCATCAAATAGACTTCACTCTAGGGGCTGCCACACTAAATAGACCAGCCTATAGAAGTAATCTAGAGGAGACAAAGGAGCTTCAAAGGCAAGTAGATGAATTGATGTCTAAAAGGTATGTGTTTGGTTCCAAAAAAGGATGGCACTTGGAGAATATATGTGGACTACCATGCAATTAATAAAATAACGGTAAGTATCGTCATCCTATCCCTAGGTTAGATGATATGCTTGATGAGTTGCATAGTGCATGTTACTTTATTAAGATTGATTTGCATTTCAAATATTATCAAATTCGCATGAAAGTTAGGGATGAGTTTTAAAACATCATTTAAAACTAAGTATGGTCTGTATGAGAGGCTTGTAATGCCATTTGGGCTTATTAATACAGTTAACACTTTCATGAGGTTAATGAACCATGTATTGCATGAATTTCATGGTAAATTTGTAGTTGTATATTTTAATGATATTCTAATCTATTCTAAGTCTTTTGATGATCCTGTTATGCCTGTGCGTAGGATCTTAGATGTTCTTAGAAGAGAAAAATTGTTTCGTAAAAAAAGTGTAGTTTTTGCATGGATAGACTCATATTTTTAGGTTTTGTTATTAGTTCTAAAGGTCTAGATGTTGATGAGGAAAAGGTGCAAGCAATTAAGGAATTGCCGACACCTACCAACATTAGCCAAGTTAGGAATTTTTATGGTCTTGCTAGTTTTTATATAAGGTTCACTAGGGACTTTAGTAGCATTGCCGCACCATTGAATGAGATTGTCAAGAAGAATATTCGGTTCAATTAGGGTGATGCATAAAAAAATGCTTTTAATTTGCTATAAGATAGATTATATAATTCTTCTTTGCTGATTTTACTTAACTTTGACAAAACCTTTAAGGTTGAATGTGATACAAGAACAAAGACCCTACGCACGTGCATTGGTATTGGGGCTGTTTTGATGCAAGAACAAATGCCAATTTGCTATTTTAGTGAAAAGCTAAATGGTGTAACACTTCGATACCTAACATATGATAATAAACTCTATGCTTTGGTTCATGCTTTGCATACATAGCAACACTACCTGTAGCCTAAGGAGTTTGTCATACATACAAATCATGAGAGTTTGAAGCATCTCAAGAGGCAAGATAAGTTGAACCGAAGACATGCAAAGTGGATGGATTTTATTGAGACATTCCCATATATGATCAAGTATAAGAAAGTTAAAGAGAATGTTGTTGCTGATGTATTATCCCAAAGGTATGCTTTGCTTAATGCTCTTAATTCTAAATTGCTGGGTTTTGGGTTTATTAAGGAGTTGTATTTGAATTACAATGACTTTGGTAATGTGTTTAATACTTGTGCTAATGAGGCTGCCTTTAATAATTTCAATGTATTTGATGGATATCCTTACCAAAAGAATAGTCTATGCATTTATAGTTGTTCTTTGCATGAGATACTTGTTAAAGAGGCACATGAGGGCGGTTTAATCGGTCATTTTAGGGTGCATAAGACTTATGACATACCGATTGAACATTTCTAGTGGAAATTGGATTCCTTTCATCTCTTGAACTCCTAATATCATCAAAACTCCTTGCTAGATTAGGATTCCAAGTGGAATTAGGACTCTTTGTTGAAGTAGGATTCCTTGAGCAAGTAGGATTTGCATCAATAGCTTTTTTTGTTGGAGTAGAATTCCTTGTGCTACATGGGTTCTCACCACAAATATTATTATTCATGATTTGCACCATTAGGATCTCTATCATTCCTTGCTCCTCTAAGGACGAGGACTCCTGATGACATAAGGATTGGCATAAGGAAACATAGAGTGCAATCGACAACCTTGACCAGTGGCATTAGGGATTACCTTGATGATCAAGCATGATGAGACATAAATCCACACATTAAAGGCAAAACTCATGTTGTTTTCAATTAATCCAAGCATAATACTAGCCGAAATTCGAGCGCTCTGATGTTTGAAATGCATATAACGAAGTAATTTATGTCGAAGTGTTTTTAGGTAGGCCCATGCGAATTTACCCTTGTTTTTATTAAGCTGGCTGATAAAATTTAGGACTACGAGAATTGTTACCAGTCAACTCCTCTCTTGTTCTTGATTTGAGTTTAGTTTATCTATCTTTCTGTATTTATTTATTCACATTTAGCATCTAGTATCTTCTTTTTATAGAATAAGGGCTTTTGCACTATAAAATCCATATGCAATTGAATACTTGAGGCTAATGAGCATATTATTTCAGTTTTCTATCTTGTGGAAAATCAAGTTATGGGTTTTTTGAAGAAATTTTTAGACTTAATCAACACTCACGCTAGAGAGCATAGACTTATCCTCACGTCCATCCTTTCTCTTGTGTTCTTTGTCTAACGTTGTGTTTAAATCAATTCCATTTAATCGTTCCAATTAGCTATATGGAAGAGAACAAAGAAGTTGTGATTGCTTTCTTTATCAGATTTGAAATCCTACCGATATTCTCATTTTTTTTGTTTATTTTGTGTCTCTCTTTCTAATCTCTATCTATTATGATGGTTTGGTTCTATTTGGGAGCATAAACACGAGTGTTGAAAGCAAGCGTGTGGAAGAGTCAATCACATTCACCGTTCTAATGCTTCGACGAATGCGAAGAAAGAAAATTAGTTGATCATGTATTGATATCATTTTCCGGATGATCGTGGAGGAGCCTTTTGGAGGAAAGAGAGAACGACAAGAATCAAGGTCCGCCCAGATCGATACGAACGTGGCTAACTTGTGCCAAACCCGTATTCAATGTTGATGTCTTCACCAAGGATCATTCACCTAATCAACCATAGAAACTCTAACTCCCAACATGACCCTTAAATAACTTGTACTTATGAACCTTAATTATAAAGAATTAAAGGTTGTTTAACATAAACATCAGTTTAAGTTAAACTAAGTTTGTAAAATACCAAGCCTTCACTTGACAAATTCACCAAGTTCATTAAGAACAAAAGAAGAGAATTGACTCTAAAATAATCAATATTCAGCAACTCCCTTTATATAGAAATTCGTACTAGCTTATATAGGCCTTAAAGAAACCTAATTCTATAATGATAAGGAAGCAAATAACAATAAGACTAGGAATAACAGTAAAATGATAACTTAAAACAAGACTTCTAATAATTAAAAGACTTCTTTAAATGAACAAGTACTTCTAAAATTTGTCCAAATCATAGTCCATATAATAAACATGACAATTCAGCATAAGTAAGATGTGGTATGCGGCCCATTCTTGAGTATTGGACTCCAAATAGCTTGACTTGATCATGCCTCCATATGTTGGATTGAGTTGATAAGAGCATCTTGAGGCCCATTATCTAGATTAAGCCCCATCTCACTTGGACTTTGTATGGGACTAGGATTCCTAGTGGAAATAGGATTCATTTCATCGCTTGAACTCCTAATATCATCAGAACTCCTTACTGGATTAGGATTCCTAGTGGAATTAGGACTCTTTGTTGAAGTAGGATTCCTTGAGCAAGTAGGATTTGCATCATTAGCTTTTCTTGTTAGAGTAGAATTCCTTGTGCTACATGGTTCTCATCATAAATATTCTTATTCATGATTTGTACCATTAGGATCTCCATCATTCCTTGCTCCTCTAAGGACGAGGACTCCTGATGACATAAGGATTGGCATAAGGAAATGATGGTTGCTATCTATGCAGCTACAATCTAAGGTAGTGTGCCTATCGATGCAGTCTAGCACTAATGGCGAGTATCAAGGTCGTATTCATCGGAAAGTGAAAGCCCAAAGTTACTCCTTTATTCTTTGTTATATTAACCTAAAATGAATGATGAATAATTTCTAAACTAACTAATAGCTACAAGCTAAGTTCTAAGGAAGATGCAGGAATGAATGGATAAATGAAATAACCAAGACAAGAAAGCAAACCCAAAGGGAACCTAAACTAGTTGGCAATCAAACAAAAGATAAAGGATTGATGACTCCAATTATGCTACCCGTGGACGAATTCTTAACTGAATTTGGTTTCTTTCTCTCGATAACCGAATTCCTAAACCTAATAACCTAAAGTTGGAATCTCTTCCTAACGATTAATTCTTAAAATAGCATTAAGCTTTAATCCGCCTCTATTAAGCTTTGTTAATTGTTAATTCGGCTAGTTAATTATCCTTATCTCTAAGTGATTATTAACCAATTCTTGCCATTCAAAATTTGACTGACACTTTTCATAATGATTATCTTTCTTTTGTCCCCACAATCTATCATAAGATTGATAAAAAAGATCTCAACGTCCTCTAGCAAACTCTTCTTGACAAAACATCTCACACAAAACTCACGTGTTTAGCACTGAAACTCTATTGTTCTTGTAAAGACTAAATCAATTAATTATCAAACAATCAAAGTTATAACTCTTCAATAACTAACAATTCAAATTTAAAACACACACAAGAACACAAAAACATGAAACTAAACTAGACTTAATGAACAAGATTAAGCCTATACATAATGAAAGACACAAGAACAAAGGTAAAGAAAGGCTAACTAAGCTTAATAAGTGAAGAAAACAAAATGTAGAAATTCTTTTTATATTTGATTTTTTTGTTGGCTCTTTCTCCTCTTCTTTCCTTTTTTCTGAATGCACTTGACTAAAGAATTTGGAACAAGTAAAGATATGATTAGAATAATTAATCACAAACAATCATAAAACAGATTTAAATAAGATCATAAGAACGAAATTGATTTTTCCTTTTAACTTGAATGAAGTTTGGATAAAGAAGAATGAAAAAAGAACAAAGAATATGCGAAAATTGAAGATATGTAACCTGATTTAGAAGCCAAAGATCTATCTAGAACTAGGTCACTGTAAACCTTAGACCCTAACCTATATCAAAGGATTAAGCCCGTATGCAAGTTTGATTTTATTGCCCAAGATCTACTAGAACTAGATCATTGGAAACCTTAGACGCTTTAACTATATTAAACCATCAAACCTAAGGTATTAGAGGTAGAAGATGCCACAATTTAGTATAGTTTCTAAATTGATAACTCAGATTTGAACGCCACAAACAATGAATCGCTTGATAAGTTTGAATTAGCTCTAAACAAGAACTACAAATAGAGTATAAACTTATAAAATATACTAATCATCAATCAATGAACTTGAAAATTCATACTAGGCTTTTATAGCCTTTAGAAAACCCTAATTCTAACCTATTAAGGAATTACAACTCCAATAGGATAGAGATAGACATCCTAACTAAAAGGGATAACTAAAAACAAAGTCCTAATACTCCTAAAATACTATGTAGTCGCCCATTAGGAGTAAGAATTGATAGTGTGCATTTTATGCATACTAATTATCATATTTTCTTGGTTATTATTGAGTATTTATGCTTAATTGTAGATCTTAAATGTGATTATTAATTTTTATGTTAGACGGAACGTTTTGATGCAATATGAAGCTAAAAGGATGATATTTGATGAGTTTTCATAAAGATTGATGCTTTGGAGAGTTTTGGATAAAAGGGAGAAAACATGGCAGAAGATCTCTTCAGTTAGAGCGTGCCCACGGTGTATTCCAGAAATCTGAATTTTGTGGAAAGAGGCTTAAAGTGATATTATTTGCCATGTGGCTTTTTAATTCGTTTTTGGGAGTGTTTATTCACTAAAAACTCCTTATTACTTAAGGTTAATTTAGGAATGAATGATTCCTATTTTTAGACACAACTTCTACTATTTCTTATTGGGTAAGTTTTCCTATTTGGGGAAAATTTAGAAGATATATCAGCAGTTTTTAGGGTTCAGAGAGACAGGGGGCGACAGATCAGCTTTTTTTCCTCTAATCCATTGTTTTAGCTTTCTTCTTTGATTTATTTTCTCTATAAAAATTATGTGTGGCTGAACTCTTTTCTTTCCAACTCAAGGTTAATTAAGGTTTGGATTCATATGGATTGTGAGATTTAATTGTTCTTCATTATTTTCTTAAATTTCTTAATATTTATGTATCTTCTCTGTTTATGAGGAATTCTATTTTTGTTGATTGTGTAAAAAGGCCTATTACTCAATTATCAAGATAGTCTATGCCAAATTAGAATATTAAATCCGTAATTGTTTAATTATTCTAATGATTAGTGGTAGAATAACATACCCATATTATGTGGATACATGATCTAGTCTAAATGAATTCATCTTATATGTTTGTTGGCTAGAACTGGGTTTCTCTAGATTGCATTGCTATTGGTAAATTAAATCTTAGAAGCTTTTCTAGGGTTGTTTATTTAATAAGAGAATTAATCAAATGGCTTCCATTGATTAACAAAAATTTAAGGAGAAATTAGGTTGTTAGAGCTTCTCAATAACTATAACATATTTATTAATGGATTGGAAATTATATTTGCATCAATGATCAATTCAATGGATTAAAACTGAGATTATACCTTGGGTTGGAGTTTTCTCATATTGATTTATCTTCTCAAATTTTATTATTGCTTCTAATTGATCTTTAGTTTAATTTATTTTGATTCCAAATTTAAAATCCCCTCCTAATTTTATTTGAATTTTGTTAAAGAAATAAATCTTACCAATCTCTATGGATTCGACCCTACTTATCACTATTTACAAGTTATTTTTATTTGAAGAGTAGGAATTTATTTTTGTTGGATTCGACACCCATCAAATTTTAGCACCATTGCCGAGGATTGGTGTCACTTAATTAGATTTATTTCTTTTATGTTCGTTCTTCTCATACAGTAAAATTTGAATTTGATCCTCAGATTGAGAAAACTGCAAAAAGAATAAGAAAGGAGACGAATGAATGTCGTAAGAATTCAAGATTTTCTTCACCTTCTACACCTCTAGAATTGGAAATAGATTTTGACTTAGTTGATTCTTCAAGTGATTCTAAATTAGAAGAAGCCATGGAAAATCTAGGAAGAACTCTAAGGGAATTGGCGGCACCAAATGTAGACCAACAACCGTTTTGCATTCAATATCCCGATTTGGAGGTAGCCTTTGAGCTAAAATCAGGTTTGGTACATTTATTACCTACTTTTTCGTGGTCTTGAGAATGAAGATCCTCATAAACACTTGAAAGAATTTCATCTGGTGTGTTCGAGCATGAGACCACAAGGGGTATCCGAAGAACAAATCAAAATGCATGCATTTCCATTTTCATTAGCCGATAGAGCTAAGGATTGGCTATTCTATTTGCCATCTGGTTCTATCACCACATGGACGGATATGGCAAGAGCATTCATTGACAAGTTCTTTCCTGCCTCAAGAGCCGCAAGTATAAGGAGGGACATATGTGGAATCAAGCAAAAAGATGTGGAAATCTCCATGAATATTGGGAACGGTTCAAAAAATTATGCACGAGTTGCTCTCAACATGGAATTATCGAACAACTTCTCATCCAATACTTTTATGAGGGATTGTTACCTATGGAGAGAAAAATGATGGATGCTGCTAGTGGAGGCGCTATAGTGAGCAAAACTCCTCAAGCCGCTAGGAATTGATCTCCATCATGGCTGCCAACTCTTAACAATTTGGCTTTAGTCAAGACTCAACACTAAGAAGAGTGAATGAGGTAAGTAGCAATTCTATCGAAACTCAATTGTCTAAACTAACCTCTCTTGTTCAACAATTGGCGTTAGGAAATGCACTAAAAGCCAGAGTTTGCGGATTTGTACCGATCCAGGTCATCCAATCGACATGTGTCCAACACTTCAAGAGGACTTTAATGAGCAAGTTAACATGGTTGGAGGATTTCCAAACAGGAAGTATGATCCCTATTGAAACACGTACCATCTAGGATATAGGGATCATCCTAACCTTAGTTATGAATTAAGAAATCAAAATTTCCAAAACTCTCATCAAAATTTCCAACAAAGATCAGGAAATTTCCAATAATCACCTCCCGTAAAGCGAGGTATGTCTCTTGAAGATATTGTTAAAGAGCTTGCTAATAATACAAATGTTTTTCAACAAGAAACGAGAGCAAGTATTCAAAATTTAGAGGCTCAAGTAGGGCAATTGGCATCTTCAGTGAGCAAATTAGAATCTCAAGGTAAATTTCCATCACAAACAATTGTCAATCCAAGGCACAATGCTAGTGCAATAACCTTGAGAAGCAAAAAAGAATTGAAAGAATTTGATGATGCAAAAAGGCATAGGCGAGCCTTAGAAGAGGAGGTTGAAAAAGAAGTGGCGACCTCATTGCAAGAAACTGATCAATCTCAAGTACCAAACAACGAGAAACAAAAGGTATTGGTGACAAAACCTCCTTTTCTAGAAAGATTTGCCAAATCTAAGAAACAAGAAGAGGAAAAAGAGATATTTGAGACATTTTGCAAAATTCAGGTAAATATTCCTTTACTCGAAGCAATTAAGCAAGTACCTCGTTAAGCTAAATTTCTTAAAGAGTTATGCACCAATAAGAAAAAGTTAGAAGCTATGGAAAAGATAAGTGTAGGTGAGAATGTTTCGGCTATTCTTCAAAAAAAGCTATCTCCCAAGTGCAAGGATCCAGGTATGTTTACTATCCCTTGTAAGATAGGCAATGTTAAAATTAAGAGGGTGATGTGTGATTTAGGAGCCTCAATAAATATCATGCCTCTTTCAATTTATGCGTCTTTAAAATGTGGTAAATTAAAAGAAACTGGTGTTGTTATACAACTTGCGGATAGGTTGGTTGTGTATACTGAGGGTGTCTTAGAGGATGTTTTAGTGCAAGTGAATGAATTGGTATTTCTTGCAGATTTTTATGTACTTGACATGGAAGAAGATAATTCTCCTAACTCAACATCAATTTTGTTAGGAAGACCATTTCTTAAAACTTCAAAAATAAAAATTGATGTACATGATGGCACACTTAGCATGGAATTTGATAATGAGATCATAAAATTAATATCTATGATGCCATGAAATATCCTAGTGATGTATCCTCAGTTTTTGTTTTAGATGCGATTGATACTTTAGCGCAGGAAACTTTTGAGTTGGAACATGAAGACAAGTTACAAGTTGCACTCACCAACAACCTCAATCCAAAAGAACTTCTACGCCTTGAAGCACTTTGTGTGATAGATTTGCCTCTACAAGACACCATTTTTGCATTGGATACACTAAAGCTTGTGAAAAATAATGTTGCTTATATTGATTTATCTTATTCTCATAAAAAGCTTATTCCTTCTACTATACAGACACCAAAGTTAGAATTGAAGCTCTACCTAGTCATCTAAAGTATATGTTTTTAGGAGAAAATGAATCCTTGCCAGTTATCATATCTAATAAACTCACTACTTTGGAAGAAGAGGTGTTGATTCGAGTACTTAAAGAGTACAAAGAAGCAATTGGGTGAACTATAGCTGATATCAAAGGATTGAGCCCCTCTTTGTGCATGCATAGAATACTTTTAGAAGAGGAGAGCAAGTCATCTAGAGAAGCCCAACACCGACTAGACCCTCTTATGATAGAAGTGGTAAAGAAAGAAATTATGCAACTTCTCGATGCAGGTATGATCCACCCAATTTCTAATAGCAAATGGGTAAGTCTAATTCAAGTTGTCCCAAAGAAAACGGGTGTAACAGTTGTAAAGAATTCAGACGGTGAGTCAGTTCCAACCTGCATTCAAAATGGGTGCAGAGTTTGTATAGACTATAGAAAATTGAATACTTCAACTCAGAAAGATCATTTTCCTCTCCCATTTATTGATCAAATGCTTGACCGTATAGCTAGTTGTTCTCACTTTTGTTATCTTAATGGTCAATCAGGTTTTCACCAAGTTCCGGTGGCACCCGAAGACTAAGAAAAGACAACCTTCACTTGTCCATTTGGGACCTTTGCATATCGACGGATGCCGTTTAGTCTTTGTAATGCACCCGCAACCTTCCAAAGGTGTATGGTTAGTATATTTTCAGATTATGTAGAGAATATCATAGAGGTTTTTATGGATGATTTTAGGGTCTATGGTAATTCTCTTAATGAATGTTTAGCTAACCTTACTAAAATTCTTAAGCAGTGCATAGAAACAAACATAGTTTTAAATTATGAAAAGTGTCACTTCATGGTTGATCAAGGTCATATTCTAGGTCATGTTGTGTCTTCTAGAGGAATTAAAGTTGATAAATCTAAGATAGATGTGATCAAATCCTTACCTTACCCCGCTAGTGTGTAGGAAGTTCGTTCTTTTCTTGGTCATGTAGGATTCTATCAATGTTTTATGAAGGATTTTTCAAAAGTAGCTTAACCATTATGTCGCTTACTACAAAAGGATGTTGAGTTTGTACTCGATGAGTCGTGCAAGGAGGCATTCGATAAATTGAAAGATGTGCTAACTTCAGTACCAATTATTCGACCACTAGATTGGACCCTTCCGTTTGAGATCATGTGCGATGCTAGCAACCATGCCGTGGGTGCCGTCCTTGGGCAAATAGTAGGAAGAGCTCCACATGTCATTTACTATGCCTTAAGATCACTAGACAAATCACAATGCAACTACACAACAACGAAAAAAGAACTTTTAGCCATTGTTTTTACTTTAGAGAAATTACACTCATATTTACTTGGAACTAACGTGATTGTTTACTCTAATCATGCAGCTCTCAAGTATTTGCTTTCCAAGAAGGACGCAAAACTAAGGCTTATTCATTGGATACTCTTACTTGAAGAGTTTAACTTGATAATAAAAGCACAAGAAAGGAACAGAGAATTTGTTCGCGGATCACCTTAGTCGCCTAATCACAAATGAAGAACCATCACCTTTGAAGGATGAATTGCCAGGTGAGCATCTCTTTTCTATTCATAATTCTATTCCTTGGTTTGCCGATATAGTTAACTACTTAGTTGCTAGAACATTACCAAATGATTTATCTAGGGCTCAAAAGGATCGAATTAAGAGTGATGCCAAATATTAAATATGGGATGATCCTTACTTATGTAAATTTTACTCTGATTAAATCATTAGAAGATGTGTGTCACAACATGAAGTTGCATCCATTCTAACATTTTTTCATTCATATGTATGCGGTGGGCACTTTGGCCCCAAAAGAACGGCTCATAAGGTGTTAGAATGTGGATTATTTTGGCCCAATTTGTTTCGTGATTCATACATGTTTTGTAAAGCATGCGAAAATTATCAAAAGACGGGAAACTTAGGACATAGAGATCAAATTCCACTTACCTCCATTCTTATTTGTGAAATATTTGATGTTTGGGGTATAGATTTCATGGGTCCTTTTCCTCCTAATGGCAATATTTACATACTTCTTGCTGTGGATTATGTTTCAAAGTGGGTAGTGGCAAAAGCTACTCGGACTAATGAATCTAAAGTTGTTATAGATTTTCTTAAGTCTCATATTTTCTTTACATTTGGCACGCCAAAAGCTTTGATTAGTGACCGTGGCACTCATTTTTGCAATAGAGTGGTTGAAGCCTTGTTAAAAAAGTATAATGTCACTCACCGTACTTCTGCGGCCTATCGCCCACAAACAAGTGGGCAAGCGGAAGTCTCCAATGGAGAAATCAAATCAATCCTTGAAAAGGTTGTCAATCCTAATAGGAAAGATTGGAGTGCATGACTTAAAGATGCGCTATGGTCTTATAGAATGACTTATAAACCCCTATAGGTATGTCCCCTTATCGTCTAATCTTTGGGACGCTGTGTCACCTCCCGATTGAATTGGAACATAAAGCATATTGGGCAGTCAAGCAATGCAATATGGAGATGGATGAAGCTGGTTCACAAAGAAGATTGCAACTACAAGAGCTAGAAGAAATTCGTCTAGATGCATATGAGAGTGCATGAATTTACAAAGAAAATACAAAGAAATTTCATGATAATATGATTTCTAGAAAGAGCTTTTGTATAAGATAAAAAGTTCTTCTCTATAATTCTAGACTCAAATTATTTCCAGGTAAGTTATGTTCTAGATGGAGTTGTCCTTTTACTGTCACTAATGTTTTTTCTCATGGTGCAGTAGAAATTCAAAGCCAAGACACTGAAAAGATGTTCAAAGTTAATGGTCTACGCTTAAAACCTTTCTATGAGGGATTTCAACTTGACAATATTGTAGAAATTAACTTGGAATGTCCAAGTTATACATAGCGACCATGTCTAGCCGGAGACATTAAATAAAGGCGCTTTTTGGGAGGCAACCCAAATTTTACTGTCACTGATGTTTTTTCTCATGGTGCAGTAGAAATTCAAAGCCAAGACACTAAAAAGATGTTCAAAGTTAATGGTCTATGCTTAAAACCTTTGTATGAGGGATTTCAACTTAACAATATTGTAGAAATTAACTTGGAGTGTCCAAGTTATACATAGCGTGCGACCATGTCTAGCTGGAGACATTAAATAAAGGCGCTTTTTGGGAGGCAACCCAAATTTACTCTCTAATTTGTTTTACTTTCTCATCATTATGCGGTTTTTATAGTTGATTTTCATGTTCCCTTACTAAATGTCTTTTTATGAGTTTTGGAGCAGAAAGGAACTATGTTTAGCATAAGGGCACACTACATTTTAAGTTAATATAAAAATAACAGTGTGCCCACGCTCTAACAGAGAAGGTCTTCTATCCAAATTCTTAAGAATTGAGAATTAAAAAAAAAATTAATTAAATTATCATTTTTTTATTTCTTTTTTTATCTTTTATTATTACTTTTTACCCTAATTGTGCAAGCAACTCCTTCTCTATTTGTTAAAACCTCAGAGCGCATCGTCCTCGCCAGCGTGTGTTCTTCTCCAGACCTGCTCGTCGTTCATCCTCCTTCTCCATAAAAATCAGTCCAATGGTTAAGAAAAGGATGGTCACAAGGCAAAGCTAAAGGCAACTCCACAACAACCGTGCAAAGTCAAATCAAATGTTTCAAGCTCACGAGCACGAATTCGAAAAGGGAAAGGTATAAATTTTTCTTTCAACAATCTATTATTCCTTGCAAATATATTGATTGTTTGACTTTGGAAAAATTGAATATTAAAGAAGATGAGGATAAGTACATTGATAATATTGGATGGCAAGCATACTTTTCAATTAATTATCCATGTTATATTGAACTTGTGCGTGAGTTTTACACTACTTTTGAGTTTGACAAGAAAGTTTATATTACATTGAACACTCCAGGTGTAGTGTGTTTTAGGTTGTTGGGCAGGGAGTTCAAACTCTCAATCACACAATCTAACCTTGCCTTTGGTTTTATCACAGATGATTATGCTAAAACTAATGAATATGCGAGGTCTGTTTGTGAATTTTTCCCTGAATTTGAACCAGTTCTTTTATATAAGCAAATGTTTACAAGCATCAGATATGACCCTAGTAAGTCATAAGCTAGTTATCTATATGACCAAGCCTTGAAATATATTCATAGGTTTCTAGCTTTTACTTTTTCAGGAAGGAAAGATAATTCTAGCATACTTTCAAAAACTGAGTTTTTTTTCTTATGGTGCATGCAAAAAGGAATTAAAGTGAACCTTGGATATTGGTTGGCTTCTCAATTTGACAATGTTATTTTGAAGAAGCGTCCTATGATTCTAGGTTCTTTGACTACTCAATTGGCTATATACACAAATTTGCTTAATATTGATAATAATGTCCTGCATGTTGCTTGTGATATGCTCCCTTTGGATATAAAATGCTTAATGAGTATGGTTTTAGTGTGGAAGAAGGAAGGTGTGCCTTGTTTTCAGTCTACAGGTCCTATCGAAGAACATTTCAAGGTGTAAACTCCGTCAAGACGAGGATGAGGAGGAGAATTTAATTTCCAACAATAAACCATCTTCTATTGGATCATCCTCCCAAGGGCGATATACTGAACAACTCCAATGCCTTGAACAGTGACAAATAGAAATGGAATTCAACTTGACAGCTTTCTTCAAGCACATGGGTTTTACTCCACCATATCCACCTCGCTGTCAGACATTTTCACTATGCCTAGCATACTCAGGGAAGTTTCATCATTCCTATCTTTTATTTCCAATTTGATATGTTAGGCATTATATAAATACATTGGGGACAATGTATAAGATAAGTGTAGGGTGTTTATAGGCTGTTTTTGGGCATTGTACATGCATGTTAAATTTTTTTGGGTATTGTTCTATGATTGTGACTTATGAATCCATGATTTAAATTGTTGAGAATTGCTTGATTGAGTTAAAATATAATAAGAGATTTGCATAAATGATTGAGTTTTTATGTGTTGCATTGTGAGTATTATTTTTATAATTGATTTGAATGAAAAAGTGCATAGAACTTAACACAAAATCACTTTTTGTGAGCTTTTGAGCCTAAGAGCATTCAGCATAATATGCTCCATATTTTTCTTGATTGTGTGATTGTCATATGTAGATTGATTTTTCTAGAACTTGCTTTGTTATACATATTAAGGTCACATTAATGGATTGAATGCATTAAAATGATAAGGGCAATTAGGGATAACCAATTTGAACGTCTAAAACCACCCTGATTTTACCCCTAGTGAACCAATTTTGAGCCTTAAACCTTTTCTTTGTTTATTAATCCCCATTTAACCTATTATAGCCTTTTCTTTTATTTTACCTCTTTTGTAACCTAAGTTGAAGGACGTTTTGAATTTATATGCATGAAACTTTTGGATGTTTATTAGGATTTCAAGTTGCAATTATATTGTGCTATTTCTCAAGTTGTGGAAGAAACTAAATAAAATTTTCTTCAAAGATATTAAAAATAAAAAAACAAAAAGAAAAAGCGAAAAGAAAAAAAAAGATGAATAAAAAGGAGTTCATGAGAAATATGTAATGTTTCAGAATGTAACTTGAATTGTATATTATTGTTCCTAAAGATTAAGTTTCATGTATGTATGTTTTTGTAAAAAAATTTCAACTTATTTATAGCCAAATTTCCTTATTACTTACCCATTACCTAAGCCTCATTACAACCTTATTAAGACCCTTTAATTTTTGCATTTGACTCATTGTTTAGTGGTGGAGATTTGATATATAAACAAGCTTATAGTAAAATTCTTTCTATGCATTGACTTGAGAGTTTATAATTACCCTAAAACACCTTGAGTGCATTGAGAGAAATCCTTGGGAGGGTGTTAAAGTTGTATTGCACTTTGATTTTGAATTTATTATGGAAATTGATACTCATTTGTGTTAACTTGTAAAGACTCATTTGTGGATTGCATTTATCTCTTGCTATATTTTGATTCGAAAAAGTGAGATGTGATAATTTATATCATGGATAAATATGTCATGAGAGGAGTTGAGAGAAAACCGAGCATGTTTGATGATTTTAATGAATACTTGAGGACAAGTATTGTTCAAGTGTAGGGTATTTTGATAGTGTGCATTTTATGCATACTAATTATCATATTTTCTTGGATATTATTGAGTATTTATGCTTAATTACGGATCTTAAATGTGATTATTGATTTTTATGTTAGACGGAACGTTTTGATGCAACATGAAGCTAAAAGGATGATATTTGATGAGTTTTCATAAAGATTGATGCTTTGGAGAGTTTTGGATAAAAGGCAGAAAACATGGCAGAAGATCTCTTTAGTTAGAGCATGCCCACGGCGTATTCCAGAAATCTGAATTTTATGGAAAGAGGCTTAAAGTGATATTATTTGCTATATGGCTTTTTAATTCATTTTTGGGATTGTTTATTCACTAAAAACTCCTTATTACTTAAGGTTAATTTAGGAATGAATGATTCCTGTTTTTAGACATAACTTCTACTATTTCTTATTGGGTAAGTTTTCCTATTTGGGGGGAAACTTAGAAGATATATCAGCAGTTTTTAGGGTTAAGAGAGACAGGGGGCGGCAGACCAGTTCTTTTTCTTCTCATCCATTGTTTTAGCTTTCTTCTTTGCTTTATTTTCCCTATAACTATTATGTGTGGCTGAACTCTTTTCTTTCCAACTCAAGGTTAATTAAGGTTTAAATTCATATGGATTGTGAGATTTAATTGTTCTTTATTATTTTCTCAAATTTGTTAATATTCATATATCTTCTATGCCTATGAGGAATTCTATTTTTGTTGATTGTGTAAAAAGGCCTATTACTCAATTATCAAGATAGTCTATGCCAAATTAGAATATTAAATCCGTAATTGTTTAATTATTCTAATGATTAGTGGTAGAATAACATACCCATATTATGTGGATACATGATCTAGTCTAAATGAATTCATCTTATATGTTTGTTGACTAGAACTGGGTTTCTCTAGATTGCATTGCTATTGGTAAATTAAATCTTAGAAGCTTTTCTAGGGTTGTTTATTTAATAAGAGAATTGATCAAATGGCTTACATTGATTAACAAAAATTTAAGGAGAAATTAGGTTGTTAGAGCTTCTCAATAACTATAATCAATTTATTAATGGATTTGAAAATTATATTTGCATCAATGATCAATTCAATGGATTAAAACTGAGATTATACCTTGGGTTGGAGTTTTCTCATATTCATTTATCTTCTCAAATTATATTTATTGCTTCTAATTGATTTTTAGTTTAATTTGTTTTGATTCCAAATTTAAAATCCCCTCCTCATTTTATTTGAATTTTGTTAAAGAAATAAATTTTACCAATCTCTGTGGATTCGACCCTATTTGTCACTATTTACAAGTTGTTTTTATTTGAAGAGTAGGAATTTATTTTTGTTGGATTCGACACCCATCAAGAATCCCTAGTTTCTTTAAGTCACAGGCATAGGCCATCTTTGGTGGAGCTAATTAGGCCCAAACTCCGTTATGTGCTCCTTTGTGCACATTAAGCCCATATTAGATTTATTCAAGCCCAACAAACTGAATTAGATTAATGAACCTTAAATTTGAATCCAACTCTTCAAGCTTTGATGTGTCCTTAGCCCAAATGTCTTGAATAAGCCCATTAAGAGCTTCTTAGCCTTCGACCTTATAATTGGGTCTCCATGGATGTGAAGTGGATCTTGAATCCTAGGTGGATTAGAATTTTCAATGTCATTTGAATTCTTGATGTCATTTAGACTCCTAATATCATTAGGACTCCTTGTTGGAGTAGAACTCCTAGTTAGAGTAGTACTCCTTGTCGAAGTAGGACTCCTTGTCAGAATAGGATTTTTTCAACTAGTAGGATTTGCATCATTAGGATTCCTTATTGGAGTAGGATTTCTTATGCTAGATGGGTTCTTATCATTCCCTCTTGTATTACGCTTGGATTTAATGAAAACAACATCACTTCTCCCTAATGCAGATGGATTTACATCTCTTCCTGCTTGATCAAGCTAAGCTCCAATGCCAATGGTCAAGCTTGTCAATTGCATTCCTATGATTCCTTATGCCAATCCTTATGTCATTAGCAGTATTGTGCACTAAGGAACAATGAATGACGAAGATCCCAATGTTCCTAATCCTGAATCATAATATTTAGGCGTGCCTCGATTCTCGGTGTTCCCTCTTTCCTCTAAAAGATTCTTTCACGATCATTTAAAGAATGATATCAATACTCGATCAACTAATTTTCTTTCTTTGCATTTATACAAGCATTGGATCAGTGTCTATGATTGTCACTTCCACGCGCTTTAGCTCAACACTCTTGTTTATGCTCGCCAAATAAAAACAAACGATCATACAGGATATAAAATAGAAAGAGAGGAACAAATGAGAACATAAGTTTGGATTTCAGATTCGATAAGGAAAGAAATTGCAAGTTCTTTATTCTATTCTATGTATAAGCGTAAAGATCAAATTGAATTAATTTAAACACAAGGGTAGACAAAGAATACAAAAGAAAGGAAGGACGTGAGCGATAACTCTAGGTTCGCTAGTGGTGATCTTCATAAGTCTGCAAAGTTCTTGAAAGAACCCATAACTTGATTTCTGGCAAGGTAGAAAACTAAAATAATATGCCCACTAGCTTTAAGTATTCGGCTGCATGTAGTTTCTATAGTTTGAAAGCCCCCATTCCATAAGGAAAAGAAACTAGAAGCTAAATATAAATAAATAAAGAAAGAAAGATGAATAAACTGAAGTAAAATCAAGAACGAGATAAGAGTTGACTGCTCAATAACTCTCTTAGTCCCAAATTTTTTATGAGCCAACTTAACAAAAACATGCGTCCCAAACTCGTATGGACCAACCTAGTAACAATCCGATCCAAATTACTTCATTATGTGTCCCAACCTTCAAAACACTCACATTCTCGCTAGTATTATGCTTTGATTTAATGAAAACAACATGATTTCTCCCTTACACATGTGGATTTATGTCTCTTCTTGCTTGATCATCAAGCTAAGCCCTAATGCCACTGTTCAAGCTTATCAACTGCAATACCATGATTCCTTTCGCTAATCCTTGTGTCATTAGGAGTCCTCGTGCCTAGAGAAACAAGGAATGATAAAGATCCTAATGGTGCAAATCTAGAATCATAATATTTGAGTGTGCCTTGATTCTCGGTGTTCCCTCTTTCCTTCAAAAGATTTGTCTAAGATCATTTGAAGAATGATATCAATACTCGATCAACTAATTTTCTTTCTTTGGATTTGTCCAAGCCTTGGATCAGTGCCTATGATTCTTGCTTCCATACGGTTTAACTCAACACTCCTATTTATGCTTGCCAAATAAAACTAAACCATCATATTAGACACAAATTAGAAAGAGAGACATAAAAGAAACAAACAAAATGAGAATATAGATTGGATTTTAGATCCGGTAAGGAAAGAAATCACAAATTCTTTATTCTCTTCCATACGGCTAAGTGTAAGTATCAAATCTAATTGATTTAAATGCAAGATAGAGAACACAAAAGAAAGGAAGGACATGAGCGATAAGTCTAGGTTCACTAGTGCGAGTGTTGATAATTCCACAAAGTTCTTATAAGAACCATAACTTGATTCCCCTTAAGGTAGAAAACTTATATAATATGCTCACTAGCGTCAAGTATTTGATTGCATGCAGGTTTTATAGTGCAAAAGTCCTAATTCCATATGAAGAGGAAACTAGAAGCTAAATGTGAATAAATAAAAAAGAAAGATGAATAAACTAAAGTCAAATTAAGAATGAAAGAGGAGTTGATTGGTCAACAGCTCTCATTGTCCCATATGTTATGATCCAGCTTAACGAAAACAAGGAGAAATTTGCAAGGGCTTACCTAATAACACGTCGGCCCAAACTACTTCTTTATATTCATCCTAAACATCAAAATGCTCATATTCCCACTTGTATTATATGTGGATTAATCAAAACCCACATGATTTCTCACTAACGCTCGTGGATTTATGTCTCGTCATTCCCTCCAATCAACTAAACTTCTTTCTTCACATTTGTCTAATCATTGGATCGGTGCCTATAGTTGCCGCTTCCATGCGCTTTCACTCAACGCTCATTTTTATTCGATAAGTCTATGCTCGCTAGCGCGATTATTGATAAGTCCATAAATTTCTTGAAAGAATGCATAACTTGATTTCTTGTAAGGTAGAAAACTAAAATAATTTCCTCATTAGCCTCAAGTATTCGGTTGCATGCGGTGTTTATAGTGCGAAAGCTCTTATTCCATAAGAAAAAGAGACTAGAAGCTAAATATGAATAAATAAATAAATAAAGTTAATAAACTAAAGTCAAATCAAGAACTAAAGAGGAGTTGACTCAGCAACAACTCTAGTAGTCCCAAATTTTTTAAGCTAGCTTAACAAAAATAAGGATAAATCCGTGTGGGCCTACCTAAAAACACTCCGACCCAAATTACTTCATTATATGCATTTCAAACATCAAAGCCCTCGAATTCCGGGTTGTATTACGCTTGGATTAATCGGAAACAACATGATTTCTCCCTTATGCACTTAGATTTACATCATTCCTGCTTGATCGTCAAGCTTCCCAGTGCCATTGGTCAAGCTTATTAATTGCATTCCTATGATTCCTTAAGACCAACCTTGCATCATCAAGAGTCCTCGTGCCTAGAGGAACAAGAATGGATGGAGATCCTAATGGTGCAAATCCTGATTCAGAATATTTGGGCGTGCCATGACTCTCAGCATTCCCTCTTTCCTCTAAAAGATTCATCCACAATCATTCGGAGAATGATTGATACGAATTAAACTAGCACAACGAGTCCTACTCCAACAAGGAGTCTTGATGATGCAAATCGTACTAGCTCAAGAAATCCTAATCAAATAAGGAGTCCTGATGATATTAGGAGTACAAGCAACTAGGAATTCTAATTTAACTAGGAGTCCTAGTTCGATTCAAATTGCAAGTCAATGAACTTATCCAAGAAATTTGGGCTAAGGACACATCAAGGCTTAAAGAATTGGATTTAAGTTCAAGGTTCATTAATCTGATTCAGTTTATTAGGCTTGAATGAATCTAATTATGATTAAAAAGACTAAAAAAGCTGAATTAGAGTATATGAAGACTTTGGGCCTAACTTATCTTATGTTGTGAGGCCTATCTATATGACTTATGTAAAGTAGGGTTTTATGGCTTATTTTTAGAGGCCACACATATATTTTAACTTAATTAGGACTTTGTTTAAGTTATCTCTTTTAGTTAGGAAGGTTATCTTTATCCTAGATCAGATGTAAATTCTTATTAGTTAATTTACGCGCATGGATTTACATCTCGTGTTGCTTCCATGCACTTTCTCTCATGAGTGGTGTTTATGCTCCCCAAATAAAACCAAATCATTATAATAGATAAAGAGGAGTTCTTTGGTCAACAACTCTTGTAGTCCCAAATCTCCTAAGCTAGAATAACAAAAACAAGGAAACATTCATGTGGGCATACCTAATAATACCTCGGCCAAAATTACATAATTATATGTGTCAAAAACATCAAAACACATGCATTCCCACTTGGATTAATCGAAAGCAACATGATTTTACGCGTATGGATTTGTTTCTCGTCCTACTAGGTCTTCAAGTCACGCCCCAATGCCACTGGTCAAGCTTGTCAATTGCATTTCCATGATTCCTTATGCCAATTCTTGTTTCACTATGAGTCCTCATGCCTAAAGGAACATGGAATGATTGATAGGGAACCTCCACGAATAAGCTTGAGAACCCCTTTTGAATTGTGGACCCCCAACACATTAACATGAAAACCTCAAGAATTAATTTGGTTCAACCCCTAAGAAAGGTTATAAGACAGATTCTTAGAAAGATGATCAAGAATTAGACAACCCTAGCACGAGGGTTGATTAAGTCCAAAAATTTCTTGAAAGAACCTATAGCTTGATTTCCCGAAAGGTAAAGGATTGAAATATTATGCCCATTAACCTCAGGTATTTAGTTGCATGTGGTTTTTATAGTGCGGAAGCCCTCATTCCATAAGAAAAAGAAACTAGATGCTAAGTATAGATAAATAAATACAAAAAGATAAATAAACTAAAATCAAATCAAGAAGGAAAGAGGACTTGACTAGGGAATAACTCTCGTAGTCCTAAATTTTATGAGCCAGCTTAACAGAACAAGGGTAAATTCGCGTGGGCCTACCTAGAAACATTCCGATCTGAATTACTTCGTCGTATGCATTTCAAACATCAGAGCCCTTGAATTCCGACTAGTATTACACTTGGATTAATTGAAAATAACATTAGTTCTGCCTTACATACATGGATTTATGTTTCATCCTGCTTCATCATCAAGGTAATCCCCAATGCCACTGGTCAAGCTTGTCAATTGTGCTCCCATGTTTCCTTATGCCAATCCTTGTATCACAAGGAGTCCTCGTCCTTACAGAGCAAGGAATGACTACAAAGCCAAGAAAAATGACTCAATCTAAACAAAAACTACATTTTTTAAGATTGGCAAACAACCTTTCCTTCCTAAGAACTTCTAAGACACATCTAACATGAAAAACATGATCATCAAGATTCCTAGAATATATCAAGATGTCATCAAAATACAGAACTACAAATTTACTAAGAAATTCACGCAATACATGGTTCATTAATCTCATGAATGTACTAGGTGCATTTGTTAACCTAAATGGCATAACTAACCACTCATATAGACCATATTTGGTCTTGAAAGCCGTTTCCACTCATCCCTAGTTTTCATGCGAATTTGATAGTACCCACTTTGAAAATCTATCTTAGTAAAAAGACATACAGCGTGCAGCTCATCAAGCATATCATCTAACCTAGGGATAGGATGACGATACTTTACCATTATTTTGTTAATTGAATGGTAGTCTACACACATTCTCCACATGCCATCCTTCTTTAGAACTAAAATTACTGGAATCGTACAAGGACTTAAGCTTTCACGCACAGACCCTTTTGCCATTAGCTCATCCACTTACCATTCAAGCTCCTTTATTTCCTTGGAATTACTTTAATAGGTTGGTCTATTTGGTATGGCAGCCCTTAGCACGAAGTCTATTTGATGTTCTATATCCCTTTTTTTGTGGCAAATCGATTGGCATTTCTTTAGGGAAAACATCATCAAATTCCTGTAAAAGGTTAGCAAACATACTCGGCAAGGAAAGATCAAGGTCAGTAGTGTACAAATATACATATAACCAAAAACACTACCCTATCAGTATGCAATGCATGCCTAATCTCACTTTCCTCAGCCAATAAACTACCTTTTTCCAGTTTAGGTTGCTCACTTGCTTGATTACCACTATCTTTACATGGTTCAATAACATGCTTGGCATTTTCAGTGTCAACCCTTTCTTTCTTTAATTTACTTTGGTCATCATACACTTTCTTGGAAGAAAGAGGTGTCAATGTAACTTTTCTCCCTTCCTTAACAAAACTATACCTATTATTCTTTGTTGGCCATCTAGATTTGAGTTGTTTTTCCACTTTAATGGCAATGTGCACCATCTCATCAATCTCCACATAATTTTGTAACTCAATCCTATTAGCAAATCCTTTGTTTAACCCTATAAGGAAATGTGCCATTGTGGTTTCTCTGTCTTATTAAGCCTAGCCTAGCCTAGTCATCAACATCTCCATTTCCTAAAATTAATCTTCAACACTCTTTATACCTTGCCTTAAGTATTGGAGTCTTTGATGCAACTCCCTTTCGTGATGCAAAGGTACAAATCTCTTCTTCATTATATTCTTAAGAGCCATACCAACTGTTAATTGGCTCTTCCATTTTTTTTCTCCTATTCACTACCATCTGCTTATACCACATAATAGCATAGTCACTAAAATGACCACCAATCTCATCTACTTCTCATCTAAAAAATTGTGACAATCAAAGATATAATCAACCCTTTTTTTCCACTCTAAATAGGCTTCAAAGTTAGATTTACCTGTAAAGTTGGGCATCCTAAGTTTAATACTACCCAGGTCTTGGTCAACATCATCATTACCATACCCATTGCCACCATAATGGCCACCACCTCTTCCCAAGTTAGGGTTTTACCTAGCTCCTATACCCACACCATAATTTACACTAAATGCTCCTATACCAGCTCTTATGAACGCAGGGTTATCATGATCCTTATAAAGTTGATCATATATCTATCATTTCCAACAGGTTCTTGTCTACGATCACCTTGTCCTACGTCCACTCCAACATTGTGCCTAATACCATTATTCACTCCAAGTATGGCAATTTGATCTATAAGGGTTCTTTGGTTAGCCTCTATAGTTCTAGTAATCCCTTGTATCTAACTCAAATCTTTCCAACCTCTCATTCAAAGTAGTTATATTTCGTTGTAATCTCTTATTCTCATGCATTTGTGGCAAAGGAATACTAGGTTGTTTTATCCTAACCTCATTATCATTGCCACCATTACTACCATTTGAACCACTTCACATGGCTATAATAAAATGTTAGAAAAATAATAAAACAAAAATAAATAAAAATTAAAGTCCTCGCATACTCCCTTACATGTTTGCTCTCAAATAATGGGGATGTTCACTTGTGTTTCACACTAATAATTATGTTCTCACAAGATTAAACTTCATACCTTTCAACCTTGTTTTCGAATATTCTTATGTGAATCAAGAATCACTACAAATTTTATCACTCTTTTTGAAACACATAAGAATCAAAGATTAGAACACTTAGTTGAAGCAAATATTAAAATTCAAGAAAGTATTAAGGTTGTGTTCGGATCAAGAAATTAGGAATCAAATATTAAAGAAAATCAAAAGGAAGAAAATGACATATAAAGAAGTTATCTAGAAGCAATAATATGTAAAATGGAAACAAGAAAAAGGCAAGAAGCAAATCGACAAGTTTTAAAGAAATACTCTCTCCAACTTTTAATGACTCAAGAACACTAGAAAACAACTAAAGAGACAAATGACTTATGAATTAAAGACTCAAAGCATGCAAGAATCAAGAAAATACATGCAAGAATATCAAGACTCTAATTCGGCCTAATTAAGAAAATACACCCTAAACAACTTTGATTTGATCAAACTCATTGAAAAATATTAAAGATGCAATGGACATGTGAAAGAAATAGAAATTAAGACTCAAGAAATAAGAAAAATAATCAAGAATCCAAAATACCTAATTCGGCTATTTTTGACTTTTGATGTTATAACGGAATTGAATCAATCAAGAATGATGAAAAAAATAATGAAATAATAAAAAACACTAAGAAATAGAATTTATAAGAAAAGAATTGAAGAAAAACCTCAAAGAAAGCAAGATTGCAATTCAGGTTCTTATATCCTTTCGCTAACCAAACAGCAACCAAAACTCAATTTTAAGCTTTAAGATCAATCTAAAACCTTGAATAATGTTATTGTAATCAACAAGGGATTAGATAAAAAATAAAACTATCCAACAAAAAAATCGACCAAAATTGCTTGAACAACCCTTGCACACCAATTCTCAACAAGCAATTAGGATATGAGATTGTTTACAGCTCAATCTCTTCTCAAGATGGTTTGTTGTCAATATAATCATATTTACCGCCCAAATCCTCTTATCTCTTTAAACTGAATGGATTAGCTACTTTGTAGCTACACCTACAATATAGGAGACTTGCCTTTGCCTAGATTAGTACTCTTTTATAACCCTAAATAGTAAGAATAAAACGTGATTAAAAAGATCAGCCCCTACAAACACTCAAAACTCAAATCAAGAATCAAGATTTTCAAGAAAAAACATAAGATAGTTCAAGAAAATCAAGATATTCAAGTAAGCTTCCAAGATTGCAGATTCTTCTTCAAGATTCAGTTTTTTTTTAATACTTATCTTCTTCTTTTTTTCTTCTTTCTCTAGATCTGAATATGAAATTACACAAAATAAGAACAATAATGTAAATCAAGAACACAACCGTACCTCCACTCCAAGATCTCCAAGAAGCCAAAATACCTTCACAAGAACTTAAAGAAACAACTAAATAACTTAAAAGGACAAGGATACACAATTTGATTTCCAAGAACCAAAGCTCTGATACCAAATGTTAAGAACCTTTAAGAATAGAATATACAAACTCTTATAGTTATACACCTATATATCAATAACCTAGACCCACTAACAAATTGAATCAAATCGTAGGATCACTCTAGATCAGATTATAAAGTTGATCAATATAATTAGAACATAAAGAAAATGAAGTCCTTTAAACCCTAATCCTAGCACACCACAAAGATAGATCAAATCTTTGATAAATGTTAAATGCATTCAATAAGAATACAAGAATTCAAGCAAATGTTGCTAGAACAATAAAATATCATTAATAATCAAAACTTGGACATAGGCATCGATCTAATGCTTGGACAAATGCAAAGAAACAAAATTAGTTGATCGAGTATTGATATCATTCTTTGAATGATCGTGGAAGAATCTTTTGGAGGAAAGAGGGAACACCAAGAATTGAGGCATGCCCAAATATTCTGATTCAGGATTTGCACTATTGGGACTTATTTGGAGAGCACAAGGATGACACAAGGATTGATGTAAGGAATTATGGGAATGCATTGGGACTTGGCTTGATGATTAAGCAGGACGAAATGTAAATCCATGCGCATTAGAGAGATATCATGTTGGTTTTGATTAATCCAAGTGTAATACAAGTGGGAATGCAAGCGTTTTAATATTTGGGATGCATATAAAGAAGTAATTTGTGTTATTAGGTTGGCCCATATAGATTTTCTCTTGTTTTCGTCAAGCTGCGATATGGAACCTCCACAAATAAGCTTGAGAACCCTTTTGAATTGCGGATGCCCAACACATTGACATGAAAACCCCAAGATCCAATTCGGTTTAACCCCTAAGAAAGGTTAGAAGACAGATTTCTTAGAAAGATGATGAAGAATTAGAACCTAAGGAAAAGTAAGTCCCTTAAACCCCAATTCCAAGTATGCCACAAGGATATATCAACTCCTTGATAAGAAAGATTTTCACTCAAATAAGAACATAAAAACAAAGCAAACAAGCTTTTAGGTAAAAGTACCAATTATCATTCAACTTCAAATTTTTATTACATCAAAATTCGTACTAGCCTTATATAGGCCTTAGAAAACCCTAAATCTTAACTAATAAGGATTTACATCTCATCTAAGATAAGGATAACCTTACTAACTAAAAGAGATAACTTCAACAGAGTCCTAGTTAGGTTAAAATAAATGTGTGGCCGCCTAAAATAAGCCATAAAACCCTATTTACATAAGTCATATAGATGGGCCTCATAACATAAGCCAAGTTAGGCCTAAAGTTCTCATATGCTCCAATTCAGCTTCTTTGGTCTTTTTAAGCCTAATTAAATTCATTGAAGCCCAATAAACAGAATTAAATTAATAAGCCTTGAACTTAAATCCAATTCTTCAAGCCTTAATGTGTCCTTAGCTTAAACTTATTGGATAAGCTCATTGACTTGCATTTTGAATCGAACTAGGACTCCTAGTTGATTTAGGATTCCTTTTGTTGCTTATACTCCTAATATCATCACGAGTCTTTGTAGGATTGGGATTCCTAGTTGAGTCAGGACTCCTTATTGGATTATAATTCCTTGAGCTAATAGGATTTGCATCATCAAGACTCCTTGTTAGAGTAGGATTCGCTGTGCTAGATTGGTTCGTATCAAGCTGGCTCATAAAATTTAGGACTATGAGAGCTGTTGACCAGTCAAGTCCTCTCCGATTGTTGATTTGGCTTTATTTTATTCATCTTTATTTTATTCATTTATTTATATTTAGCTTATACTTTCTTCTTCATATGGAGTTCAAGCTTTTGCACTACAAAAACCGCATCCAAACGAATACTTGATAGTAATTAGCATATTATTATAGTTTTCTACCTTGTGAAAAATTAAGTATGGGTTCTTCCAAAAACTTTGTGGACTTATCAACACTAGCGCTACCAAGCATAGACTTATCCATCGTGTTCTTCCTTTCTCTTTTGTTCTTTGTCTTCCCTGTGTTTAAATCAATTTAATTTGATGCTTGCACTTAGCCATATGGTAGAGAATAAAGAACTTGTGATTTCTTTCCTTACCGGATATGAAATCCTACCTATATTCTCATTTTGTCTATTTCTATTATGCCTCTCTTTCTAATCTCTATCGAGAATGATGGTTTGGCTTAATTTGGGAGCATAAACATGAGTGTTGAGTGAAAGTGCATGGAAGCAGCAATCGTAGGCACCAATCCAATGCTTTGACGAATGTGAAGAAAGAAAATTAGTTGATCATGTATTAATATCATTCTTCGAATGATCACGAATGAATTTTTGGAGGAAAGAGGGAACGACAAGAATCGAGGCACACCCAAGTATTCCGATTTAGGATTTGTACCATTGGATCTCCATCCTTCATTGTTCCTCTAGGCACGAGGAGTCCTGATGATGCAAGGTTTGGCGTAAAGTATTATGGGAACCTAATTAACAAGCTTAATTAATAGTATTGGGCCTTAGCTTGATGATCAAGTAGAACGAGGAATAAATCCACGTGGATAAGGGAGGAATCATATTATTTTCAATTAATCCAAGCATAATACAAGCTAGAATTCGAGCTCATTGATATTTGAAATGAATATAATGAAGCAATTTGGGTGAGAGTGTTTTTAGGTAGGCCCACGTGAATTTACCCTTATTTTTATTAAGCTGGCTCATAAAATTTGGGACTACGAGCATTATTTCCCAGTCAACTCCTCTCTAATTCTTGATTTGACTTTAGTTTATTCATATTTCTTTATTTATTTATTCATATTTGGCTTCTTGTTTCTTCTTCTAAAAGGGGCAACCAAATTGATGCAACCTCAAAGCCCAAAGAACCAAGTAGTCAACTAAGTGAAGGAGATCAAGGTCCAAGCCTAAGTGATCCATTATTCATCGAGGGAGGCCCAATTACAATAGCTTGAGCCAAGAGAATGAAGGGGGAGTAAAATGGTCTTATTCAAGATATTTGGGCCAAGCTTTCGAAGCCATATGAAGAGTTAGAGTTAATCAAGCCCAATCTTGTTATTAACCTAATTCAACATGTCGGGCCATGAATCCTTAAGTTTTGGGAGACATTTTACTCAAGGGACAAGGGAAGGCCAAATTCTTAAAGAGG
Organism: Ricinus communis; assembly: GCF_019578655.1. Classification (NCBI taxonomy): domain Eukaryota; kingdom Viridiplantae; phylum Streptophyta; class Magnoliopsida; order Malpighiales; family Euphorbiaceae; genus Ricinus; species Ricinus communis. Next base: position 5,569,083 of record NC_063259.1, read on the forward strand.
AAGTAAGGAAAGAAGCTTAAAAAGGAAACAAAGAGGTGCATGCTTGCGAGCTTGACCTAGGCACCTAATTTTGTTTAGGAAACAAGGCAGCCGCCCCTTTTAGTTATTTAGGAATATTAGATGTTGATTTAGTCCATTCTTCCTATATCAAAGGTTACCTAAATTACTCTAGTTACTTATTTTGTTATTTAGGAAGCTTCTAATTTAGTCTTTGATTTTTACTTTTCTATTCTAGTTTCTTCTTAAACTTGTAAAGGAAGTTAGGGTTGTATCTTTGGCTATTTAAACACACTATAGCCGAATGGTTTAGGTTAATAAATATTTTTATTATTGATTCTATTAAGAGAATTCAATTTTTGGTTCTTCTAAGAACTTTTGAACTTATCAAGACTTGTTCTTATGGCGTTCTTTGAGACTTATCAATCACCTTCTTTCTAATCTTGAGTGTGGCATCCAAAACCCTTCTATACCAAGGTTCACACTTCTAGTAAAGTGTTGGGTCGAGGTCTTTGTCCGGTAATCTAACTTTAGAAATTCTTGGCAACAAGTTCGCAATGTGTTTCTTGCAAAATCCATCAAGAATCATATCACGAATACTTGAGGCTAATGAACATATTATTTTAGTTTTCTAGCTTATGGGAAATCAAGTTACGGGTTCTTTCAAGAACTTTGTGGACTTATCAATACTCGCGTTAGTGAGCATAGACTTATCCTGCACGTCCTTCCTTTCTCTTTTGCTCTTTGTCTACCCTGTGTTTAAATCAATTTGATTTGATGCTCACGCTTAGCTGTATGGTAGAGAATAAAGAACTTGTGATTTCTTTCCTTACCAGATATGAAATCCTACCTATTTTCTCATTTTGTTTGTTTCTTTTATGTCCTTCTCTCTAATCTCTGTCTTATAAGATAGTTTGATTTTATTTGGAGAGCATAAACATAAGCACTGAGTGATAGTGCATGGAAGCGGCAACCATAGGCACCGATGAAAGCTTAGACAAATGCGAAGAAAGAAAATTAGTTAATCGAGTATGGATATCATTCTCTAAATGATTGCAGAGGAATCTTTTAGAGGAAAGAGAGAATGATGAGAATCGAGGCACGCCTAAATATTTCGATTTAGGATTTGCACCATTGGGATCTCCATCATTTCTTATTCCTTCAAGCACGAGGATTCCTGATGACACAAAGATTAGCGTAAATCTACACGCATTATAGAGATATCATGTTGGTTTTGATTAATACAATTGTAATACAAGTGGAAATGCAAGAATTTTGATGTTTTGTATGCATATAAAGAAGTAATTTGACCCAGGGTGTTATTAGGTAGGCCCTCTCGAATTTTGCCTTATTTTCATCAAGCTGGCTCATAAAATTTAGGACTGTGAGAGTTGTTGACCAGTTAACTGCTTTTTGGTTGTTGATTTGAATTTAGTTTATTCATCTTTATTTATTTATTTATTCAAATTTAGCTTATACTTTCTTCTTGATATGGAATTCGGGCTTTCACACTATAAAAACTGCATGTAATCGAATACTTGAGGCCAATAAGTATATTATTTCAGTTTTCTACCTTGTGGGAAATCAAGTTATGGGTTCTTTCAAAAACTTTTTGGACTTATTAATACTCTCACTAGCGAGCATAGACTTATCCCTCCTTTCCTTTCTTTTGTGTTCTTTGCCTACCCTTGTGTTTAAATCAATTCAATTTGATCCTTACGCTTAACCGTATGGAAGAGAACACAAAACTTATGATTTCTTTCCTTATCGTATCTCAAATCCTACCTATATTATCATTTTGTTTGTTTCTTTTGTGTCTTTCTTTATAATCTCTATTTAGTATGATGCTTTGGTTTTATTTAGGGAGCATAATCATGAGTGTTAAGTGAAAACGGGTGGAAGCCACAATTATATGCACCGATCCAATGCTTTGATGAATGTAAAGAAAGAATATTAGTTGATCGTGTATTGATATCATTTTCCATATTATTGCAGATGAATCTTTTAGAGGAAAGAGGGAACAACGAGAATTGAGGCACGCTAAATATTTTGTTCCAAGATTTGCACTACTAGGATTTGCATCCTTCCTTATTCCTTTAGGCAGGAGGACTCCTAATGACACAAGGTTCGGCATAAGGAATCATGGGAACACAAGTGACAAGCTTCAATGGTGGCATTGAGGCTTAGTTTGGTGATCAAGCAGGATGAGACATAAATCCACGTGCGTAAGGGAGAAATCATATTGTTTTTGATTTATCCAAGTGTAATACAAGCAACAATGTGAGCATAAGAGGAAGCAACTAAAAGCTAAATATGAATAAATAAATAACGAAAGATAAATAAACTAAAGTCAAATCAAGAATGAGAGAAGAGTTGATTGGGCAACAACTCTTGTAGTCCTAAATTTTATGAGCCAGCTTCATGCAAACAAGAGAAAATTTGCATAGGCGTATGTAATATCACTTTGACCCAAATTATTTCATTATCTGCATTTCAAACATTAAAGAGCTCAAATTTTAGCTTGTATTATGCTTGGATTAATCAAATACAACATGATTTCTCACTTACGCAAGTGGATTTATATCTCGTTCTACTTGACCATCAAACTAAGGCCCAATCCAGTCGGTCAAGCTTGTCAATTGCATTCCCAGGATTTTTTAGCCAAACCTTGCGTCATAAGGAGTCCTCGTGCCTAGAGGAACAAGGAAGGATGGATATCCCAATGGTGTAAATTCCGAATTGGAATATTTGAGCGTACCTCGATTCTTGTTGTTCCCTTTTCCCTCCAAAAGATTCATTCAGAGAATGATATCAATACACGATCAACTAATTTTCTTTATTCACGTTTCGTCAAAGCATTGGATTGGTGTCTATGATTGCCGCTTCCACGTGCTTTCACTCAATAGTCGTTTTTATGCTCCCCAAATTAAATCAAACCAAAAGAAACAAAAAAATGAGAATACATATAGGACTTCATATCTGATAAGGAAAGAAATCACAAGTTCTTTGTTCTCTTCCATACGGCTAAGTGTAAGGATCAAATTGAATTGATTTAAAAATAAAGGAAGATAAAGAACACAAGAGAAAGGAAGGACATGAGGGATAAGTCTATGCTCATTAGCGTGAGTGTTGATAAGTTTGATCCAGATTTTATGAGACAGTTTAACAAAAATAAGGGTAAATTAACGTGGGCCTACCTAAAAACACTATGATCCAAAATGCTTCATCATATGCATTTCAAAGAGCAAACCGCTTGAATTTCAGCTTGTATTACACTTGGATTAAGCAAATCCAACATGATTTCTCCCTTACGAGCATGGATTTACGTCTTGTCCTACTTGATCATCAAGCAAAGGCCTAATGCCACCAGTCAAGCTTATCAATTATGCTCCCATGATTCCTTACGCCAATCATTGTGTCATCAGGAGTTCTCATTCTTAGAGGAGCGACAAATGAGGGGAGATCGTAATGGTACAAATCATGAAGAAAGAATATCTAGGCTGCCTCAATTCTCATCGTTCTCTCTTTCCTCATTAAGATTCGTCCACGATCATCCGGAGAATGATATTAATTCTCGATCAGCTAATTTTCTTTCTTCACATTTATACACGCATTGGATCGGTGCCTAGGATTGACACTTCCATGCCCTTTCACTCTACATTTGTGTTTATGCTCTCCAAATAAAATTAAACCATCATACTAGACAGGGATTAGAAAGAGAGGCATAAAAGAAACTAATAAAATGAGAATATAGTTAGGATTTCTTATCCGATAAGGAAAGAAATCACAAATTCTTTATTCTATTCGATACGGCTAAGAATAAGAATCAAATTAAATTGATTTTAACATAAGACTAGATATAGAAAACAAAAGAAAGGAAGGACGTGAGCGATAAGTCTATGCTCTCTAGCGCTAGTGTTGATAAGTCCACAAAGTTCTTGAAAGAATCCATAACTTGATATCTTGTAAGGTAGAAAACTGAAATAATATGCTCATTAGCCTCAAGTATTCAGTTGCATTCAGTTTTATAGTACAAAAGTCCTCATTCCATTAGAAGAATAAACTATAAGCTAAATATGAATAAATAAATAAAGAAAGATGGATATACTGAAGTCAAATCAAGAACGACAGAGGAGTTGACTAGTCAACAACTCTCTTAGTCCTAAATTTTATAAGCCAGCTTAACAAAAATAAGGGAAAATTTGCATAGGCCTACCTAATAACATTTCGATCAAAATTACTTCATTTTATGCATCCCAAACAATAAAATGCTCGCATTCCCACTTGTATTACGCTTGGATTTATAGAAAACAACATGACTTCTCCTTTACGGTCATTTATTTATGTCTCGTCCTGCTTGATCATCAAATTTGGGGCTATAAGAGTTGTTAACTAGTCCTTACAACAGTCTTTTTCTCACCAATAGTCATCGTGTCTTGAGGAACAAGGAATGATGGAGATCCCAAATTTTATGAACCAACTTAATGAAAATAAGGGAGAATTCATGCGGGCTTACCTAATAACACTCTAAATAAAATTACTTAATTATATGCATCCTAAAGATCAAAAAGCTCACATTCAATATTATATTATGCTTGGATTCATTGATAATATTATGATTTCTATCTTATGCGCGTGGATTTACATCTCATCTTGCTTGATTTTAAAGCCAAGCCCCAATGCCACCGGTCAAGCTTATCAATTGCATTTCCATGATTCCTTAAGCTAATCATTGTGTTATCATGTTCTAGAGGAATAAGGAATGATGGAGATTTTAAATGGTGCAAAGCCTGAATCAGAATATTTGTTCGTGCCTCAATTCTCATCTTTCCCTCTTTCCTCCAAAAGATTCATCTGTGAGCATTCAGAGAATGATATCAATACTCAATCAACTAATTGTCCTGTTTTTGCATTCGTCTAAGCATTGGATCAGTGTCTGTAATTGCTGCTTCTATGCACTTTCTCTTAGTAGTAGTGTTTATGCTCCCCAAATAAAATCAAACCTATTTTCACCTAATTATGACTTTGTTTAGTCATCCCTTTTAGTTAGGAAGGTTATCTTTATCCTGGATGGATGAAAGTCCTTATTAGTTAAGATTTAGGGTTTTCTAAGGCCTATAAGCTTAAGTTGAATTTGAATGATAACTGGTTATTAAACCTAAAAGCTGTTTTGCTTTTGTCTTTTTATTCTTGTGTAGAATGCATGCTTAAAAACATTCAAGTAGATTGATCATCTTCTTATAGAGTATACGTGTCTGGATTTACGTCTTGTCCTGCTTGATCATTAAACTAAGCTCCAATGCCACCGGTCAAGCTTATCAATTGTGTTCTAGATGATTCCTTACGCCAATCCTTGTATCATCAAGAGTCATTTGGCTTAGAATAACAAGAAATGATGGAGATCCTAATGGTGCAAATCCTAAATCAGAATATTTTGGAGTGCCTCAATTCTCATCTTTCCTTCTTTCCTCTAAAAGATTCATCCACGATCATTAGAGAATGATACTAATACTCGATCAACTAATTGTCCTTTTCGTATTTGTACAAGCATTAGATTGGTTCTTATGATTGCCGCTTCCATGCGCTTTCACTCAACCCTCGTGTTCATTCTCACCAAATAAAACTAAACCATCATACTAGACAAAGATTAGAAAGAGACGCACAAAAGCAACGAACAAAATAAGAACATAGGTAGGGTTTTGGATCCTATAAGGAAATAAATCACAAGTTCTTTGTTCTCTTTCACACGGCTAAGTGTAAGGATCAAATCAAATTGATTTAAGCACAAGGGCAGAGAAAGAACATAAAAGAACGGAAGGGTGTGAGCGATAAGTCTATGTTCGCTAATGCAAATCTTGATAAGTCTATAAAGTTCTTTAAAGAACTCATAACTTGATTTCCTACAAGGTAGACAATTGAAATAATAGGCTCTCTAGCCTCAAGTATTCAGTTGCATGCAGTTTTTATTGTGTAAAATTCCTCATTCTATAAGAAGAAGAAACTAGAAGCTAAATATGAATAAATAAATAAATAAAGAAAGATGAACAAACTAAAAACAAATCAAGAATGAGAGAAGAGTTGATTGGGCATCAACTCATACTTTTAGATCTTTTGAGCCAGTTTAACAAAAATAAGGGTAAGTTCACATGGGCCTACATAAAAAAAACCCCAACCAATATTACTTCATTATATGCATTTCAAACATCAAAGTGCTCGAATTTTAGCTTGCATTATGCTTGCATTAATCGAAAACAACATGATTTCCCCCTTACGTGGGTGGATTTATATGTCATCCTGCTTGATCATCAAGCTAAGGCCTAATGTGGTAGCCTTGATATTACGCATGTTTGCATGCTTGATTTTGAGTTGTTTTTAAGGAAATTTATGTGTTTTTGTATTAGAATCACCATGTTTTAGTTTCCTTTGTGTCTTAAGTGTTTTTCTAGGTGCATCATCAAAGTTAGAGAGAAATCGAGCCAAAATTAAAAGCGTGAATCGGTGTGTTAGGCATTCAACATCTTGCCAACATGCCGTCTTGAGGAGCGAGGTAAAGTCGAGGCGTGCTGAAATGTCTTATCCATGGCGAGAAGAAGCGATTTGCAACACGGTTTCCGAGAGTGACACGGCCTAGGAGCATGGCCATGCTGATCAACACAACCTAATTATAAGTCATGCTGAAGAAGGCCATATGTAAAATTTTAGCTCAACACGGTAAGGATCCAGGTCGACCCAAATCTAAGCCGTGTTGGATCCATAGTTATTCAAGAGGGCATAGCAAGTCGAGGCATTTCGAATTGTTTGTTGACACGGACAAAGTCAAGGAAAACCTCTGAAATTATTCCAATTGAGAAAAGGGTGTTCATATTCTTTTCGATTCTTATTTACTTTGTATTTGATTCTTGTATTAGTTTAATCATGACCATGTGTAGCTAATCTTATTAAACCCATTTGGGGGTGACCTTTAGCCATGCTAGGCTTGTTTTGTGCTGAAGTGATTTGATTGTTGATTTAAGATTATAGTTTTCATTCAAGTATAATAAAATATATTGTTTCTTCTTCATTGTTGAATCAATTTTAGAACTCCTTTGTAATTGAGAAATTCAATTGAGTTTGGACAACTGCTTGTATGATTAAGTGATTGGCATCTTAGAGATAAGTGTAATAACTTACTAGAATAAGAACTAGACATTCTTATTAGTTGTAATTTAGAGATTAATGCTATTATAAAATCAATTGTTAGGAAGAGATTCCAACTTTAGATCTTTAGGATAAGGAATTGATTAACTCGAGAGAGAGGCCAATTCATTTAAAAAATTATCCATAGATCGCAATTCTTAATCAATCAATTCATAAATTATTGTTTTTAAGCTGGCAAGCTAAAAGGATTCCTAATTGGGTTAACTCATCTCATTATCTTTTTCAAACTTTCATTCTCTTTGTTAAAATTTAGTTTTAATTTGCATTCTCGATCATTTTAGCTAATAATATTCACCACCTTTTGATAATATGAATAGCATAGTAGTAGTAGCTTCTCAGTTTTTGTAGGATACGACATTGATACTTGCCATAGCTAGATTACATTCAATAGGTGCACTTGCCTGTAGATTGCTAGTCATGTTTAGTGAAGCATCAAGTTTTTGGCACTATTGCCAAGGGACTGTTTTGAGAAATATTATGAACTATGTGTTCTTATTAATTTAGCCATTTATTCTTTATTCTTTATTTATTTTTGTTTGATTTTATTCTTTTATTCATTTGTGTTGTTGGTTATTCGTTGTCTTAGTGTATGACGAGGAGATCTAATCCTGATTTAGTAGACCCTCTACCAGAACTAGAGCGATCCGTCAAGCAGTTGAGGAAGCGGTTGAACATAGAGGAGGAAGAGATTCAGGTTAGGAAAGTCATAGACGAAAGTGAACTGAAAGACACTATAGTGGAGATGGCAAACACTAATGACAACAATGAGAATAACCGGACAATGTATGATTTTGCAGAAAAAATTATTAGAGGGGATGCGAACATGCATTATGAGACTAGCTTTCGCTGCAAATAATTTTGAAATAAAGCCTAATGTGATTCAGATGCTGCAGCAAATGGTTCAGTTTGGAGGCTTGCCAGATGAGGATCCTAATGCGCATATAGCGAGTTTCTTGGAGATTTGTGATACCTTCGAGATTAATAGGACAACAGATGATGCAATTTGTCTCCGCTTGTTTCCATTTTTTTGAGGGACAAGGTAAAGCGGTGGCTACAATCGCTACCTCCAAACACTATCACTACTTGTGACTCTTTGGCAAAGAAATTTCTATTTAAGTACTTTCCTCCCTCTAAAACTCCTAAACTTAGAAATGACATATCTTCTTTTTTGCAGTTTGACAATGAGTCAATGTACGACACTTGGGAGAGCTACAAGGACCTACTGCGATGCTACACACACCATGGACTACCAATCTGGTTATAGGTACAAACTTTTTATAATGGTTTTAATTTGGCTACTAAGTAGATGGTAGACGCAGTTGCAAGTGGTTCTTTGAGCAGTAAGACAACAGAGTAAGCCCAAAGCTTGATAGAGGGAATGGCCATAAAAAATTACCAGTGGCACACTACTAGGAGCAGGATAGAACGTCAAGGGAGTGTATTATCAACTCTAGATGCCTGTCAAAGCGGCTCAAGCAAGTTGTGAGTTTTGTGGTGGCCCGCACTTCAATAGTAATTGTATGTCGAGGGGTATGTTTGTGGGATGGAGAAATCATCTAAACTTCATATGGAGGAACAACAACAACTAGGGGCCACCAGGGTTTCCGCGACTACATCAATAGCCGCAACAATCTGTTCTCCAACCTCATTCTCCTTAGACTTAAGAGGAAAAGCCTAGCTTAGAGGAGCTGATGATCAAGTTTGTGTCTACTTTAAAGACCAGATTCTAGCAAACAGACGCAACTCTTAGAAATCAACAGGCCTCTATTCAGAACTTGGAGAATCAGATAGGCCAAATTTCTAAGATGTTGGTTAAGAGGCAGCCGGGGACTTTGCCTAGCAATACAGAGTCCAAACCGAGAGAGCATGTGAATGCAATCACTTTACGGTCAAAGTATATTCTTGGTTCTTCTCCTATATCTAATAATGATGTTGATGCATAGGTAGATTCAAGCAGAAAGGTTGAAGATTACAAGGCGAAGGAACCAGAGAAGGAAGAGGCAAAGAAGATTCAACTGAGGGAATACCAACCTAAAATTTCATACCCTGCTAGGTTGAAGCAAGCGCAAGCAATAGTTTGGTAAAATTTCTTAATGTATTTAAACAACTACACATAAAGTTACCTTTTGTTAAAGCTTTTCGTAGATGCCTAGGTATGCGAAGTTCTTAAAGGAGATCCTCAGCAACAAAAGGATGTTTGAGGACTTGGCATTCATGATGCTGAACGAGGAATGCTCGGCGATTGAGCAGAACAAGTTACCAGAAAAGAAACATGATAAAGGGAGTTTTTTTCTATCCTTTGTGTTATAGGTGACTTAACTATTAGTGATGCTTTAGCTAATTTAGGAGCTAGCATTAATGTAATGTCGTACAACATGTTTTCTAAGTTAGGGCTATGAGAGACAAAACCTACTAGGATGAGTGTACAACTAGCTAATAGGTTAGTCAAGTATCTTAGGGGTATTGTAGAGAATGTGCTTCTTAAGGTGGATAAATTCATATTTCCCATTGACTTTGTGATCTTAGACATGGATAGTGAGAGTAATGTACCTTTGATTCTAGATAGACCTTTCCTTACAACATCTAGGACAATTATAGATGTTTATGATGGAAAGCTTGAACTTAGGGTAGGGGATGAGACTGTCACCTTTGACTTGAATAATTCTATGAAACAGTCTTTAGATCTTGATGATGCTGTGTTAAGACACAGTTGTAGGAAATTTTGGTTGAAGACCCTCTACAAGTTACTTTACCAATGGAAGATAAGCATGAGCTGTCAAATGAGAAAGTATTGGAGCAGCTTGAATTTTTGTTAGTAAATGAGTCAAGCAAAGAGAATAATAAGTTTGTTATAATTAACAAGGCAGGTGTGCAGAAGTTGAGGCCATCAATTGAGGAACCACCAGTTCTTGAGTTGAAAGAGCTCCCAAACTATATCGACTATGCATATTGAGACAAAGGCAACAGTTTGCTTGACATTTCAGCAGTAGACTTGACACTTGAGGTGAGGGAGATAACATTGCTCTCTCTAAGGAAGTACCAAAAGGCATTTGCTTGGAAGAATGCTAACATCCTAGGGACTAGCCACACTTATTGCTTGCCTAAGATTCTTATGGATGATATCCATAACCTGACAGTTCAACCGCAGTGAAAGTTAAACCCGCACATGAAGGGAGTGGTCAAATAGTCTAGCTGAATGACTCAGGAAGAAAAGAAGCCCTTTTGGGAGGCACCCCAATTTTTATTTTATGTTATTGACATTTTGATAATTGGTTTTGCATCATTTTCCTAATTTTAATCTTCATTTTCATTTAATTTTTGAGTTTTATACGCCATTTGAATGTTTAGAGATATATGGAAGGTAACTTGAATGTTTAACTGTTGAAAATTACAGAAAATTGCACGTGAAAAAGTGAAGAAAATGAATTAAAGGTTTCAACACAGTCTTGGTAGTTCAGCACGCCCCGTGAGCACACCCCTGCTTATCCACACAGGCGTGTTGTGGGCAACCAAACCGTTTTGAGCTGAAATTGGATTTCAACACGTATTTCGAGAGTGACACGGGCTGTGGACACCCCTGTGTCATATAACACTACCGTGTTTTGGGCACCCAAACCATGTTGAGAGAAAAAATTGGACTTCAACACGTTTTTCGCGACTAACACGTACTGTGGGACTAGGCGTGCTGGTCAGTACTGCCTGGAACATGGGCGTGTTGACTCAACGCCTATATAAGCCGCGTCATATCATAGGTAGCAAAATTTTTGCTCTTTTCTCTCTTCGTGTGTATAGGCCAATATCCTCTCCCTCTTTCCTTCAGTTTTCAAGTGTTTTTCCGGAATATGAACTAAGTTTCTTCCTTTAACTTTGTTCAATACTCCATTATTGTATGTGATTTTACTCTTTTCTCTAATTTCTTTAGTTATTTCTATAATTGTTGGTATTATTTCTTATTTTCATTAATCTCCTTGTTAATTTTCTTATTTCGTTAAATTCTTCACTTTGTTGCATTTTATTCATTGTTTCGTTGGATTTCTTGCTTTTCTTTAGTTTTAATTTGCCATTATAGCTTTATTCTGCTTTATTCATTACTTTTTGCTCATTTTTTTTATTTCTTCTTTGCTGCCTTTGAATTTCCCTATTGCCATTGTTTAGTATGTTTGAACTTGTTGGATTGTGAGCTGGTCTGGTGAATGTCATTATGCTGCTGAATTGGAAATTGACTAATGCAAGTATGCTGAGAATATGTTAAATTGATATGATATTGCTATTAAGCTGCTACTGTTATTGTAATGATTGTCTGTTTGATTCTAGAATTATTATTTTGGAAAGAGTTTTGATCAATTTCCATGCAGGTACTATGGCTGATCAGCGTGAGAGATCTCCACTTCCATCTCCAGCTCCCGCACGATATAGACTTTTACAGTTTTAGAGCCCCACTCATGAGTCTCGTTACGAGCAGTTGCGATAAAGACAGCTAGGCTGCGGGAGATGTATAGACGGGCAGGCATCGGAGACAGTTGGCCTAGTTGCTAAGGTTCGAGAGTTACTTCAGATTCCACCATTTGAGCCTTTTTTCGACATTGTGGAGCCCACTTATAGAGAGCTCACACTTAAGTTCGCCTCCACTTTCTTCCTTCATACGTAGATTAGGGACTCGTCTCAGCTAGAAGCCATTTCGTTTCGGTTAGGGGGACGAACTTGCATGATGAGTATTCCCTAGTTTGGTATTGGAGATGGCCTCTATGACTAGACGACCATTGCTTCAAATTATCTCAGAGGTTCATTATCTTTATGGGAGTTTCTATTGACAAGGGTTGGGAGACCATCTCACAAGAGGACGAGCCTTACTACCCGACCAAGTCCAAGGTGTCTAGCCTCTCTGATAGCCTGCAATATCTTTATTCCCTGCTCACATATATATTGACAGGTTGAGGGGATAATTTTGGAGTAGTCACCCAACCTGATGTATTCTGTTTATCGGCCTTGCATCAGAGGAGGAGGGTGGACATCGGGCATGTATTAGCCAAGTAGTGCAAGACTGTTACTGGGGACCCGAAAGAATACTTTTATCTATTTCGGACCTTGTGTGACTAGGATTGCTAAGAGGATGGAGCTACTGGATAGAGCTATGTTAGATGAGTTGACATTGGTTAGCGAGATGACCCCTGTTGTCCTTTCTACTATGCAACATATGAGGATGGTCAGCCGAAGGATAGGGCCCTTAAGGACAGAGTACATACTTATTTGGTTGATAGCCTGGGCAGTTTGGGAGGAGTAAGAGGAGCACCCCAGACCTACAGATATTCTTGGCCCCCCCAGACCTTCATCCTCATCAACTCTTCGACCATCTAGTGTACAGATTGATAAGCTGACTGCGAGATTTGATCGGATCACCGACATGCAGCAATAACACACAGACAAGTTTAACAAGTTCAACTAGGAGGTTAGAGCGCAGCTCCAGCACTTTGATGCTATACAGAGGTAGATTCTATATTTGCTGCAGAGGTAGTTGGCCTAGGGGGACAGGATAGAGGTAGCCTTACAGTAGAACAGGATGGATGACTTTGACTTTGGCGAGCATTTTCCACCTCCAACAGCCGAAGATGCACCTCATCCAGTACAACCACCAGCAGCCAAGGCAACACCTCTCCGACCGCCACCAGCCCAGTAGGATGAGTAGGGCAGTATCTCTTCGTATTTATCTATTTTCCTTTTTGTATTTATTATGTTGCTTCCCAACTCCTTTATACTCTCTGGGTAGTGTGTCCTTCAAGTGTAGGTGGGTAAGCTGTTGTTTTGGCTTTTCTTTTTCTTATGTTTTTCGATTATTCTTTATTGTATTATTAATGATGTATATATTTAGGATACTTAGGATGTTTATTAGCTTTTTTTTATCTTCGAAAGATTGATAGTTATGATTATGGGCATGAGATTTTTCCTCCTTGTTGTTTGTTACTTTTGGAATATTATTGAACAATTTTTAGTTTATCATAGTGGCTGGGTTAAACTAGTGTTACTTGACCATTCCTTAAGTTAGTTAATTTGAATTTTATTAGTTGTTGTATTTTGTGTATGAATTGATTAAATGATGATTTGATTGATGGTATTTGGACACCTTATGCAAATGTACACACTTAAATTATGAGTTTTGAACCTAATTTAGCACACATCATAAATGCTCATAATTGGACACCTTATGCAAATGTACACACTTAAATTGTGTGTTTTTGAACCTAATTGAGCATACATCATAAATGCTCCGTTTTTCTTTCTTATTTGAGTGTGCATTGTATTCTTCTTATTTATAGAACTTGTTCGATAATGCTTGTTGAGGTCCCATGAACAATCAAATGTTATGAAATGATAAGGGCACTTAGGATTCACCATGAATGTTTTTCATTAGTTAGCCAAGTTTGAGCCTATCCACTTTCTTTATTTTTACCATTTTGCTTCATCATCACACTTTAAGCCTTTCATTTGTTGATCCTTAACCTATTTCTGGAAATTTTTTAATGTGTTCATTGATTTGTTGGATAAAATGCTGATTTTATTTGTACTTTGAATTCACTAAGTCCTTTAAAATTTTGGTTTAGATGCTCCTTTCAATCCAAAGTAATTCTATTATATTGTTCCTTCTTAAAAAAAAACAACAACAGTTCTTTATTGAGTATTCATTCATTTTTCACTTTTTGAGCATCTTGTTTTAGAGATTTAGGAACTATAGTGAATTTAATTATCTTTCTTTGGCATTTAGTCCTTTTTGAGATAAAATTATGGGTAAGGCATTGCAAAAGTCTGGAAATTATTTATACCTCACTTCCAAATTTCCTTACCTAAACCTAAGCCCCATTACAACCCTTGTGAAGACCCTTTGATTGTGATATTTGATTGTTTATAGTAGTAGAGATGAGATTTATGAGCAAGTCTATGGTAAGTAAGTTCAATATAATTGCTTTGAGGGATTGATGATTACCTTTTAAACACCGAGTGCATAGAGTAATCCCTTGTGAGGCATATGGTTTCTTGAATGTTTAATGTTGAATATATTATTTAATTTCTTCATATATTAACATGATTATTACTCTTGTTTAGATTGCTAGTTTAGATTTTGGTTGAGTTTCAATTTGGGATAGATTGAATGTTGCTTAATTATAATCCAATATGTGAATTTTAATGAGGGTTGATTGCATATTTATGAGCTAAATTGTTGATTATTTGAGGATAAGCAAAAGCTTAAGTGTGGGGTGATTTGATATCCTTAATATTACACATGTTTGCATGCTTGATTTTGAGTTATTTTTAGGGCAAGTTATGTGTTTTTGTATTAGAATCACTCGTTTTAGTTTCCTTTATGTCTCAAGTGTTTTTCTAGATGCATTATCAAAGTTAGAGAGAAATCGAACCAAAATCGGGAAGAAACGAACAAATCGGGCGCGTTAGACTGTTCAACACTTTGTCTTTGAGGAGCACAGTAAGGGTCAGAGGGCATATCCTGAAATGCCTTACCTATAGTGAAAAGAAGTGATTTGTAACACAGTTTTCGAGAATGACACGGCCTAGGACCATGCCCGTGCCGATCAACACGACCCTATTCCAAGTTGTGCTGAAGAAGGCCAAATGTACAGTTTTAGCTCAACATAACAGGATCTGGATCCCAAAACCTAATATAAAAGAAAAGAAAAGAAAAAGAAAGAGAAGGGATATTGAGAGAGAGGATTGGGATTCTAGAGAGAGAACTTTAGGGTATTCTAGACATACTTTGAGAGCAACCTTCCAAACGATCAAGAAAAGAAAAACAGACACGAATTCTACTTCAACGTCATCTAGATAGCCGTTCTTGAGGATTGGTTTGAAAATTCAAAGAAAAGAAGAAGGAGAACTTGAGCTGTAGAGATTAGATCCAGAGTTATTTAAGAGGGGATAGAATCTGCACCATTTGAGAAAAGGGTGTTCATGTTCTTTTCGACTCTTGTTTACTTTGTATTTGATTCTTGTATTAGTTTAATCATGAACATGTGTAACTAATCTTATTAAACCCATTTGGGAGTGACTTTAGCCATGCTAGGCTTATTTTGTGTTTATGTGATTGGATTGTTGATTTACAACTGTAGTTTTCATTCAAGTATAATAAAATCTATTGTTTCTTCTTCATTATTGAATCAATTTTAGAACTCCTTCGTAATTGAGAAATTCAATTGAGTTTGGACAATTGCTTGTGTGATTAAGTGATTTGCATCTAAGAGATAAATGTAATAACTTATTGGAATAAGAACTAGACATTCTTATTAGCGGTAATTTAGAGATTAATGCTATTATAAAATCAATTGTTAGGAAGAGATTCCAACTTTAGATCTTTAGGATAAGAAATTGGTTAACTCGAGAGAGGCCAATTTATTTAAGAAATTATCCACAGATCACAATTCTTAATCAATCAATTCATAAATTATTATTTTTAAGCCTAGCTAAAAGGATTCCCAATTGGGTTAACTCATCTAATTATCCTTTTTAAACTTTCATTCTCTTTGTTAAAATTTAGTTTCCATTTGCATTGTTAATCATTTTTAAGAGTTATTTATGGGATAGTATTTGGTGAAGATAAAAGTCTTATCTATTAGATAGACTTGTATTAATACACTTATCTCTATTGAGATTTATATAGAGTAGGACTCTTCTATATAAATCTTTGCAAAACCTAATTTAAAAGAGGAGAAGGAGGGGAGTTTTCTCCTATATGCTCTCTACACTTGCCACCATTATTCTCTCCATAATTCTGTGCAGTTTTCCATAAACACTTTAGTTTTAGTTTTCATTACATTTTTTAAGATCTAAAGAGCTTTTCAAGAAGTGGAGACTAAGGATCAATCTTCTTCCTACTTGAAGAAATTCTTGATCTAGAGGGAGTTTTACTTTTTATGCTTTTATATTTAATACCATGATCATTGGGTTAAATATGTTAGGCTAGTTTTCATAAGTGTTTAGTTTAGCCTCTTTACCTTTGTATGAACCTTGTTATTTATTTATTTAATGAATGATTACTTTACCTTCATATCTTTATTAGTGTCAGTTATTATTCTTAGTTAACCATAATATTAATTTAGCAATAGTAATTGTTCTGAAAATCTTTAGGTTTAAAAGTATTAAAACATCATCTTTACTTTAATCTATATTAGTATAAGAAATCTAGGTTGCATCCTTAGCTTGAGCGACTTAGAGAAAAGGCACATCATCATCTCATTCATTAGATCTAGGCTTAAAGTAAAATAAGGAGATTACTAAGTAAATGGCTAGATTAAATACTATCTTTAGCATATAGTTTTAGATCATAAGTATTTGCATTTGCATTGCATATTTATTTAATGTTTAGTTACTTTATTTTATAAATATTATCCTCTCAAACATACTGATTTTGAGTGCTTAGATTTACTTTTATTGTTTTGTGTTGATAATTAGTCTTTATAATAAGTGGCCTCATAGTTCTATGAGAGATCGACCTCGTGGTGAACTTACCCTTACTATAGGAATGGTTCGTGCACTTACGAGTACTAAAAAAGACACATCAGGAAGAGATTCCATCTTTAGATCTTTAAGATTAGAAATTGGTTAACTTGAGAGAGAGGCCAATTCATTTAAGAAATTATCCATAGGTCGCAATTCTTAATCAATCAATTCATAAATTGTTGTTTTTAAGCCGGCTAGCTAAAAAGATCCCAATTGGGTTAACTCATCTCATTGTCTTTTTCAACCTTTCATTCTCTTTGTTAAAATTTATTTTTCATTTGCAATCTCAATCATTTTTACTTAATAATCTTCACAACCTTTTGATCAATTAGATAATAGGAATAGCGTACTAGTAGTACCTTCTCAATTCCCATAGGATACGACATTGATACTTGCTATAGTTAGATTACATTCGATAAGTGCACTTGCCTGTAGATTGATAATCGTGCATAGCGAAGCATCATAATGCCATCGGTCATGCTTGTCAATTGCGTTCCTATGGTCTCTAATGCTAAACCTTGCGTCATCAGGAGCTCATGCCTAGATGAATAATGAACAATGGAGATACCAATGGTGCGAATCTTGAATTGGAATATTTGGGCCTGCCTCGATTCTCGTAGTTCCCTCTTTCCTCAAAAAGAATCCTACGCAATCATTCGGAGAATGATATCAATACACGATCAACTAATTTTCTTTCTTCGCATTCGTTGAAGCATTAGATCGGCGCCTATGATTGTCGCTTCCACACGCTTTCATTCAATGGTTGTGTTATGCTCCCAAATAAAACCAAACTATCATACTAGACAAAGATTAGAAAGAGAGACATAAAATAAACAGAAAAATGAGAATGGTAGGATTTTAGATCCGATAAGGAAAGCAATCATAAGTTCTTTATTCTTTTCCATACAGCTAAGCGTAAGGATCAAATGGAATTGATTTAAACACAAGGATAGAAAACTGAAATAATATGCTCATTAGCCTCAAGTATTTAGTTGCATGTGGTTTTTATAGTGTGAAGCCCTCATTCCATATGAAGAAGAAACTATATTCTAAATATGAATAAATAAATACATAAGATAAATAAACTAAAGTCAAATCAAGAACGAGAGAGGAGTTGACTGTGCAACAACTCTTATAGTCCTAAATTTTATTAGCTAGCTTAACAGAAACAAGGGTAAATTCGCATGGGCCTACCTAAAAGCACTCGGACCTAAATTACTTCCGTTATATGCATTTCGGACATCGGGCGCTCTAATTTTGGCCAACATTATGCTTGGATTAATTGAAAACAATATGAGTTCTACCTTACATGCGTGGATCTATGTCTCATTGAGTTTGATCATCAAGGTAATCCTCAATGCCACCAGTCAAGCTTGTCAATTGCGCCCCATATTTCCTTATGATAATCCTTGTGTCATTAGGAGTCCTCATCCTTAGATGAGAAATAAATGAGAGAGATCTCAATGGTACAAATTATGAATAAGAATATCTGTGATGAGAACCCATAGCATAAGGAATTCTACTCCAACAAGAAAACCTAATGATCCAAATTCTACTTGCTCAAGGAATCCTACTTGAACAATGAGTCCTAATTCAACTAGTAATCCTTATCCAGCAAGGAGTGCTAATGATATTAGGAGTTCAAGCGACAAAAAAAAAATCCTATTTCCATTAGGAATCCAAGTCTGATTCAAAGTCCAAGTGAGATTAAGCTTAATCAAGATAATCTTATCAACTCAACCCAACATATGGAGGCATGATCAAGATAAGATAAGCCCAAGATAATCAAGTCAAGCTATTTATAGTCCAATACTCAAGAATCCGCTGCATCTTACATGTTACTTAAGCCCAATTATCATGTTTATTATATGGACTAGGGTTCGATGAATTTTAGAAGTATTTGTTCATTTAAGGAAGTCTTTTAATTGTCAGGAGTCTTGTTTTTAGTTATCCTTTTAGTTTAGGAGTTCTATTCATAGTCTTATTATTATTTGCTTCCTTATCATTATAGAATTAGGTTTCTTTAAAGCCTATATAAGCTAGTAAGAATTTCGGTGTAAAAGGGAGTTGTTGAATATTGATTTTTTCGGAGTTAATTCTCTTCTTTTGTTCTTTATGAACTTGATGAATTTATCAAGTGAAGGCTTGGTGTTTACAAACTTAGTTTAACTTAAACTTATATTTTTGTTAAACAGCCTTTAATTCATTATAATTAAGGTTCTTAAGTACAAGTTATTTAGGGGTCCTATTGGGAGTTAAAGTTTCTTTAATTGATTAGGTGAATGATCCTTGGTGAAGATATCAACATTGAATACATGTTTGGCATGAGTTAGCCACGTTCATATCAATTTGGGCATGCCTTGATTCTCGTTGTTCCCCTATCCTTCAAAAGATTCATCCGCGATAATTCGGAGAATGATATCAATACACGACTAACTAATTTTCTTTCTTTGCATTTGTCGAGCATTAGATTAGTGCCTATGATTGCCAGCTTCCATGCGCTTTCATTCAACACTCGTGTTTATGCTCCCAAATAAAATCAAGCCATCATATCGATTATGAATCCTTGAAGCATTTGAAGGAACAAAACAAGTTGAATAGGCGGCATGCTAATTGGAGCGAATTCATTGAATCCTTTCCTTATGTTATCAAGTATAAGCAAAGTAAAGATAATATTGTAGCAAATTCATTATCTCAGAGGTATGCACTTCTTTCCACTTTCGATGCAAAATTATTAGTGTTTGAGCATATTAAGGAATTATAATGCAGCAAAGACAAGAACTACAAATGATCCTTTAAGCTTTCAAGGAGGTCCAATGACAAGATCCAAGTCCAAAATGATGCAAGAAGCTTTGTTGGGCTTAACTAAAGACATTTGGAGTGTTCAAACATAACAAGGCTCAGCCCAAGGCTTAGGTGATAGGAAATCATCATCTTAGCAACCATGCACCCTAATAACTAATGAATTATGATATATATGGAATGCAAGAAAACACCCTCCAATCAAGATGATTGCAAAACCCAAGGATCTCCTCAAGTGAAGTTAGGGAAAACTAGTTCCAATAATGAAACTAGCACTTGAATTGAACTCCAAAGGCCACAATCCAAGTATGATTTGATATGTTAAAAATCAAACACAAGATTTTGGTTAGAGAGCATACAAACTAAAAATAGTTTGATAAGTTCAAAGTTCATGCAAGAACTTAAGCAAAACACTCACAAAGAGCAAATAAAAATTATCATTCATCAATTGATTTTAAATATGAATTTGGCTTTGATATTTATAGCCAAAAAAGACAAAGAAGCCTAAATGGATGTCTTTTGAGCTTTCCCACTTTTTTCCCTTTAATCCTCATTAAAACTCATTAAAACTGGTTGTTTTTACATTGATGGCACTCATTTTGTAACTTCCAATGACAACTAATCATGTGCATCCATTTTGTAAGTCCAAATTATAACTTAAGAAAACCTAATAAAATTGAAAATAAGAAGGCTTCAAATGAATTATATTGGACCTTTTGAGTTCAACAAATACTTATGCACTAAATTGATGATTTGGGTCCCTTTTTGCAATCCTAATGATGCAACAAAGACAAGAACTACAAATGATCCTTTAAGCTTTCAAGGAGGTCCAATGACAAGATCTAAGTCCAAAAGGATGCAAGAAGCTTTGTTGGGTTTAATTAAAGATATTTGGAATGTTCAAACAAAATAAGGCTCAACCCAAGGCTTATGATTGCAAAAAGGGACCAAAATTCTCTTTTCTTTCTTTATTTCTTTTTTATTCCCTTTTGTCATTCCTTAAGTCCCATCATCAATTTAGTGCAATAAGTTTGGGTAAACTCGAAGGTTCAATACAATTCATTTGAAGTCTTTTTACTTTCAGTTTTATTAGGTTTTCTCAAGTTGGGGTGTAATTAGTTATCATTTGGAGTTACACAGTGGATGCACATTATTAGTTATAATTTGGAGTTACAAAATGAATGCACATGATTATTGTCATTTGGGAGTTACAAATTGAGTGCCACTAATGTAAAAACAGCCACTTTTAATGAGTCTTAATAGGAATTAAAGGAAAAAATGTGGGAAAGCTCAAAAGACATCTATTTAGGGTTCTTTGTCTTGTTTTGGCTATAAATATTAAAGCCAAATTCATTTGTAATAATCAATTGATGAATGAGAATTTTTATTTTCTCTTTGTGAGTGATTCTGCTTAAGTTCTTTGTATGAACTTTGAACTTATCAAACTATTTTTAGTTTACGGCGTTCTCTAACAAAAATCTTATTTTGATTCTTAACTAAGATGAGCATGTAACTTAGATTTTAGTGGTTAGTCATGCCGTTTGGTTTAACTAATTCTCCAAGTACTTTTATACGATTGATGAATCATGTTTTGCATGCTTTCATTGGAAAGTTTGTAGTGGTTTATTTTGATGATATTCTTGTATATAGCAAATATTTAGATGAGCATGTAATACACTTAAAGCTTATTTTTTATGTGTTAAGGCAAGAGATATTATATGCTAATCTTAAGAAATGCACTTTTTGCACTAATAAAATTACTTTTCTTGGATATATTGTTAATGACAAGGGAATTCATGTTGATTAAGAAAAATAAAAGTATTTAAAGAGTGGTCGAAACCTACTAGTTTGCATGATGTTAGGAGTTTTTATGGTCTTGCTAGCTTTTATAGGAGATTCGTTAAGGATTCTCTACAATTGTTGCACCTTTAACTAAATGCATTAAAAAGAATGTGGGTTTCAAGTGGGGAAAAGAACAAGATGATGCTTTTAACTCGCTAAAAGACAAACTTAGTTGAGCACCTTTACTTGCTTTGCTTGACTTTGCTAAAACCTTTGAGGTTGAATGTAATGCAAGGGGAATAGGTATTAGTAGAGTCTTGATGCAAGAAAGAAGACCAATTGCGTTCTTTAGTGAGAAACTAACTGGAGCAAGTCTAAACTACCCAACTTATGACAAAGAGTTTTATGCTTTGGTAAGAGTTTTAGAGACATGGCAGCATTATCTTTAGTATAAGGAATTCATTATACACACCGACCATGAGTCTTTAAAATATCTCAGAAAGGACAAGGGAAGCTAAGTCATAAGCATGCTAAATAGGTGGGATTTATTAAATCCTTTCCATAAATCATCAAGTACAAATAAGGTAAAGAGAATGTCATTGCCGATGCTCTATCGAGAAGGTATGCTCTAATTTCTACACTCGATGCAAAATTATTGGGTTTTGAGTTCATTAAGAAATTATATAATTCAGACCTTGATTTTGCTAATGTATATGGGGCATGTGAGAGAGGGGGTTTTGACAAGTTCTATAGACATGATGGTTTTCTTTTTAAAGAAAATAAGTTATGTGTATCTCAATCTTCTTTAAGAGAGTTGTTTGTGAGGAGGCACATGGTAGGGGTTTGATGGGGCACTTTGGTGTGAGAAAGGCTTGGATATTTTAAGTAATCATTTCTTTTGATCACAAATGAAAAGAGATGTTGAAAAATATGTGAGAGATGGATCACTTGTAAATAAGCTAAATTTAAAGTGATGCCTCATGGGTTGTCTACTCCACTCCCTATACCTAATGAACCTTGGGTGAGCATTTCTATGGACTTTATTTTAGAATTACCTAGGTCAAAGGGAGGGAAAGATTCTATTTTGTTTTTCTTGACAAGTTTAGCAAAATAGCACATTTCATTCCATGTCACAGAGCCGGATGATGTAACTCATATTGCGGGGTTATTCTTGAAAGAAATTATGAGATTGCATGGAGTTCCAAGGATAATTGTTAGTGATAGAGATGTCAAGTTCCTTAGCCACTTTTGGAAGACACTTTGGAGCAAGTTTGGAACAAAGCTTCTATTCTCAATAACTTGTCATCCACAAACGGATGGACAAATGGAGGTGGTTAATAGGACTCTCTCATAAAGGCAATAATTTCAAAGAAATTTGAAGAATGGGAAGAATGTTTGCCATATATTGAGTTTGCATACAATAGGAGTATTCATGCTACAACAAATTATTCACCTTTTGAGATTGTATATGAGTTCAATCCATTAACTCCTATGGATTTCACCGCCATTATCCATTGATAAGGCTAATTTTGAAGGCAAGCAAAAGTTGAATTTGTTAAAAGCTTACATGAGAAGGTGCCTGCTCAAATAGAGAAAAGAAATCAATAATATGAAAAGCAACATAACAAAGGGAGAAAGAAAGTTGTATTTGAGTCGGTGACCGAGTTTGGGTGCATTTGAGGAAGGAGAGATTTCCAAGCCAAAGGAATTTTAAGTTAATGCCAAGAGGGATAGGCCATTCCAAGTCCTTGAAAGAATTAATGATAATGCCTACAAGCTAGATTTGCCAGTGAGTATAGCAATGTGAGTGCTTCTTTTAATATTGCTGATCTTTCTTTATTTGATGTAGGTGATAAAGTTGATAATGAGGCTAATTGACGAATCCTTATGAGGAGAGAGGAAATGATGCAACAAAGACAAGAACTACAAATGATCCTTTAAGCTCTCGAGGAGGTCCAATGATAAGATCCAAGTCCAAAGGGCTAGCAAGCTTGTTGGGCTTAATTAAAGACATTTATAGTGTTCAAACACAATAAGGCTCATTGAGGCTTAGGATTACAAAAAGGGACCAAAATCATCAATTTAGTGCAATAAGTTTAAGCTGAACTCAAAGATCCAATATAATTCATTTAAAGCCTTTTTATTTTCATTTTTATTTGGTTTTCTTAAGTTAGGGTTTGATTAATTGTCATTTGGAGTTACAAAATAGATGCACATGATTAGTTGTCATTTGGGAGTTACAAAATGGTATCATCAATGTAAAAACAACCGATTTTAATGAGTTTTAATGGAGATTAAAGGGGAAAACGTGGGAAAGCGCAAAAGACATCCATTTAGTGTTCTATCTTGTTTTGGCTATAAATATCAAAGCTAGATTTATTTATAAAACTCAATTGATGAATGATAATCTTAATTTGCTATTTGTGAGTGTTTCTGCTTAAGTTCTTGTATAAACTTCGAACTTATCAAACTATTTTTAGTTTATGGCATGCTTTAACCAAAATCTTTTGTTTGATTCTTAACTTATCAAATCATACTTGGTTTGTGGCATTTGGAGTTGAATTCAATTGCTAGTTTCATTGTTGGAACTAGTTTTCCCTAACTTCACTTGAGGAGATCCTTGGGTTTTGGAATCATATTGATTAGAGGGTGTTTTCTTCCATTCCATATGTATCATATCTCATTAGTTATTAGGGTGTATAGTTGCTAAGGCCGATGATTTCCTATCGAATTATATATGAATGATTTTGCTTTCTGCGAATGTGTTTAGTGCTTGTGAGTAAGTTCGCGTTGGGCAAGTTCTATAGGCATGAAGGATACTTGTTTAAGGAAAAATGATTATGTGTGCCTATGTGTTCTTTACGTGAATTGGTTGTGAGGGAAGCTCATAGGGGCAGGTCAATGGGATATTTTAGTATTGCCAAGACTTTGGATATATTT